>NC_046975.1:6072493-6377493 GCF_009769545.1 Cyclopterus lumpus | reverse complement strand
TTCCTGTAATGCTGTGAGGAAATATAAGTTATTATTACAGCAGGTTATATATTACCATGTAAAAAGAGAAGAAGAAGTTTCCCCCATCTATGTACTTTGTATTCATTGCTCTTAAAAGCGTGATAACTTCATGTTTCTAATTTGCCCCATGGTGACTTTTAGCTGCGTTCAAGGACGCGAGCAGTTTAATTTCCCCCGACAGGCTGCGTAACCTTCCCATATGTAGTGGCACAGGAAATGGGATTTATTTTCAGTCTATTTCTGTTTTAACTTCATCTAACTGAGCATAGCTGTGTGTTTACCACCCCCCTTCTTTCTTTTTTTACTGACTCCAGGAAGTCCCGCTGGCTTTGTATGAAACAATGAATCACAACACCACGTGCACAAAGAGGAATCTGGATATGTATTCCATGTGTTTGTTTTCTTTTCTTCTTTTTGTCGTCAACAGGTTGTTGACACACATCTCATGCCAGGAGCTCATTGATTTTGTGGTTGGAAAATCAGATGAGGCCAGCTGATTGGTGGTGAAGTCAGTCACATGCCTGTGAGTAATTATGGCTAATAATATAGAAGTGTAATTCATATGGCGATGACTCGCCATGTCTCTGGATTGTCACTGACTGGTCGGGGCTGTCTGGGTGTGACCAGTTTACCTTTACGGTAAGTGGTTGGTAAATATTGGGCGCTCCCTCTCCAATGGACTTGCGTTGTGTTTTCTCTTTTGGTTCCGTGAGGGGCTGAAACGACAGTTACGTAACAGAAGAGGAGCCCAAGTGGAGAGAAGGGTTTGGTTTATGTGGCTGTAATTTATGAAGAATTTTATAATAGTTTCCGAGAAAGACATTTTTGTCATTTAGCACTAATCACCAGAAAAAAACACGAATAACTATTATTTGGCGCTAAAAGACTGTTGAGGTTACACTAGTTTACACCTTTTCCTTTATAATGACTAACACGTAACAGACAAGTCGTTTTTTGGGAAATACTAGACTAGTGAAATGGGACATTATGAAGTTATGAAGTCCGTTAGCAATAAAGTTAGCTAACGGTAGCTAACATAAGCCAGGCTGCTGGTGAAGTAAAAAGCGAATTGAGCAAGCTTGCAATTTATTGCTACTAAATCGAGAAAGAGTACAAATGTTGCAACTTTATCCCTGTGTTAAGTTGCAGGTTAAGCTTTATATTAGCCCATACGTTAGCAATAAAACTCAATTTTGAAATATATTATCTTAAAAACATAACTTCTGCTGTGAAATATTAACTAACAAATGTCTGAAAAAAAACCCATGAAAGACTTTGTTTCAGTTGGAGTGAAATCCACAGGATGCCATCAGTTCAGTGAGATTGACCCCATTATGCAAAATAAAACCAGCCCCGCAGGATTTCCACCAAAACCGGTGTTTCAGTGAAACCAGACACCCGTCTGTTTGTCCCTCAGTCTGTCTCTGGTATCAGGGCAGAAGGCTCAAGGTCTACTCACTCAGACACAAACACACAGCCATGGTCTGCTACTCTTGTGAGGACCATTATTTAGTAAGTTTCCAGTGCTTAAATCCTGTAAATTCACTTACAACCCCAAATCTGAACCTGAATTTAACCCCAGCTGTAACAGCACAACTCTTACCTTGTGGTCAGAATTACAACAAGCTGGTCAAAGTGAAGACATCTCGGTTGGTTTTCAATTAGGCTTTTCCTTATCTTAATATATTTCTGATGACATGCGACTCTCTAAAAGATAAAAGGCCATAAGCAAAAAACACAATCTGCTTTCCTTCTCTTTCCTTCTGCGGCCAAGGGCAGCTCTGCACGGGGGAAACAACAGGGATGTGGGTGAAACATCAACACATAAATCATATTTCAGCACGAGACTTTCTTTAAAGTGAAACATACAGAAATCTCACATGTTCTGACCTTAAAGTATCATGCTGAAATATGATTTATGTGTTGATGTTTCACCCACATTCCTGTGCACCACATACTTCCTACAATTAGCAGGACTTGTTAAGTACCAGGAAATCTTAAGTAACAGGCAACTTTCCTGTGTGTCACTATCTTTATAATTCCACGGCTTTGCGCACCTTGGGAAAGTCCCCGCAGTTCTCAAGGCCTTGTCACTCTATCCGGATGCACGTGGAGCGGATTAGACGTCCGGAGACGTTCACACGTTGTAAATGTGCATGCACAGCACCCTCTGCTGGAGGAAGGAGGGATAGCACGTCAACGAGGATCCCAGGGTTTTGTAATAGAAGAGCATCCATCCATCCATCCATCCATCCATTTTCAATACCGCTTATCCTCATTAGGGTCGCGTTGGGCAGAAGAGCAATGAATAAAAAACCTGATTAAGCTTCGCCGAATGAGAGGATGTTTGTCGTCATAAATAAATCCGTACAACTATTTAATGTGTAATATCCAATCTTAAAAATGTGTGCTCTGTAAGTACAAATAGTCTAGTATTATTACTACTATTGTTATAAAGAGTCAGTTGGTTGAAACAAGATGGTTGAAATGAAACTACGTTTGGGGATTTAATGAATATTATTGAAGTTGATTTTTCAGTTCATGGCGCGCTATTCCTTTAAAAGCTTCCTTATTGTGTTACCGTTACTTGTGTTAACGCCTTAGCCCCTGGCAGGTTAATCCGTCCATACTCTTCAGGATACCAAAAAGACACAGTCAACAACATTTTCAATGACCTTTGACCTCGACTATTGAACATGTGTCATAAGACAGAAATCAAAGGCGTCCAATAAGTCTCTGTTCTCTGCACAATCTCTTTATCGGTGCCTGCATATGGTGTTTTAACACAAAGATTAGAATTACACTTAGAGGAGGATTTTTTTCTTCTTTTTTAACCACAAGCTTGTACTTCCCATCATGCTTTTGGGGGCCTAATTCGACAACACGACGAGGCATATTTACCATGTCAAAAGTTTTGGTATTTCAACACAGTCCCCCATCAACAGCCCCATGTTTAATGCATGGGCCCCGCTGATATGGAGCCGGCTCTGTGAAGAGGATGTGCATTAGCATGGATTCACATGAGAGATGCATGCGGTTAAACAGAGCGCAAAGCTTTGCTTTGGTCCCAAAAGTAATTTAGCTGGCAGTACAAGCTGCGCGGGAGCATGCACCCTCGGGTGGTCAATGTAACGTGCTACCACGTATGTTGAATATTTTTGCATGATTTACATAATGACTTTGAACGAGTTTTCAGCTCACTTGAACATCATTGCACCACGTTGGCAAGCGCAGCAATACAAGCATGCGTTGTATTGATGGAATGTTTCTGAATTATATTCAGAAAACATTTTACTGTAATTTCATTTTAAATAAACCGTAATGTAGCATCAGGGGAGCACCATAAAAACTAAAGTGAAGCAAAAGTGTTGACATAAATTGGAAAGGCCATTCCTATCAGTAGAAATGTTCTGTTTTGCAGCTGGTGTGCAAAGCTAGCCTAAAGCTAGCTTTGTTAGCTGGGAGAATTGCCCACCAGGCTCAAAGAGGAATGCAGACGACGGCGTCGGAGCTGTCACATTTGAAAAGCACACTTAAAAACATGACGCACACGGCACTGCGTATGCAGAAGTGAAGTCTGTTTCGTTACTTGACGGACTTGTTTTTTTGACAGCAGTAACAGAGGTGAGCACTCTGGGGCCACGCAGAGGGCCGAGTACCAGAGAGAGGAGCGACGTTTAGTGAGTGAGAGACAATCCGCCTGTTTAGTTCTCTTGTAAAATCGAGCAGGTAGGTGAGTTTGCAGAAGTCTTTGGTGCCTTATATTTCTTGTCTACCAGATAAGGCCGGCGGCATGGCGCACGTGCTGTAATATAATCCTTCAAATGGCACGTTATAGCTCATCGCAGGGCAGCGCTCAGATGGACCACCTATGGAACAAGAGACTCCTGTGTGTCTACCTGCTGCGGTGCGGAAACTTTTCAACAGTCAGACGTCCATGTTTTTATACAATTTCCATATTTACAACTTGGCACAGAGGGGATGAATGTGGCACTGTTTCTATGGTGACCGGCCTGTCTGTTGACCCGGCTGGCCAGCAGACTTATAGTTGGCAAACACACACACACACACACACACATACACACACACACACACACACATGCAGTGTTTCAAACACACATGGCACATTCTGTCACCATGTTGGCAAGGCTGCCAGTGTGGTCCTTATTTTTTCTGCCTGGCTGTCTTCCTCTCTCTCTCTCTCTCTCGCTCTCACACACACACAAATACACATGTGAACGCAAATAAAACTGAGACAGGGTTTATTCATAAGTGAACATATAGCTCCTCAAGATGTTTGCGTCATTACATTTTTCTTTCTCTTCTGTCTCGCGGAAGTTTTTGGAATCTGGTGGCGACCAATTCTCCATCCCCACTTCGATTTCCTCCAGCATAGATAAATAGATACAGCAAATAGATTGTCTTGTTATACACACACAACACACAACACACACACACACCCACACACACACACACACAACACACAACACACACACACCCACACACACACACACACACACACACACACGCACACACAGTATCTCCTCTTTTACCTTTGTATTCCAGCTCAGCTTGTTAAGGATTCACAGGTGGAAGTGACTGATGCTCAAACGATTACACTCCCCCTCTCTATTTGCCTCTGTCATGAGGAGGGATCTGTGTCATTGAAACCCGCTTTTTCATGCCTCTGGATGTAATGACCCAGATTAGAGCCTCACTCATACCGACACGTTTGTGCACACTCGCACACACACACACACGCGCACACACACACGCACACACACACACACACACACAGATACACACGCACACGCAGGTCGTGTTCCCCTCCTCTTCAGTGGTAATGAATGCTGATGAGGTAGTCAAGGGAACCACTAGAGTCCAACCGAGCAGCTAAACAATGATGTCCATACTGAAGGTAAGAAAAGATGTTTTACTGAATTTGTCCCATTCAGGTGAGACTAGAGAAAGATGAATGTTGGAGAACAAAGCCATTAAGTCACTAATGATGCCTCAGTGCTACAATGTCTTCTGCCTTTCCCAAATGTAATACATTAACAGAATAAACATGGTTATTTTTATTTTTTTTAATGGTGGCAGAACAGTTTATATTTGAAGGTACTAGTGAATAGTGACATCCATTGGTATGCATTGAACAACTTCACAGCCCTTTACTGTCATAATTAGAAGAAGAACTGTCATAATTAGAAGAAGAACATTGAACATAATTCACATTGCTTCTGGGAGATTAATGAGAAGAGTGACACCACTGTCACGTATGTGCATTAAGCCCTGAGCTCACAGCAGGAGGTGGTTAGCTTAGCTTAGTAAAAGCATAAAACTGGAGGCAGGGGGAAACCTTGAAAGAAATACACCTAACACCTAATAACCCATTGTACACAACCAGTGACGTAAATAATGACAATTTATGTTTTGAGAGGAAGTTACAATGGACAGATAAAGTTTTGCGTGTCAAATAAATAGTTCCACCACGTGTTGAATTATGGACAGAGCCAGGCTAACTGTTTCCATAGGCTAAGCTAATCACTGCCTGGCTCTATCTTCATAGCTCCATACTTCACGTTAAATTATGAGACTGATAGGGCTATTCTCAATAAGACTGGAGACAACATACAAACACATGTGATATGTTAAACGTGTTAACAAACAGTTGCCCATTCACACAACCAGCAGTGTACATGTATCTCCTGTTTATGGAGAAATATCTGGCTCTTTAGCCAATGCTCCATTATGCTAAATGCTAACTAGTTGCTAACTGTGTAATTCTGCCGTTTGCTGCTGGGCCAATTGGGTACAGCGAGTTTTTAGAGCTTTTCTCTTAATACATAGTATTAGCAAAACCATATTTTTCTGTGACTCTTTAAAGATTGAACTGGTAAAAATATCTTATCTTTGTTGCAAAACTTATAGGAAGCAACTCCTTGAATGTTGTCACGGGAGGTTTGATTGGTGATTAGTGAAACCAACTTGTAAAGATTCTAAAGCAACGCATGCCATTTGTGTTGATTTTCACACACACGCAGACACACACACACACACACACACACACACACACACATATTAATTAAATATCAAATATCAGAGACACACGCATGCTTTTCACTCTAAGGCACATTCTGCTGTGAAGTCCTCTGATCAAAATCAAAGACCTACTCCATATGTACACACATTCAGCAGTGTGTGTGTATTGTAGTTGTGCCCGCAATGCTTTCTGCCTGTGTGTGTGTGTGTGTGCATGCCCCAGCTGTCTCACTGAGCTCCCTGTTGTTTGTCCTGCCATTGCAGAAGGAGCCAACACTGTAAACTCTGTGGATCGATGCTCGTTTGGAGGATTTCTCTATTTAATTCCACCTCAGTCAGCAGCCCTTCATCCTTCTGTGTGTGTGTGTGTGTGTATGCGTGTGTGTATGTCTGCACACTGGGGTGCGTGAATGTATGTCCTTGTGTGTGCACATTTGTATCTCTATCTTCATATTGAATTGTCTGTGTGAGCATGTGCAGATGAATTCTGCAGGAGCTTTGTGTGGATGCTAACATCTATGTGTACACTTCTGTCGCCCACACACGCATGCACGCACACACGCTCGCACACACACGCACACACACACACACACACACACACACAAAGAGGGAGGAGTCTCGCAGCAGAGGCCAAAGACACACACCATCGGGATTGTCTAGCACCTCCCCCTCGTTTTGATTGCACTCATAATGCTATTACTTCGTAGCACACAAACATCAGCATATTGATTTATCTTCCCCACTTTCATTTGAAATGCTTACACACATAAACACTCCTCATGAAAACACATCTTGAGATTGCACATTAGAACACACACACACACACAGGTAAATGCATGCATGAGGGCATACACACACATATACACACTGACACTGCCACCATCAGAGGAGACCACCCACCTCAACAAACCAAAACGCAAGCTGTTCCCTTTTTCTCCTCACCAGCTCCCCCGCCCCCATTGTCACATCAGGGATTTCCAGTGTCCCAAACACGTTGCAGCCATCCTGGCTCTGCAGATGTCACTTAGCTGCAGAACCTCCTCATTTCTGCATCCATCCATCCATCCCTCCGCCTCTCCTGGGACACGGAGGAGGTACGGAGCAGGGGGCAGTGAGTGCATGTGAGTGTGTGTGTGTGTGTGTGTGTGCGGTTACACACACACACACACACACACACACACACACACACAAACACGGGTTACAGAGGGGGAAGGGAGACAGGCAGGTTAATGAATTAGTAATTAGGATTGACGTTGCGTCTGCAGTGGGTTTCCCCCAAACTCTCCGGTCATCTGTGCATCCTCTGAACTCTCTTTGTCATCTTCAAACCCTCTGCTCCCCGCCTCCCCCTCCCTGCCCCCTCCTCCTTGCATAACCCCCCTCTACCTGTCTCACTTCGGGCCTCGTCTCTCTAACCTTCTCTTCCCCTTGTCTTCAAACGCACACCAGACTCTTTTGTTCCGGCCACATCCTCTCTCTTGCTTTCTGCATCTTTCTCTTCTTCTTATCCCCCCTTTTCTCTCTCCCTCTCCTCTCCTCTTCTCAGCCACTCCCCTCTTCTTCTGTCTCCTTCTAATGTGCTATTGATCACTGGAGATCAACTGGATTGGAGGCTGAAGTTCTGAATCCATGCAGGCGTCACATTGATGCTCTGCATTATAAAGGCTGCATCAGATATCTCAGAAGAAAACGTCGTTAAAAAACCAAAACAACAACTTGGCAGCAGACAATGCAGTGTGTGTATTTACGGCTGCTGGGCTTCTGTTTATGACCTTGAGATGCACAAGTAAAGAGGGTAATCTCAAAGCACTATACTGTATATATTAAAGACAATGCAGATGGTTTGCACTTTGGCTCTTGGCTTGATTTAACTGTGCTGGTTTTTACACGTGGGAGATGAGCAAGAGTGAGAGAGCAGGTTGAAAGGGAGTGAGGAACGGGTGTTGGGCATGTGCTGGTACACTGGAAGGAAACGTCCTCGATGCTTTGTCAAAGGCAAAGAATTTTACAATTTTGTGTTAGATCCTCTGCTATTCAACAGCAAAAACAAAACATGGCAACATCATCCCAGGCTCAGAGTAGGCAGCTGCTGTTTGACAGCACAATCACAGATATCTCAAACCGTGCCTTGTTTATCTCTGTCTTTCTGTCTATGTAATACTTGAGGGGGAGGGGAGTGGGTCAGGCAGCTTAATGTATGTATATAAATTTGCAAACACAAAGGAATTCACACACACCTTTTCAGAAAATGTCCATTAACATCAAAAGCGTCTCATCTTTGTTCTCCAGTCTACATAAATGGTTGTCCTCTTTCCGGTGGTTGAATTCGTGGTGTTTTCCTTTGGTGTGGGCTGTAATTAGAGTCCCAGCACCAAGAAAAGGAGTATTGACAGTTTCCTCCAGAATGACTGGCATCTTTTTGGAAAAAAAAGGAATTGACAAAGATCAGCGGGGAAAAAAATAGGCTGCTGTTAATACCACAAGTAAGTGTGGTCAAACTGTCATGGCATTTGTTAAAACTATTTGCCCAAGATAACGATGTCCTCTGGAAGCTATAGAAGTCTGATAGACTTAATAATCGGCTTCTCGACCGGTGCGTGCCGGATTAGGCTCCACAACGCACTGTGGGAGGAGAGGGATGGATGGGAAACTTTGTTTACTAAGGCTGTGACATTGTTGTAATATTGCTAATGTTATCCCAGCTAACAGTAATTACAGTCAAATAAACAGTAACCACCATTCACAGGCTAAGAGTAACCAGCAGATTAAAGGTTAGAGCCATATTGTTATCACAATAAAACAGCTTTACAGCATACTAAATTATGTTGTGCCACATTAACCTGACCTCTCTATCATTTGTTATGTGTTTTACAGAAAATAACACAAGCACTAACAAAGTCTCTGCAATTCTATGTTGATTGTTTGGCAATAGCTAGGTCGTTTTATTGAGTAGCATATCTAACAATCTATAAAAGCCGGATATTGACCGTTTCATGGGTCATGTTTTCCCTCGCAGACATCAAATTCCTATCTAAATCAAACTACAGCATGACCGATGCTACATCCTGGATATGACAGCTGCAGGACTTTAGACCTCGGACGGGACTATTTGACTGTCTGTAAATCATCAGCATGGTCTGTTTTTCTGGTCAATTCCCAAACTTTTCCCCCAGTTGACATGTTTTCCCAATGCATCTGGGGAAATAAATAAATAGATGCCAAGTCGACCAACCCATTCTCCTGAGAACATACTGGAACCCTCCCCAGGGTGCTGTTGGCCATCCCTGGACTTCAGTCTGGGAACTACTTTACACCCTTGGCTCCCCCTGCATCCAGCTCCTGTGATAAAGTTAAAGCCTAACCCATTTTAATGGTATTTAGGTCTCGGCAGTTATATCACCCGTGGTCAGAGAGGAGAAGGACTAATCTTCACTGCAGGCTACAGTGTCTGATACCAACAGGCCCTCGAGACACCTCCCGTTCACACCGTGCGGTGACCACGGGAGAGTGATGGGGCTCGCGAGCGGTCGGAGGAGCAGAACTACAATCCCCCAGCTGCCACTCAAACACGCCGAGACTCCGCGAAGAGGAGGAGGAGGAGGAGGAGGAGGAGACGGAGACGGGGAGGACGCCTCCGTTCATCAGTCCGCGCAGTAGTCGCTCTCGCTACCGCCTGGATCTCCAGCGAGCCCCCGAGCCAGCCTGCGCGGAGGCGCGAGACACCACCACGAGCTTCGGCAGAGAGAGAGAGAGAGCGAGAGAGAGAGAGAGAGAGAGCGAGAGAGAGAGAGAGAGAGAGAGCCCGTCTGTCAGTGTTATTCCCCGGTGTGGATGGAGAGACAGAGGGAGAGAGAGGACCACCGAGAAAAGTCTCCTTTCGGCGTCTGACTGCACGCACTTTCCCGGTGAGTGAGGACACCCTCCGTTACAGTGTTGAAAGTGTTGTCGTTTTTTAAGCTAGTACCGTGTTAGCGCTAATTCCTCCGTTTGAGTCATAACGCAGCCCGGCGCTCACATAATCGTGCATTTTAGTTTATGAGCGAGCATTTCTCAAACGGGGCTGCGTGGAGTTTTTTCTTGCTAATCTGTGACCCCCCCAAAAAGAAGCTCTCACAGCCCGCAGCCTCCTCGCACCGGCGGGCTGGAGGACAGCGGTGCTTGTGGAGCTAATACGGGTTGAAAGATACGTGCACCGCGCGGGCCGTGCGGTTCTATGGAGGTGTGTGTGTGTGTGTGTGTGTGTGTGTTCCCCTCTCTCTCCCCCTGTACCCCGAGAAGAGAAAGAGAAAGCGTTTCCCTTCCGCTTCTAGGCGGACAAGTCGATCTTGAAACGCGACCAAGGTCTATTTTGGAGGAAAGAAAGGCACCGGCCTCAATTGAGCTTGAGCCGTGTCTCCCAGCCATCCTGTTGTCATGGTTACTGGCTCGAGGAGGCTGGGAGAACAGGGCTGTCTCGCGCTGTGCTCTCTCTCTCACTCTCTCTCTCACACGCACGCACACACGCGCGTGCGCAGGGAGAGCGAGAGACAATAAGCATAGCCTCTCCGTTTGTTTATGTCTTTTTAAGTGTATTGGGAGAACCCTACTGGAGAAGAACCAGGCTGAGGGTATCCGATTATTCTATGCACACTGTAAAGGTCAATATAAGCCCCCACATGTGAATTAAAAAAGATGAGATAAAAACAACTATAATAAACCATAAAATCAACATGAGCCCAACATGGACCTCCGGTCACAGAATATTATAGAAAAATATACAGTGATTTATTTTGTCACAGTGTAAGACAGAGCGGACTAGATTTATCTTTGCCTCAGGATGTGGGTGTTCTTTATAACAGGTGTTTGATAGCAGCTTATTTTTCATCGCCAAAGCACAGTCACTATTATCTTAATTATAGACATTTACATGTCTAGTCTAGAGCCATTGCAATTCATTCCCCCAATACAAATGTGCAGCTCAGCTTTCTCCAATGTAATCATCCTGCACGCAAGGTGTCAGACATCCAGACAAACCAGCAGCAGCTCCACACTGTTTATCTCTTCCTCTTCTCCCGATTCTTTCTCTGTCATTGTCCTTCTTATACTTTATTGACACAATGTTGGAGCAGAATAAACAATACCGAAAACCCTTTAGGACGCAACATTTAGAAATACACATATTTCAAACTGTGTTTAGAAAACACATTTAACACAAATACATGAAACACGTTAATGCTTATTTTACATTAAAACAGAAATTCCAATATGAGAAAGGGAGCAGGCAATTTTACAAATCATTCAGATGCCAGAATGGGTATGCTGTGTGTGTGTGTGTTTGTGTGTGTGTGTGTGTGTGTGTGTGTGTGTGTGTGTGTGTGTAATAAAGAGTGAATTTGCATGTCAAAATGGAAATGCCTAGGGAAAAACAAGATAAATCACCACATTACTGTGAGCATGTATTGAGATGTAAGCATTTAGAGTGACACAATGTGAGGGGATGGTTGACCTTGACAGCACAGAAGTGACATATTAGGGTGATTTGGGAGCTGGCTCACTGTTACGCTCCAGTAGGCTGATGGGGCGGCTAGTTGGAGGCTCTGTGGTCTTAATGTGTGACTTGCAGGCAGGCAGACAGGCTAGGAAAACACCCTGGACAACTTCCAACTCAGTATTTTCCTTCTTTCCTGTCCAGGCTAAAGGCCAGGAAATTATTTTTCTTCCTCTCTGCCTGCATCTGCGCTTGCAACACAACAGCATTTTTAAAAGATGACTCTAACTTTGCACCGTGTTTGTGTGTGTGTGTGTGTGTGTTTGTGTGTGTGAGTGTGAGTGTGCATGTGCGTGTGTGAGTGTGTTGGCTGCAGTATAAGTGCCTCGCTGCATGTCATGAACAGGGTCAGTAGGTCGTTTATAGTATGAGGCCGCAGTGTTTCTTTCTGAGCATGAAGAGAGGAGGAGGGAAGTCCTTAGTATTCAGATGTGATTAGCACCCATCAGTATTCAGTGATTGCTCTGTAAATGAATTTTGATTACTGATTAGCTCTTTATAAAAAGTAGTTAGAGGGTTGTCCTGGTGATGGTTAAGGTGACTATTAAGATTTCTTTTGTTTGGAAGATTTTTGTTCATTGTGTTTCACATCCTCTGATTTCTTTCTTGTCTTTCTCTGCTCTGTTTTCTTCTAACGAAAGCTTTAATAGTGCAAGCAATATATGTATATATATATATATATACATATATACATATATACATATATATATACATATATACATATATATATATACATATATACATATATACATATATATATATACATATATACATATATATATATATATACATATATACATATATACATATATATATATATACATATATACATATATACATATATATATATATATATATATATACATATATATATATATATATTTAATTCATCACTGGGCTTGTTTTGTATCTCTGTGTGGGCATCATTTACATTTCCGAAATGGAGATAATCAACTCCATGCCACTGTGAAGAAGAGCCATGCAGTATCCTTCACAGCACGTGCTTTTCAGGAAGACACCCTCATGGGAAAACAACACACCTTTTTTGCCGTTGTTTAAAATGAATGCGGGCACAGCGCTTTAAACGTAATGAGGTCAGACAAGGTAAAAGTGGTCAATTGGCTGCCTCAATCACCGTTTAGCTCTTTTTTAGTCTGCTGAGTTGATTGTTTTATGTATATATATTAATTTGTGTTACTGCAATGGTGACTTTGTAGCTATTTTGCAAACAGTTAGTTGACTTCTGTCTATACACCAAGTGATGGAGATATTGTAGCTGTCAAAAATTCTAGATATAACGTATATATATATATATATATATATATATATATATATATATATATATATATATATATATATATATATATATATAAATCTCACATGATTTTCCAACTCCTGAGGGTTGTCTGAGGGAACACTTAAACTGTTGGTTGCATTATGGGAAATGTAGAAGCGAGCTTTTCTGAAACTTACCAGGGTCAAGTGGTGACCTATGCTGCTTTGATTGCTATATGCATCTCCCAGATGTATTTAATGTCCTTTAACACCCATGGTGTAACCAAATGACTTGTTTAGCGGTTCAAGCCCCAGTTTTAAGTTGGACCATGTGGAACCTCAGTACACAATGCCCCAGCTGGGTGGGCTTCCATATCCCTGCCTGATTACCTCAGTAGCTTTTCTTTGGCATCTTTCTGCCTATATACAGAGCAGTTATCGCCCAGAGTCCCTGTGGACTGCGGCTCTGTGTCTCAGTTCAAATCAATAAGTATCGCCACGGTGCGTGTCCATATGTGTGCATCTTGGTGTGTGTGTGTATCAGAGAGTGTGTGCCTATGTCTGATTGAGACAGGAAGACAGGCAGAGAGATAGTGAGCGATATAAAAGGCTCAGAAGACAGAAGAGAGCTATTTAATGGCAACTTGGCCTTTTATCCAGCGTCAACCTCACTGGATTGGTGGTTTCTATGCCTGGATGGGCGCGTTGTCATGATGTGTGTTTGTGTTGATTGGCAGACGGTCTGATCGCAATTATAGGAAATTGATAAGGTTTAAGAGGCCCAGTGTTCTGCTGACAAGTGGAATGCAATACGTCTCTCCTGATAGCCATTGTATAGAGACACAAAGACTGAGACACACACACATAGTCTCAGAGCCCCCCCACCCCCTTCTCTATCATCGGCTGTGTTTGTCTCAATCCGTCTATGTGGGGTGTCTGAGCACATCTTCACTTCTTCCTCAGCTGCTGGGTTTCATGCTGCTCACTTCCACAGTCGTCGTCGGTTTTTATTTTTATTTTTTTTCTTCTCCTTGCTAAGACCCATTTACCTCAATTACTGCAAAATGAGAGGCGGAGACGGAGAAAAGAGGGAGCGGAGAGTTAGAGTGTGAGATAGCAGAAAAACATAATGTCGAACAGATGAAGAAGAGAGAGTGGGAGAAAAACAGGACACTGGAGACTCGCGAAGAGGGAGAGAATTCCCACTCTGCGGGTCTGGTTTCATAACTGTTCACTCTTTCCATTTATGGAGATGTGTCACTGTTTTGTTTGTGTTTGACTGTGCACACTAATGTGTGCAAATGCATCTTTGTGTAATTGCATGAACGGATGCAAATCGTGCCCGCCTGCATATGCCTAGTTTGAGGAGTGAATATCAGCTCCAATAGACTCCAGATATTCAGTTGTTATATTGATAAAGTAGGTAAGCACATATATCCATGAAATATGTAGTTATGACAGTCTCTCCAATTTGTCATCAGCCTATGTGGTGTACCTTTTTAGGTGTGTCCTAATGAAGTTAATAAATCATATGCGGTCCATACTGGCGAGTGACACGTGATAGATGGTTCTGCAGATAGAGACAAACTGCCCGGTATAGTGCAAACCATTCCCATGCTACATGTAAAATGAAAAAAAAAAGTAAAAAGAAAGAAAGAAGGAGGAGAAAGAGGAGGCCAATCACTGATTGTGGACAGTATGCAGAAATAATTAGTTGGGACGATCAGTCAGAGTCCTTTGAGATCTTCACCCTTCCAACGGGAGTCAGAGTGAGAAGGATTAAGACGCGATAGCAGAAAACACACACAAAGCATCACATGATGTTATCCTGTATTTTTCTTACTGCTTGCGCTTCCCAGCGTGACAGAAGACAATCTTGGTGCTTATTCAAACTGTCATGTGACAAGGCGGATGACAGCGACAGCGTTTGCTGTCTCATTCGTGCCTCTCGGTGCTCCAACAATAACATGTAGCCGCGGGCACGGAGACCGAGAGCTCAGTACCACCACAGCATTTTTGGGGTCGAGAATGTTACGTCGTGAAAAAAAGGAAAGGTCTGCTGTCATTAGGAGACACGTTTGAGACAAGAGAAGCAACCCTGACTTGCTTCTGCATAATTTGCATCATCTCTTTCGCAGCTGCGATGAAACATTCAGTGTGGCGTCCTCATGCTCAGGGGGCTAAGCCAAACCAATTGCAATCTCATACATGCACATTTGGCTCACATCCTAGCCCGCCACAGATCTTTCCTCTCCATCATAATACCGCTTTTGTTTTTTCTCGCTGCGGTTTGATCAAAACAACGCGCCAGCGCGAGAACATTTCCCCTGAGAAACCTCAGAGTTGTGTTTGAGGGGGTTCAGTGTGATCATTTCTGCCTAACTAGGCCCCGCACCTGCATGTGCATGCCTCCAGAAGGGCTTTAAACATCCACGTAAACATTGTGCTGCAGTTGGATGATTCAGCAGAGCAGAGCTCTACGGACCGTCTGCATCCGGCAGACGGGGCTGCACTCTGCAACAGTCTCAGAATCACAACGCCTTCTCCGCCTGTGCTGGCTTGTGTTTGATCAAATGTGCGTCATTTCTTTGGTTAATTGCACTTCATTTAATTCAATTTTTCAATCCAGTTTATTTTGTAAAGCCCAATATCACAAATTACAAATTTGCCTCAGAGGGCTTTACAATCTGTACACATACGACATCCCTGTCCCAGGACCTCACATCGGATCAGGAAAAACTCCCCAAAAATAACCTTTCACAAGGAAAAAAGGGAAGAAACCTTCAGGAGAGCAACAGAGGAGGATCCTTCTCCCCGGATGGACAGATGCAATAGATGTCATGTGTACAGAATGAACAGCATTTACAAAGTTACATAAACACATTACATGAATATGACAATGTATGAATGGACCTCCACAATCCATGAAAAAGAAGGAGGTAGAGAGGAGGGGGGGCGGGGCGCATCAGCAGGGCCAACGCGGGAGGCCGGCTCACCAGGCATCAGACACCTCCAGGTCCAATGGACCCTATGAGACGTGAAGTCACAACGACTCCGGGGAGGAAGCAGAGTTAATAAGGTGCAATGGAGAGATGTAAATTCATCCATAAGTAGAGAGAGAAGAGGAGATAGGTGCTCAGTGTATCCTAAAACATCCCCCAGCAGCCTATAAGCCTATGGCAGCATATCAAGGGGCTCGAACAGGGCAAACCTGATTCAGCCCTAACTATAAGCACTATTAAAGAGGAAAGTCTTAAGTCTATTCTTGAATGAGGTGACTGTGTCTGCCTCCCGGACTGAAAGTGGAAGCTGGTTCCATAAAAGAGGAGCTTGATAACTGATACCTTTATATCTGAATTATTACAGAATTATTTTTTTTTAAATGTATTTCAAGCGGTAGAATTGTCTCCTGACATTTTAACATTACTTCATAGAGTAACGTCACACAAAGACAAGTTAAGACAATGGAAATATGAAACAATACGCCTTATAATTACGAATTAGGAATTGGGAAATCTTGGCTTTATGTTAATACTAATATTTTGATAATAGTGATAGATAGCTTGTATGTAAAATCAGCAGGAACATATTCTAATTGATTGAGATTGAACGTTTGTTATTGACCTTGGAAACAGCAGTTTGACAAAACAATGCAGCACAAGGTGCAGTAACATCTGTTCTGGAGCTTTCCATCACATGACCTCACAGTCCACCTCAGCAGGAAGACTTTTCTCAGCAGATTAACGTGTTTTGGTCCGTGTTGGCTCACAGGATGTTCGCAGATTGAAAGTTCATCCATGACCTTGAAGATTGCACGATTCAAACGATGACAAATACTTATCGATTAATCTATTATCCAAATTGTCGGGCGATCCATTGTCTTTCAGTTGATTCATCAGTTGATTGTTTCAGCACAAATCCCACTCTTCATCCGATTATATCTATAAAATTGGGAATTCTAATCTTTTTTTTCCACAGGAAAGAAAATCAAATTTTTTCATCAAACGAATAATATATCAGCCTTCTGTAATTCAAACATTAGTCGCTCTCTGCAGAGCCGTAATTACGAGCGGCTCATTAGCACATGCCCTTGAGCCTCAGTAAGGATAGAGGAGGACCTGCTGCGCAGAGGTCCAGCGGTGCAAGTGAGAGTAACAGTAGTTTAAATCTCAGGTTTCCATCATGCATTTACACAAAGCGCGGGCACAGCGGGATGGAGACAGATAGTTATTCAGCTGCGAAATCTCCACATAGACAGAAAGCGGATGAGCTTGCGGGATCATTTTGACAGGAATCAGTTGAGCTGTATTAAACAAATCCCTCTCGGTGCCAGCCTGCCTGTCCGTATTCCTCTACTCGCTGCTTTATCTACCTTCCTGCCCTCCTTTCAGAGCTGTTTTTTGGGGGGATCATCTGATGCAGAGGACAAAGCGTTCCAGACGTGTTTACATCTAAAACAAACAAATAGTAACACACACGTGCTGTTCTTTTACTGAAGGTGACCTCTCTGACTTGTAATTAAGACTAGAAATAATCAAATGGCTCTATCAGTATCTGCCGTAGTTATTACAGTCATTTTATAACACAACCTTCTCCTCCTCCTCATTTCCTCGTGGTGCTTTGTCTTCCTTTCATGCTGAGTTTCCTCTCTCTCTTCTGGCTCTGTGTCTCCTTTTCTCTGCAGAGTGTTCTCCCCGGTTGCTGATCGGAAGCTCCGGTCCTCATCTCTGGCAGAAGTGGACAGCAGCGCCCCCATCAGTGAAGACCACCATGACCCAGGAGGGGCAGGCTCTGCCCTCTCCCACCCCGCCAGAGAGCCCAGTGGAGCCCGACACCACAAGCACCAGCACCACTGACCCACCCGCAGAGACACACGGCCAGGCAGAGCGGGACAAGCTGGGGGCCAAGGACGACACAGAGGAGCGAAAACAAGAGGAGATCAGAGAGGGAGAGGAGGAGGCCCACGGGGAGACGCACGGGGAAGGAGAGGGGAGGGAAGACGTAAAGGATGAGGGAGGAGAGGGCGAGTTGAAAGAGGAGAGTGGTAAAGGGGATCGACATACAGATGGAGGAGTGGAGGTAGAGAGGGAAGGGGCGAGAGGGGAAGTGCGCATAAATGTGGAGGTGAGCTCGGCGGGTGAGGAGGAGGCAACGCAGGAGGAGGAGGGGATGGAAGAGGAAGAGGAGGGGAAGGAAAATGAAGAGATGCAACCTTCTACCGAAGAGGAGGCAACTCACCCTGAACAAGCTGGACGGTTAGTGCACTAAATCATCCTCCTCTGTAAAGAAATATATATCGCTGTTAGAGAGCGGAGACCTTTTGACCTTTCGGTGTCAAAGTATGATATCACTTTAAAGAATAACTCATGTACACACAGACACACACACACACACACACACACACACACACACACACACACACACGCGTAGGCGTACTTGTTTTAGAAAGCTAAATCTGCCTTTTGTGGTCTGGGTGTTTATGTTTCACGTATCATAATAGAAGGCCACTTTGCCATGCCGAATGTTTTTAGTGGTAAATGGTTTTCCCAGTGCGGTACTCGGGATCATAATTAACCTTATTTGCATTTTACAAAAATTGAGAGACAAAAGGCCTCGACTAAATGAGCTGAAAGGGAAAACTAAAAGGAACGACGCGGTTTTATTTTCAAGGAGCCGGAGGACCCGGTAAACCAATTTCAAACCAACAAAGATAGGCAGTGAATGGCACTCGGGGATTTGTGTCAATTAATTAGCGTTATGCTTTATGAGAAAACTAGATAAAATAAAATACATAATGGTTTTATGAAATGCACAGACACACTCCAACGCACCAATGCAAAAATACAGTTAACGTATATTAAGTCGTTTCACTCTTTTGATGAGAGTTATTTCTCTCCATCAGCAGCAAACACAGAGCACCAATAGATTCATATTGTCAGAAATGAAAGGGATGAAATAGTAGAGGTTTGACAGCCCGGGGGAGATGAGCTTCCAGCTATTCACGCAGTGGCAAATTGAACAGTGCGTTTGCATCTTTCATCTTGCTTCAATTGTCACTGTGGCCATTCAAGCTGAAATATGTTCCCATTGTGCATACTTCCCCTGAATGAAGATGATTTCAGCACTGAAAATGAATGATCTGCTTTGCATGTGTGCCGACCTCAACAAAGCAAACGGAGAGTGTTTGAGTCATATGCTAAAGGTAATTTCACACTATCCCGTTGTCTTCTCTCTCTCCACGATGAAACAGACTGGCAAATGGCATAGGTGGGCATGAAGACGACGACGAGGCGGGTGAGGAGGACGAGGGAGGAGATGAGGTGGGCACTCACACGCATTTGGACGCTTTCAGCTCCAACTTTGAGACGACTGTAGAACAGGCCGACGCTGAGGTGGAGGAAGAGGAGGAAGAGGTCCAGAAGGAGGGAGATGGGAGAGAGAATCAGGACAGCTTCAGCTCGACGTTTGAGCAGATCGTTGAGCAGGTTGACGTCCAGGAGGAGGAGGAGGAGGAGGAAGAGGAGAGGGAGCTAAAGGAGGAGAGGGAGAAGGGCAGGGTTGACAACAAAGACGGCTTCAGCTCCACGTTCGAGCGCATCGTGGAGTCTGCCCTCCTGAGGGGTGGGACCTGCTACAGCAGCCTGGACTCTCTTGACGTGCTGTCGCTCACCGACGAGACGGACAGCTGCGTCAGCTTCGAGGCGCCACTGACGCCGCTCATCCAGCAGAGGTCACTGTTACAGGGTCCTGAACCCCTGGAGCTGGAGCTGGCAACAGTTCAGGAGCTAGAAGGAGCTGAGGCTGGACCGGACTCCCCAAGTGACCTCACGGCCGGGGGGAGCGCTGTCTTCGGAGCTATGGCCGGAGTAGGAGGAAGCCCGCTGAGGACCACCATACCAGGAAGCAGGTCCGAGTTTGTGCTGAGCCAACCCGCACGCTGGGGCATCCCGAATGGATACCATGGAGCCGTAGAGGGTTGTGGAGCCATGATCAACTCTGTCAGGTGAGAAGGCCCGATTCTATCTTGAGTTATTTATGAATTTACACCATCCTTTAACTTATTTTGAGCTAGGGAATGGGTTTTGTTTCAACAGGAATTAGACACTATTATGGGCTGGGCAACATATCAATATTGTATCAATATTATATCAATATTGTATCAATATTATATCAATATTGTGATACGACACTAGATATCGTATAATGGCTTGAGTGTTGTCTTTTCCAGTTTTTTAAGGCTGCATTAAAGTAAAGTGACATATATAGCCACATTCCTGATAATTATTCATAGAAAATCTCATATTGTAAATATTTTGTAAAAGCACCAACTATTTTCCCTACGATATCTGTCTCAATATATCGATATTAAGGTATTTTAGATGTTTTAATGGCTCAGCCCTAACCCTGGTTAGAATTGGTGTAGTCCAGAAGCTTTACAAGGTCGGGTCTCACGCTGTGTTTCATTATATTAGGACGAGCAGTTACCAAAGTTATCAGAATGTTTCCAATCTTATACGTAAGGGGTTTTAAAGTAAAACACAATGATTATTTCCCTGTTGCCACTGACAACTGAACACTTAACACCATAATCAAAACTGTCCATGTAGAAGAAACACAACGTACACACACAGCCTTAGACATAGGATGGGCATGTCTTTGCAGCATATAGGTTATTCTGGATGTTTAACATGAATTAATGTTTATGGATGACAGATTCCAGTGTGTGTTGTGCTCCAGCCAGGCAGTGGAGGCTTTGTGTATATCATTGCTGTTATCCTGAAGTGTAATCCGCGCAATATGCTGTGACCTTGGCTTAACCAGCAGGTGGCGTGAGCACGGTGAGACCCAGCTGTGAGGGGGGCAGGGTGGTTGGTTGGGGGTGTGTGCGGTGGTCTGGTGGTTCAAAAGGAAGTAATTTGTCCACACGTGTAAACTCCATTGGCAGTCAAATCCGTGCCAACCAACATATGTTGTCAACTTAAAAGCCTTCCCATCTTTGGAAGAGGAGAGAGAGGATACCGTCACTGCACATGGTTGGATACGTTTCAAATGCAGGAAGCTCAGGCTAAAGCAGCAACAAGCAAACAGAAAGGCAGTACTGAAAAAAATTCAGGGAGAGCTTTTACATTTTTTATGGAGTCAGTGGGACTGTTTAAGCAGAATTGCTGCATTTGAAATGAAACGGCTCCTTTCCATCCGTTCGTAGTGTGACTGAGAGTGCGGTAAACCCAGGCGGCAAGTTCATGGCGCAGACATGCACACCGCGGTCGGGGTATTTGCCTTCCTCAACCATTCTGCTTAATGCGTACTTGCACAGTTTGCACAGTGGGGAGAGATAACCTCAGCGCTGCCAAATCACACAAGGTTTATGCACGACAAAAGACCTTCTTTGAGTGGAAACAGAATTTGTGGGGCTGGTGTGGATGCTTTATATGGGAGATTAACACTTGACGTTTTTACTGCAGCACGAAAATAAGATACAGGGTGCCCGTCAGTATAAAGAATCACTTGGATGAACTGAGCAGCAGGGGCATCCTTCTCTCTTCGTCCCAGACAGCCATCTGATATGTATGACGGTGCTGAGATTATGTACTCTAACTCATCCACTCTGTCCATCATTTGCATAGACCCCAAGGAATTGTGGGGGATACGGCAACAGCTGACAGTACTGTCTTCCATTTAATTACCTTAATAGCACTAAAGAGGGTTGAGGACGACAGGGCAGAGCCACTGAAGGGGGGAGGTGCTAACAGGAACCATATGGGAGAAGCCATGTAACCTGAACTATAGGTCTGGCTGGCTGACTTGTAGACAATCCCTGTGGCTTGTTCTCCAGCTCCACGGCACAGTTTCATTTACACTGGAAAGCCAAATAGATGCACTCAGACCTCCAACGTGAACAGCTCAGCTCGCTGCTGTGATTTGTTCACAGACTCTCCCGGTGCTTTCGTAGCTCAGTACGAGTTATAGGATGAACTGAGGATTTAAGATGTCGGCTCTCTCTCCCCCCCCCCCTCCCCCCACTCTCTCTCTCTCTCTCTCTCTCTCTCTCTCTGTGTGTATACAGATGTTGTCCTTTAAGCAGGGTCTTGTTTCCTGACCACCAGCGCCAAACTGAATGAGCTATTGTTTATGTCATGACATCATCGTCTTCAGCTTTCCTCTGCCCAGCAGGGTCTTAAAGTGTGTGCGTGTGTGTATGTGTGTGTGTGTGTGTGATTTTTGCTCCAAGCTTGCCAGACATTTGAGCACTTACATCTAGAGTGGATACATCTGCTAGTAGGTCTTAAAGGGATATTTTTAAGCTTTAAAGACACTCCGAGTAACTAGAAGTCATTGACTTCAGTTCTTCAGGAGATACAAGTATTGGCAATTCAATGCAAGCCAAATGGAGGTAAAAGCCATCACTCTGACAGTTGAAGTACAGTCAGAGTTTGCTGTAATATTCTCCAGAGGGGGAACACATGATTTTAAAATAATTGCTTTTCAGCCCAATTGAATCGAAGTAGCCTGAAGTAGAGCGGCTAAGAAATGCTAATGATGAAAACACCATAGCACCATTTTTTTTTAATGGACTCTTGAGAACACACAGCTCACAGGGAATAGAACAGACAGGCTATTATCGTTTTAAAATACACATCTTAAAAGCTTTTTATGATTCACAACGTCTCAAAAACCGGAGCGTGTCAAGGCAAAAACAATTATTTGCCCAAGCTATGAAGGCTGCTGCGTTATCTCATCCATTTCTTCTTCTCTCTCCTTCACTCTGTCACTCCCTCTCTTTGTTAGCTCGATCTCACCTCCCGTCTCTTTATTCATTTCCCCACTTTATCCGTCCTATCTGACTTTATCTCATCTCCTGTCCTCCTCTTTTCTTCTCTGCATCACCTCCTCTTCCATTTCGCCTACAGTGCTCTCCTGCTGCTGCTACTTATCTTCCATTCCTCGCCACTCCCTACCTCCATTATTCCCGGTGGGTAGCCTCGGAATTGGCGCAGTTACAGATTTTGGCACTTCGGGCGTCATGGACAACTCGTCCTTTTCATTGCAGGGCAGAGCAGCCGCAAAGCAATGGAAAAAGAAAATAAAAGGCGAGGTAATCAGTCAGTCAGCCTGTCAACTTGGCAGACATTTAGTTTCATGGGCCAGTCATTTTCTATTCACTAGTGGATTGAACCGCTCAAATAGTCTTTCCATTCACAAGCTGCAGAGCGCAACACGACTAGACATCAGAAAACAACACTCAGCGTCTACAGACACTTTATATGCCAACGTTAGCATGCTAACATGCTCACAATGGCAATGCCAACATGCTGACTTGTGCAACTTTTGGTTTGAACAATTTCCCCATCTTAGTTTAGCATGTTAGCATGCTGACGTTGGCTAATTAGTAAGTGCAGCTGAGGCGGATGGCGATGTCATAAGTGTTGCCGGTATTTATGTGACAAACTCCTTAAGATTGATCCTCTGGACATCCTTCATTTAGTCGTCCCTGATCCATTTCAGTCTGGACCAAAGTGGGGGAGGGACCTAAAGGCTGACATGTCTAACATGGCTGAAGACTTACAAGCCATTCTTTCACTGGATTCACATGTACATGGGAGTCTATGAACAAAGAGCTCTGATCATGGCCACGCAGACAGGGCGTTCGTCATTACTGGTGACAGAGAGTGTACGTACGGAGCGAACTAGTGGAAGAAAGAGTCGTGTGTCTTTTCCGGAAATCATTGGCATGCAGCATAAAGCAGTTGGATCCCCGTCTGTGTCTCAATAAGCTGCGTGAACTCTGTTAGTGAGTCATAAATCAGTTGGACACGTGTCTAACACGCCTTTCATGAATTCATCGTCTTACTTTTTCTTATTGTTAACGTGATCCTATTTTACAGATCATAAACAGTTGTCGTTTTGTAGTGCATCAGTACAAAGAAACGCCACTGGCTCACAGATTTTCACTGCGTGAAAATATTCAAATTGATTCCGATGGCTTTCAAGCCTCGCATCAATGTTTGTACAGACTCTGTCCAAATTTCAGGCTTCAACTTCCATAACCGACAGAGACATGCAACCTAATCTCACCTCAGCCCAAACTCTCCCCGTAGATCCCCTCCCTGCTACTGCTGATTACTCAGACATCAGTGGATGGAGGAAGTAAAGTCGGCAGCCGGCCACAGGGATGTAGGAAACATTGGATGTTGTCGACAAGCCATCCAACACAGGGAAACAAGAAGTGAAGGGTTTTCCTTCATGCAGTAAATGATGGTGCCAGTGTTGTAGTAGGAGAACATGCTTGTTAGTTCAGTCAATTAGGTCGTATTTTAGATTGCACTGTCAATCACATCTGGTCATTTGATTAGTTAGCCAATCCGTTACTCTAACAGTTCTCTCTGGCCTCTGTGGGAACCATCATTGAGGTTTAAGCTTAACCTTAATCCATAGAGGCTGCTGAGCTAACACACACACTCTGTCTGTCTGTCTGCCTGTCTGTCAAGCAGCTTACTAGTGTCAATAGCCAGCTAGAGCTAAACAGTGGAGCCGACTAGTTGAATGCTGCTTATGTGACAATGCAACATGTAGTGGAGTATTCACGCACTAGAACAAGCACACACACACACACACACACACACACACACACACACACACAGTGAAACCCTTCTGACTGATATGGATATGCCACTTGAGGCCATTCTGCAGAGTCGCATCAAAGCACAAACATATTCAACGGGAATGCGATGGAAAGTGTATAACAAGGGGGTCTTGTTCACTCATGCATACTTAAAAAATATGAGGAAGACGTGTGCAGCATCTCCGGCTTAACATTAGCATGCATGGATATGATTCTATGTGTATCCGTTTGTGAAACGTGCTGCCGACTGCGTGTTCCTCCCCCCTGGTTCGCGAGCCCACGAGATCTAAGCCCGAGCAGAGCAGATAAAAGCCAGGCGCAGTTGTTTCCATATCAGAGACGCGGCTCTGCCGCGTGGACTATAATCTCTTTCATATACACCGTGGCGTGCAGAGACGCACACTCGCAAATAAAAGACACGCGGGCCGAGCAGCTTGCATGCGTACACAGAAATGTGCATAATGCTCATACATTCTAAGCCAGAGCTTTCATATCTTACACACTCCAAATCTTTCCCTCTTCCTGTTTCTCACTCACGCACGCACACGCACGCACGCACACGCACACACACACACACACACACACACACACACACACACACACGCACACACTTTCAGGATGTCATTTTGGGTATAAAACCCTTCCCTTGGTTCTTTAGTGCTGCTGAAACATCCTGCAGATTATCCTTTCCTGGCTCTCAGTCAGTCAGTGATATGGACACACACACACACACACACACACAGTCACATGATCGCAGACATACATGTTCGTGTGCAGACGTTTGCAACACAAGCAGTAATACATACACATTCTCTCTTTCACCCTCTCACCACAGATATACACACTAACTGAATCATTTCAGCACCGACAGATTTATCCCCCGTCTATTTATAGCTCGACTCAGTTTTATGACACACCCTGCAGTCTTACTGTACCAATGGCTGTTTTGGCTGAATGGGGTTCTTCTTACCACAGGCTTCTCTCCTCTGAGGCGTCTGTCAACACTTCCTGTATGGGTTGAGTGCAAAGCGAACCCGGCTCTACAATATGTCTGTGCTTATTTTGTTTTTCAACTTTCTACATACACAAGTTATAAAAGCCATTTCAAAGTACAGTGATTTAGTTGTGATTATGTAATCGTTACTTATATTGATAATATTTAAGGCTATAGTATAAACTATAGCATGATGTTTGTTAATAATAAATCTTAACATCAATAGTGGTTGATGATATCCCAATTACAAATCTTTCCATCCACCCATTCATATTCTGACCCTTAACCGGGGCCGGGTCGTGGTGGCAGCCGGCTAAGCAAGGTGTCCACGCGTTCCCAGATGAGATATATAGTTCTATCCAGTGGGTTTCCTGAAAAGTCATCTATCAAAAGGCCTCCATGAGGCATCCCGATCAGATGCCTGAACCATCTCAGAGAGCAGCGGCTCTACCCCGAGCTCCCTCATGATGTCTGAGCTCCCTACAGAGATCCACTGGTAAATTGAAATGCTCCATTTTACCTGCACTCTTGAACAAGACCTTGGGATACCTGAACTTCTTCACTTGGGGCCACCGCTCACTCCCAACCGTTTTCTGGGGGGATTGAGAACCATGGCCTCAGACTTGGAGGTGCACACTCTCATCCCAACGGCGTCACACTCTACACAGCAAACCAGATTCATCAGGTCTGATGAATCCAACAGGACCACATCGTCTGCAAAGAAGGAATTCTGAGGTCCCCAAATTGGACTCTCTCCTCCCTCTGGCTTCACATTGAGATCTGATCCATGAAAATATCAAACAGAATTGTGACAAAGGAGCCCTCTGAAAACATGTTTTGTCTTCCTGCCAAGAAAACGGACACAGCTCTGTACCCCCCACACGACTCCCAGGTGGATTTGGTGTACAATTTTTTTTTCTTCTTCTTTTTTGATTTAAGTGCAAAATAAGGACTCCTTTGGGGCTGCATTTGTTAGTGAGGAGCACTGAGCTAACTGCTCAAAGTACTTCATCCGTTTGTCCCATGCGCTGGCCGCCATGAGAACGTCACTTCTGTGCTAACAGGTTTATAACTCTGCTGTCTGTGAAACAAAGTTTATCCATGAGTCACTAACGTTGGCTGCGCAAAAAAACTGACACGTGATCAGTATTCAGCAGGGTGTGCTTGGTCCAAAAGAGCATGCTGGTCCCAGTGCTGATTGCCCCTCAGCGTTATTGCTGTCGTTAAGGAATTGTACTCATTGTTGTCTGTACCTAATAATGCGCAGGGCCCGGCTGCAGTGAACCTCGTGGAGTGCTCGCGTTCCAAATAGCAATCGAGCTACCTCCAGGGGGTTGTCTCTATTCCCATCTTCCATCTCAACCCCCCCCCCCAAAAAAATTGTACTTTTGACGCTGCAGCTGCCTCTCTGTCCCCAGATTGTTCTATTGTTCTTCTTTCCACCAGATGAGAAAGAGGAAGGAGGGAATTAGATGGTGAGGCTACCATGCAGTGATGTGTCAGTGTGTCTTGTACAAATGTGTGTGCGTTAGTGTGTGTGTGTGTGTGTGTGTGTGTGTGTGTGTGTGTGTGTGTCGTGGGTGCATAACCCATCACATAGGGCGAGTCCCTAATATTACTGTGCATTAGGTATGGACCTCCAGTCAGTGACCTTGATCAAGTACTTGTATGCTTCTTTAACTATTTATATCCTGCTCTCCAACACATAATACGGCGTCCTCCTTTTAGGCCTACAATAAAAATAGGACGGTGTTTAAAACGTTGGGACCCGATCATGGGTGAACTGAGTTCACCCCTTCGGTGTGTCTCGCGTCCGCTGAGCCACATGGAAGCGATACACTGGAGGAACGTACAGAAATGAGCACCAACAAATGCCCACGTGCTGGAAAAAGCACCCTGAGTGAACCGAGTCTCAACACGGGCCGTCCCGCTGATATCGGACCGATCTGCCGGGCGCGGAGGACGCAGTGCTGGACGGGACACACACAGGGCCATTGTGGAGCCGCCACCAGGAACGGTAATTCATCGGGAGAAGTGTGTCCGGTCGTTGGCTCCGCCCCCAACATCCTCTCCTCCGCCGAGCTCCCGGAGAGCCAACAAACTTCAAGGAAAGAAAGAAAGCCCTCCAAACACACATTCCTGGTGTGTTGACACTACGGCGAAGTGACGCCTCAGTCTAACTCATCCCCAGAAGAAGCTGTAATTATCGATGACCCGACTTCCGCTTTGAAATAACAAACCGGGGGCCGATGCGGATTTTACCGACGACCGGACGATGAGGCGGTCGGACCTCCGCGCGCCGTTAACCGCTGATTTCCAAATTTCCGAGAGACGATGTGGAAAGAGGAATATGACGTTCACTTCGACTTTCTGCTGCAAATGCTGTAAGTTGGATATCGCTCCAGGTCACAGACTGGATGTGAGATCTCACGTCCCAATGGGTGGGAAGGGTCCCATTCTGCTGCGTGGCAACATGGACATAGTGGGGTGGTTTTACTCTGGCTCACGACCACTGTTGTACTTGTGTTGTATTTCTGCAGGGACTTCTCTGTGATACTAAAATTAGGATGAAAAGGATTTTTTGGAAATCTCACGCGGTGTGTTCCTTTAGGGACTTTTAAGTGCCAGCTAATGAATGTAGTGGATTTAGATAATTTATCAGGAGTTTACCATAAATTAGCATATTATCTCTATCGGGATTTATTTATATTTCTGCAGTTGCTATGGATACAAGGTGATATTAAGGATAAGGGTCGGGTGGCAACTAAAAAATATTCAGTTTACAATTCATATAAAAGGAGAACGTGTTAGAGACCATGGAAGCAGTCATTTAGACTTGGTGAATGACCGAAATTAATAATTGATTAAAGAAAATTCCAGCGACTAAACTAGTCTATGGATTTTTGTTTCAGCTCTAACTGAGGTATTACATAGATATGTGTTGCTATCGCCCACTTGAAGGATGCCTAATTGCTCTAAACTGTTATGTTCACTTCTGACAGTTTTAACAGTAGCAACTTGTTCCTCTTCAGGTGTCAATAATAGTGTGAAACACTAAATGTGCAAATGATGTGGGTGTACATGGATGTAACTTTGGCTCATGTCTTTGTTGCTTGTTTTACATGTAAGAGTCTAATATTGCGACAGCATGTTTTGATGAGATGATATCAAAAAGCCCCAGCGGATGACCTGGCTGACGCACAAACACACACAATATGTGTGCGTGCCCGTAATATGTCTGCCATCGATCAGAGTGATGTGAAAATGAAAGAAAAGTCGGTGAAATAACAAAATAATGTAATCCACTGTATCCCATAATAGACGATTACCCTCATGGATGGTGCCATTAACACACACACACACACACACACACACACACACACACACACACACACACACACACACACACACACACACACCTTACATGCAAACACACCTCTAGGTGTGGGTTCGGGTGGTGCACAGCCAAAGAGATTAGCATGTGAGTCACAGGCATGCACCATCATGTATCTCTGACAGTCAGACTGCGTGGCGGTCGCACAGGATGAATGTGAGGCCTGGGGATATAGAAGTGTGCCTTTAGATAGACAAATAGGTTTACTGTGTGCCACTTGGCCCTCAGTGACGCCAAGTATCCCGGAGCAAAAGGTCTGCACTAGATATCTGACACATCATGTCGTGTCTCTCTCACTGTTGTGTGTGTGTGTGTGTGTGTGTGTTGGTTGTATTATTGCCAGACACCAGTGAATTGGGGGAGCCCGCCATCGTTTTGGCCCCATGAAATGAGCTTTGAATGATTTATGAGGTCCCTCTGCGTGGAGTGAATTAATACGGTCAGACAAGCGGAAGCAATTTAACTGCAAGCACCAGGCTGGATATTGTTTTGATGGCTTACCGCAGACTCATTTATATGTTGTGTCTATATATATATATATATATATATATATATATATATATATATATATGTGTGTGTGTGTGTGTGTGTATTTATCTTTTATCTTTATGTCTTTATTTTTCCACCCATCCACTTTTCCATTTTTAATGGGGGGAGGGGGTTCCCGCGACTTTTCCAGGCTACGTGGGATATGTTGTCCATTGAGCAAATGGGTTTCACTCCATCCGGATACAGAAACTCCCCACCCTGTCCCTAAGGGTGAGCCCAGGCACCCTGCAAATGAAACTGCTTCCATCCGACTGTATCTGCAATCTCGTTGTCATTCATGCAGCGATGCTCCCCCGAGATAAGTTGGAGGAGTTTGCACGACCCGCCTCATCATGGCGGAGGGTTTATGTGCTCCCGTGACCCAGGGAGCTGTGTTGTCGGGGGCAACAGCTCCTTGTAGTGTCTCCCGAGGCGAACTGCTCCAAGGTCAGAGGCTGGATGAAGAGGAATACTCAGCGCCTAATGAATCAGTCAAAAACCGAGGAGAGTGCGACCTTGCCTGGAGCCAAGCAGGGGACTTGCGGTTGCTATTGTTCATATGTCTTTGGTATCAGTCGGTTTATTCCCCTCGCAAACTTCTGGTAGGCAGCCACAAGATAGTCTGCCATCCCTTCACTAGCACAGGACACTCGGCTTCCGCCGTCACCACGGTAACCAGCAAATCCCCTTCGACATCAGCTCGTAATGTATTGAATTTGTGCGGCGTAATGCAATTGGGCTGATCTGATTATGCAAAAAAACATCTGAATCATCTGTTGAGAATGCTGACGGTGCCACGCAGATGCACACACAGACAGGAAATGAGGAGAGGCCATTTAGACTGATGCGGCCTCTTTCTGAAGAATTAAAACTGAGATAATCTACTGTTTTGTTTTGTGCTGATTTCTACAGTAATCACTAGAGTGCGATTTCTGTTTGTTCCTTTTAGCTTTGAAGATATTGAATCTCGTGCCATTTCGAATCAGCTCCCCACTGATGGACTGTAGTGTGTCGCAACGCAGTACAGGGGAGCAAACTCAATATCTTAAATACACGACCTCACTACGTTCATAAATAAGTAAGTAGGGCACTAATTAATCATCCAAACTCTGTTCTCCTGACGACACTAACAGTGAAACAGAGTGTGTGTCCTTGGCTTGATGGGTCCATCGCTCTCTGTTTGGCAGCTCATCTTGTGTTTTTGTCTTCACTTTAAATACTCCTGCAAGAGTACATTCATTCTCCTGCAGGAACACCCTGCTTCACAGTCACACACACACCCATTCACAGCTGGGATTGGCAGGACAATGAGCATGGGATGGACAACTCACTCGTTCAGTTGGCCGTTTCGCCCAAGGGGCAAGGTCATGGCAGATGTTTTGGCCAGGGAGCTCTACTGGCGTTTTATAAATGAAAAGCCCACTTCTCTAACGTCCAGGCTGCATGTGCCTGAAACAGAGGGAAAGAAGCTTTTAGTTTGTATATTTCAGCACTTACGTTCAAAACATGTTCGAGGTCAACGGTCTGCGATTAGTGGAGCTTTATAAGAAGAGACTGCCTCAGCATTATAATCGACCTTTAAAGCAGGACGTTAAGTGAACTGGGTCATCACAAGTCATTTAAACATCATTTGACTTTGTGTCTATGTGAGCATATGTTTACGTAATTGAGCTTTTCCAGTTTCCTCTGTCTAGTTTGAAGTGAGTGGGCGTGCAACGACGGACATGTGCTCCATTCATTAACCTAAGCACCTGCGTCTGTGTGTGTGTGTATGTGTGTGTGTGTGTGTGTGTGTGTGTGTGTGTGTGTTCTCTCCAACAGCGATGCCAACCTCACAGACTCAGAGGAGTGCGATTTGGGCAGTCTGGAGCGCTTGGAGCGCGGCAGCACCGACACTTTGGCCAATGGCTGCCGAGCCGACTTCGGGGCCGCCAAGAGGCTGGCCAAGCGCCTCTATCACCTCGAGGGCTTCAAACGCTGCGATGTGGCCAGACACCTGGGCAAAAAGTGAGCATGCACACACACACACACACACACACAGTAGCACATGATGACTAATAAATCACCAGAAACACAAGAAAACATGTTTACATAGTTGCATATGTTCAGTATTAGTGCATGGATGAGATGCACATGTGAGAATACAAACGCATAATGACAAACACATGTGCTCAGGTTCACTTCCTTCTTCATATAACTCTACGAGAGGAGCATTGTACACATTCGTACGCCCTCTGCGCCGCGTTGATGTGCCGATGCTCTCTTCCCGTCTCCCCGCAGTAATGAGTTCAGCCAGCTGGTGGCGTCAGAGTACCTGAGCTTCTTCGACTTCTCCGGCCTGTCGCTGGATCGAGCCCTGAGGTAACGCACCGTCAGCACTTGGGAGTGATGAGTGTGCGATGTAGAGGTACACACACATCGCCCGTCACGAGGCATTAGCTTTGTGCTAATCAAGCTGTCGTGTTCAGTGCAGTTGGCCGGTGGCGCTGACAGCGGTGGAGTTCATCTCTGCTTTGTACCTGACATGCTGCTGTCTCAAACTTCTGCCTTCAGCCGCCCGTCTTCAGTCAAGAGACCTCGTGTGTGCACTTCAGACTGGCCCAGATTAGCAAAGTGTCACTGCTAAACATTAACATTGAATATCCTAATAGTCCTGCATTCATATGGTTTGGATCTGGGATTCCAATAATTCCTTCACACTAAAGTCAGCTCATGATAAAAGAGGGTGGAAATGAAAGATTCTCTGAAAGTTTCTTCAATGTTGAATGGTTTAATGAAGGCTTCTGCCATGCATTCATTTTGACTGCATAGAAATACTTTTCAATCAATATTACATTACATTACATGTCATTTAGCTGACGCTTTTATCCAAAGCGACTTACAATAAGTGCATTAAACCATGAGTCCAAACTCAGAACAACAAGAATCAAGCAAGTACAATTTCTTCAATAACGTTAAACTACAGAGTACTATCCGTAAGTGCCATTTAAGTACTACTAAAGTGCTAAACAACAAAGTGCTATCGGTAAGGGACATTTAAGTGCTACTACGGCTCTACCTTCCCTATTCAAGGTATAGTCGAAAAAGATGTGTTTTTAGTTTGCGACGGAAGATGTAGAGACTTTCTGCTGTCCTGATGTCAATGGGGAGCTCATTCCACCAATGAGGAGCCAGCACAGCAAACAGTCGTGATTTTGTTGAGTGTTGCACATGTTATATTGGAAGCAATAATGTTGGGCTGCATCGAAAGATTATTTTAGTTATTGAATAACCTGCCTGTTTTTACAATAGATTAATCATTGAAATGAAAGAAGTCCAATGGGGACATCTTGTTCCGGCCAACCAAAAGTCGAATTCCCCAAAAGAATCAACCGACAATGATATACAACAAAAACACATTTGAGAAGCTGGAACCAGCAAATATTTTCCGCTTGTGCTTGGAAGAATGACTCATGTGATTTATCATTTTCTGTCGATAGACCAATTGATTAATATAGAGACCAGCTGTCCTCCACAAAGTCTGTGCACTTTCAGAAGTGACAATATCTCGCAGTTCTTTAATTTGACCTCCGTTGACCTCGTGGTGTCATTTATGTGCGACAGGACCTTCTTGAAGGCCTTTCCGCTAATGGGAGAGACCCAGGAGAGAGAGAGGGTCCTTGTGCATTTCTCCAGACGCTTCTGCCACTGCAACCCACGGATACTTACCTCCGAGGGTCAGAGCCCCGAGGAGGAGGAGAAGGAGGAGGAGAAGGAGGAGGAGAAAGAGGAGGAGAAAGACGCCGATGACGACGACGACGGTATGAAGAATAAAAGTCATAGCAGCTGTATAAAACAGCACACCACTAGTAATAAATAGATGTTACATCACTCATATGTTTTTCCATATTGATCCCAGTTAAACACTCGTTACTGCAGCATATTGACATTGCAGCATTGTAGTAATAACACAGAGCCAACAGAGGCACAGGAATTTATGCAGCTCTGCAAATGAGTGTCTGCATGATCTATAAAGAGTATATGGCCTTCACATGCATGTGTGTGTGTGTGGAGCAGAGCCATTTAGCTGACCTCGGCCTTGTGTGTCATCCTGTTGCAGATGGAGCCCACACATTAACCTGCGCCCTCATGCTGCTCAACACCGACCTACACGGACATGTATGTACTGCACCTCTTTGTCTCATTGCAGGATTTCCTTTCCTCTAATCCCCCCCCACCCCAGTATTAAGACAGCGTTGGCACGTCTCCATTCTCGTCATCTTTTCTATTTCTTGTTCATTCGCTCATTAGCTCCCTTCTCCGCTCTCGTTCTCTCTCCGCTCTGCGGCGGCCTACATTCTGACCCGTTTCTGTCTCTCCTCTCCTCCAATGGCCTCATCTGTTCAGTTCTAAACTGGAGCACTGGGGCCTGGGCAGCGTAACACGATCAGTGTCATAGGTCCCGTGCCTTGCTTTTCCCTCGACCCCTGCTCAACTCGAGTCCCTGCTTCTAGTGCTTTCAGTGAATATCCCTCCTCTTAACTCAACTAACGGAAACTTTCCTTTCCCTTTCCTCCTTTGTATTCCCTGCTAACCAAATCTGGCCCCCTGGTCTCTGTCCACCCCTGCAGGTGGTAAGTATATTTATAGTACTAACACCGTCTGTGCCTCCGCTTTGAATTCATGTCCCGCTCATAATAAAGGATGATGCACACACACTGATGTATTCATCTTATACATCAGAGTTATTCAGTGGCACAACAACTAATTCAGGTGCTGAAATGTGGTTCACCAAAGAGAAATGGTCGGTAGCTGTCTTTGGTTGATATTTATTCTACATATAATAAGTGCATTATTGGTATAAGCAATGAGAAATGCAATTGCTCTGCAGCGTTACACATTTGCATGAAAATATAAACTTGTATAAAATATAACTTGAGAAGTTCATCCAGTTGGATTGTGGCTCTGAACTACAAAACATTACCTATTCTCTGCATATTGTGAATAAATGGAGCATAACACATTTCGTGACGCATGTTCCATCGATCGACACAGAGCGCTTTAATTCTGGGTATTTTGAACGCTTCCTAGAAAAGTGAGCCGGGTTGTCTTGTCTGTTACGTGGCCTCCTCAGAGGAAAATACGAATAAAAAGCCACAGACACTATCCTTTTCTTTTTTTCTCCTTTTTTTTTTTGTAACAGCAGTGAGTCAGCTTTAGTCCCACATCTGCATCTGTTTAGGTTCCAGGCTTTATCCAGGCAGAAAGGGGCAGTAATACACAAACACCTCCCTATATTTCATCCTCTAATGATGCATCACAATTAGAGGTTAAAACATGAGGAAATGTATGGTAAGCTGATGCTCCATAAGCTCTGATAGGGGGGGAACCTTCTCATCGCTAGTAGAACCAGCAGCACACCACTGCCACCCAGTGGATAGTTGCACAACTGCAATCAGGTTGGAGCCGATTAAAAAAAGCTGAAGATTGACAAATTTGCCCTCACAAAAATACAAATGTAATGTGTCTGTCTGTCTGTTTGCCTCTCCTCAGAACATTGGGAAGAAGATGTCGTGCCAACAGTTCATCAGTAATCTAGATGGCCTCAACAATGGCAAAGACTACCCTAAAGACTTATTAAAGGTACACATCGCCCCGTGAGAAAGTGCAGCCACCACCGTATCTGGCAGCTTGATCTTAGCCTCCGAAAGGAAGCACGTCTTTACAGTTCCTCTCCTTCGTTGCTTCGTCCACGCAGGTCTTGTATAACTCGATCAAGAATGAGAAGCTTGAGTGGGCAGTGTGAGTACACATTTTGTGTTCGTCAATAGCAAAAGTATTTGGGGTATGCCAGTTTTGTGGAAGCAAAGCACACTTGAATATCTGCTGCTCAGGTTGGTCTGAATGGGCATTTGTGTGTGCAGTGAGGAGGAGGAGTTGAGGAAGAGTCTGTCAGAGCTGGTGGAGGAGCAGTGCGAGGGCGGGTGTAAGCGTGTTGCCAGGGTAACGGACGGCAGTAACCCCTTCATCGCCATTCCCATTCTCTTAAATGCCGTCACCTACAAACATGGAGTGCTGACCCGCAAGAGCCATGCTGACATGGACGGCAAGCGCAGTGAGTGATTGTGCGCGCACACACACACACACACACACACACACACACACACACACACACACTTAACCTGAATCAAATCAATTCTAATAAGTTACTGCAAAACAACATGACAGACTTTAAATGTCCTCCCTTTTCCCTTTTCCCTTTTCCAGCTCCGAGGGGTCGGCGCGGTTGGAAGAAGTTCTATGCGGTACTGAAGGGGATGATCTTGTATCTCCAGAAGGTACCGCATCTTGTCCTCTGCCCCGTTACCATAGAAACACACATCCGACCACTGAGCGGCGGCGGATGCTCCTTGCTGCTCGGCTTGGTGTGTGCGTGTGTGTGTGTGTGTGTGTGTGTGTGTGTGTGTGTGCGTGTGCGTGTGCGTGTGCGTGTGCGCGCGTGCGTGCGAGTGCGTGTGTGTGTGTGTGTGTGTGTAATGGAGAGGGAGTGAGATAGAAAGAGCTTTAAGAGAGGAAATGAGGCATGGCTGCTTTCCTGCGTGTTTGTCTCTCCCTGCTGGTAGGAAGCCTGTACTAACTAATAAGCTTGTGAAATGTTCAAACTGAAGAGTTGCTAGTTTTAAGTTTACTATGTAATTTAATAAAGGCTATTCCTCAAGATGAAGTACATTTTAATACAGTAAGTATCAGTATATTCTACTCTTATATTCTGTGCTGTAAGAGACAGAATGACTGCAACATGTACGGCCTATAAATCACTAGACCTAGTTTCTTTATGCCTGTTGGTTTTCCCCCCCGTGGCTTACCCAGGATGAGTACAAGCCTGATGCTGACATTTCGGAGGTGGACCTGAAGAACGCAGTGCGGATCCACCACGCTTTAGCTACTCGTGCCACCGACTACAGCAAGAGAGCCTTCGTGCTGAAGCTGAAAACCTCCGACTGGAGAGTCTTTCTGCTGCACGCCTCGTAAGTCACCCAAGTCCGATTTGAGATGCTTTCTTTACGCGACGAAAAAACTAAACAGGAAATGAGAAAATAATGTGATGGGATTTCCCTTTTTCATGCATGTTTAGAAAAGGTTTTCACATTTTTTTCATCCATCCATCCATTATCACCCGCTTATCCGGGGTCGGGTCGCGGTGGCAGCAGGTTAAGCAGGCCGACCCAGGCTTCCCTCTCACCCGCAGCACTTTCCAGCTCATTCTGGGGGATCCCGAGGCGTTCCGAGGCCAGCCGGGAGATATAATCCCTCCAGCGTGTCCTCGGTCTTCCCCGGGGCCTCCTACCAGTTGGACATGCCCGGAAAACCTCTAATGGGAGGCGTCCAGGAGGCATCCTGACTAGATGCCCGAACCACCTCAGCTGACTCCTTTCGACACGAAGGAGCAGCGACTCGACTCCAAGCTCCCCCCTGATGTCCGAGCTCCTTACCCTATCTCTAAGGCTGAGCCCGGCCACCCTACGGAGGAAGCTCATTTCGGCCGCTTGTATCCGAGATCTCGTTCTTTCGGTCACGACCCAGAGTTCGTGACCATAGGTGAGGGTTGGAACGTAGACCGACCAGTAAATGGAGAGCTTTGCCTTCCGGCTCAGCTCCCTCTTCACCAAGACGGACCGGTACAGCGCCTGTTTTACTGCTGCAGCCGCACCGATCCGCCTGTCGATCTCCCGCTCCACCTTACCCTCACTTGTGAACAAGACCCCGAGATACTTGAACTCCCTCGCTTGGGGTAGGCAGTTTGTCCCCACCTGGAGGGAGCAATCCGCCGGTTTCAGGCAGAGCACCATGGCCTCAGATTTGGAGGTGCTAACTCTCATCCCTGCCGCTTCGCACTCGGCTGCAAAACGCCCCAGTGAATGCTGGAGGTCACGGTCTGAGGAGGCAAACAGGACCACATCATCCGCAAACAGCAGAGAGGCGATCCTGAGACTCCCGAACCGGATCCTCTCCGCCCCCTGGCTGCGCCTAGATATCCTGTCCATGAAGGTCACGAACAGGACCGGTGATAAAGGGCAGCCCTGGCGGAGGCCAACACCCCCGGGAACGTGTCTGACTTACTACCGAGGAGACGAACACAGCTCCTACTGCAGGCGTAGAGAGACTGGATGGCCCGTGCCAACGGGTCCGGCACCCCATACTCCCGCAGCACCCCCCACAAAAACCCCAGAGGGACCCGGTCGAAAGCCTTCTCCAGGTCTACAAAGCACATGTAAACTGGTTGGGCAAACTCCCAGGACCCCTCCAGTAATCTTGCGAGGGTAAAGAGCTGGTCCACTGTTCCACGACCGGGACGGAATCCGCACTGTTCGTCTTGAATCTGAGGTTCGACAAGCGGTCGGAGCCTCCTCTCCAGCACCCTGGCATAAGCTTTTCCCGGGAGGCTGAGCAGTGTGATACCACGATAGTTCGAGCACACTCTCCGGTCCCCCTTCTTGAAAATGGGAACCACCACCCCGGTCTGCCAGTCCATGGGCACTGTTCCCGACCCCCATGCGACACTGAAAAGGCGTGTCAACCAAGACAGCCCAACAATGTCCAGCGCTTTCAGCATCTCAGGGCGGATCTCATCCACCCCTGGCGCCTTGCCACCAAGGAGCTTTTTGACTACCTTAGCGACCTCTGCCAGGGATATGGGTGAATCCACCCCAAAGTCTTCCGGCGCTGCCCCCTCTCCGGGGGACATGTTGGCCGGGTTTAGGAGTTCCTCAAAGTGCTCTTTCCACCGTCCGACGATGTCCCCAGTCCGGGTCAGCAGTTCCCCCCCCCTGCTGAGGACAGCCTGGGGTAGACCCTGCTTTCCCTTCCTGAGCCGTCGGATGGTTTGCCAGAACTTCCTTGAGGCCAACCGAAAGTCCTTCTCCATGGCCTCCCCGAACTCCTCCCATGCCCGAGTTTAAGCCTCCGCAACCATCGCCGCTGCAGCCCTTCTGGCCCGCCGGGACCCGTCAGCTGCTTCAGGAGACCCCTGGGCCAGCCAGGCCCGAAAGGCCTCCTTCTTCAGTTTGACGGCTACCCTCACCCCCGGTGTCCACCACCGGGTTCTAGGGTTGCCGCCACGACAGGCACCGATGACCTTCCGGCCACAGCCCCGAGCAGCCGCGTCCACAATAGAGGCTTTGAACAAGGTCCACTCGGATTCCATGTCCCCAGCCTCCCTCGGGATTTGTGAGAAGCTCTTCCGGAGGTGGGAGTTGAAGACCTCCCGGACAGCATCCTCTGCCAGACGTTCCCAGTTCACCCTCCCTACACGTTTGGGCTTGCCAGGTCTTTCTAGCCGAGTCCCCCGCCATCTGATCCAACTCACCACCAGGTGGTGATCAGTTGACAGCTCTGCTCCTCTCTTCACCCGAGTGTCCAAGACATACGGCCGCAGATCAGATGATACGATTACAAAGTCGATCATTGATCTCCGGCCTAAGGTGTTCTGGTACCAAGTACACTTATGAGCCACCTTATGTTCGAACATGGTGTTCGTTATGGACAAACTGTGGCTAGCACAGAAGTCCAACAACAAAACACCATTCAGGTTCAGATTGGGCAAGCCGTTCCTCCCAATCACGCCCCGCCAGGTTTCTCTGTCATTGCCCACGTGAGCGTTGAAGTCTCCCAGGAGAACTATGGAGTCGGCAGGCGGCGCCCTTTCCAGGACCCCTCCCACCGACTCCAAGAAGGCCGGATACTCCGAAATGCTGTTCGGTGCATAAGCACAAACAACAGTCAGAGCCTTACTCCCCGCAACCCGTAGGCGCAGGGAGGCGACCCTCTCGTTCCTCGGGGAAAACTCCAACACAGCGGCGCTCAGCCGGGGGCTTGTGAGTATCCCCACTCCCGCCCGGCGCCTCTCACCCTGGGCAACTCCAGAAAAGGACAAAGTCCAACCCTTCTCCAGGAGCTTGGTTCCAGAGCTTGGTTCAATGATCCTGAAAACATTTGGACCCTCTTGTAACTTTCCCATAGAGTATGAGCTGGGATGGATGGACGGTGATGATGATGAACTGTTCGTAGCTGTCTGTTTGTGTTTGTCCTATTTTCAGTCATTCTCTGCAGCCACAGTCACTCTCTCTCCTCTCTCTCTCTTTCTCTCTCTGTCATTCCAGTAGTGAGGAGGAGATGATGTCTTGGATCTTCCGGATAAACTTGGTGGCGGCGCTGTTCTCCGCTCCGGCCTTCCCGGCCGCCATCGGCTCCATGAAGAAATTCTGTCGGCCCATCTTGCCGTCTTCATCCACCAGACTGAAACAGGTACACGTGGAGGATGACACATTGGGTGTGCCGCTCTACAGGCTTCCCTTTTCCACCAGATACACAATACATTATTGTCAAATACTACATAACTATCTTGTTACGATTGATATTTTGCACCGTACATACTATACAGTTGATCAAGCCTGCACTCACAAGCCTTCTGCATTAAAGGTCTGCACACAGGGTTGGGCATTTTTTACATATTCTATTTGTGTCCGCTCGCATCTGATTGGCTGTGTCGGGGCTCTTCTGGTTTTCGTCCGGCCTGTGATTGGTGCAGGAGGAGCAGCTGCTGAGTCACGAGAACAAGCTGAAGCAGATGAGCCTGGAGCTGGAGGAGCACCGGAAAAACTCACCCTCAGTCGACCCCAAAAGCCGCGAGTGGGAGGAGTACCGGCTCAAAGAGCACTACCTCACGTACGAGGTACGGGCTTCGGACAGCTTTGGCTCATTTGTCTGGTTTTTTATGTGTCTTTTTTATGGGCTTTTATGGGGATGTTTTTCAAGCTGCAGCGAAGAGACCAAAAAGCATGACAGATGGCCAGTGTGGCCTGTCCCCTGCCTTCTTCTTTTTATGTCCATTCTAATATTTTACGCACATCATGATAATACTTTTTGTTGTTGTTTTATTAGTACTAGTAGTAGCAAGGAAGACATTTAGTTAGCACAACACTTTGTCAATTTCCTCTCTGAAAACGATGTTAGTGAAAAGAGATGGATACTCACGTTATATTAAAGGGATGGTTTGGGTATTTTGAAGTGGGGTTGTATGGGGTAACACCATAGTCAGTGTAATACCTACAGTAGATGGAGTCTGGTGGCTTCAAAGAGAGCATGGAAAAGTTTCACTTTTAGTTCAGTTTTCCTCCAAAAGAGCTGACGGCAAGATGATGTGAACATATTTAAAAGATAACATACGCTTGAAGAAATGTAGATTTTCTTTAGGTGCATCTTTCTAAAGCACCGTTTGCCATGACGGTACTCCTGTCAGTGTCACCACACTCCATCTACTGTAGCTAATACACTTGACTGTGAATAAGTACCTCATTCAACCCAACTTCAAAACCCCCAAACTGTCCCTTAAGGCCTCAATCAACGTGAACCTCTATCAAATACAGAATGTATTTTCATGCTAGCAGAGGTGAGTTTTAGGGCAATGACAGTGTTGTTTCATCATCTTTTAATCTCACTTCCCCTCTCCTCCTCCTCCTCTCCTCTCTCGCTGAGCAGAAGACTCGCTACGAGACGTACATCAGCCTCCTGCAGGCCAAAATCTGCGCAGAAACGGACGACCTCGAGAAGATCGAGGCCAGCGTGATGGGGGGGCTGATCATGGATGGGGTCATGGCCGGCCGCGAGTGCCTCCTCCGCAAGACGCAGTCCTCCCCGTCCATCAGTCAGGCTCACGGCGGGCTGAATGGGAGGGCCGCCGGATGCACCGCCCCAGGACAGAGGAGCTGAGGTTGAGGAAGGAGGAGCAGTGGCCTCAGCCCAAAGAACAACACCCCTCCAAGCCAAGCTAGCTTAATCCTCCAACTCCTTTGTGGGCTTTCCTGTTCGTATTTTGTGTTTTGGGCTCTTCCTGTTGTACTTACAGTAAGAAACAGGAGAAATGTCACCCTCCTTCCTAGAATGTATCCGCCCTGGTGATGAGTTTCTGTCCTTAGCAATAGATGAAGAGGACCAAGAGCCCCTGTTTGATACCCAAGTGACCCTGCCAAACCTCAGTCCTTTGAACTTTAAGTATTGCACATTCAAAATGATCATACCTGTGATCACTATTTATAACAACGTCATCAGTATTATTTTGAAATTAATCTCAGAGCGATGCGGTTGTCTTTAGATGAAATGTGTTTTTAGTTCTGAGCAGAGCTCCGAGTGATTTCTAATGTATTTGTTGGAGGGCCAGACAGGGAACAAAGAAGGAGAAACGGAGCGCTTGGGCTTTGTCCTCTCTGCCCTGTCCTCGTCCTGCAGATGGAGATGGTACTACTGTAGCATTTTGGAACCTTCTTCTTCCCCCAGCCATGTTTACGCACCCAGCCACTCCACAGGCGTGTGTATGGACCTACGTTGTGGTGTGTGAAGATACAACATATCTGTCCCAGAGTTTCAAAAGAGACTCTCAAAAGAACTTCTCAGAAGGATCAAGTCCCTGCCATGTATAGCATATATTTATTTATTTATTTAATTCTCCAAACCTTTTATTCACGCCGGGAAGGGTTTACACCGAGCATGCTCGCTCTTTTTCTCCCCCACCCCAGCGATTTCCGTCTCGACGTTCGTGCAGTTGCGTACATTCGTAAGCGAGAAGGAGCTGTGGAACGACCGCGGTCTGAACTGTGCACTACGCTGCTCCGCCAGAGGAACTGGAGGTTGAGTGCCTTACTCAAGGGCACCTTGACACATAGCTGTTGAGGGATTTAGAGAGTCGGTCAGAGAGACAGTCTGTGTCTGTGATTTTTTTTAATCCGCCGCTACCCCAAATACTGACATGCATTCAGTTATCCTGTTTGTCTGTCTAACAAGTCAAATCCCAGCTGAGATGACGTTGTGTGTGACTGGATGAAAGCACTGCGCCGCCCTCCGCTTCACCCCACAAAACAGGAAGAAGTAAATATAGCAGGGTTGTGTTTTTCTATGAAGAATTTATTGAGCATGTTTGGTGAGAACCAATCCGATGGCCTTCTGCTGAATAAGACTGCCATCACAATCCGGCCCGGGCTCCCCCAAAAGCATCTTCAGCACAAAGGCAGACTTGTACTTTGTACAAAAAATATGTAATACCATTTTTTTTTTTTTAAAGTACCGTTACCTCTTCAAACAGAAAACTTAACCAACCAGTGTTCTGGTTAATTACACGTTAACATGGACCTACCGCAGTGTCCCGTGGGCTCGTGTTGGGCCTTCACTCGTCCGGGTGTGTTCCTCCCTCTGCCGTCCTTCAGTTGGAGATGCTTTTGGGAGAGTAAGCCCCGGCCTACGTTACACAGAGAGCGGCTGATTGGAGGGTGTAGCAGCGTTGGAAGTGGGGGCGTGGTTGCGGTACCGCTGTTTGTGAGCACCTTAATTGATCCAAACCCGCCCAAACACACACACACACACAAACACACGCACACACGCACCTTTTCTCGTTCTTCGCTTATATGACACAACTGTAGACCAGTGAGCTTAGCGGCCCGTCACTCAGCCTCGGTGTGGCACAGAACCAGAGCTGTGGATATCGACAGCATATGATATCTTTGGCTGCATTAATATATATCATATTAATGGCGACCAACAGGATCTGAGATCCTTTTTGGAGACTCGGCCGGAAAGCTGGAGTCACAGCTGGAATCCTGGATCCTTGTACAGACCAACATGCTGAAGTGGAGCTGAGTCTTCAGAGAGGAAGTACCGTTTTATAAAGCTGTGTTAGGACGAATAACTGCTTTCTTACAGGGAGACTCCCCCTTATAGTCACTTTGGCTGTTGTGCTAACCATTGTTTCCCAATGTTCTAGGGTAGGCCTGTGCTGTACTATAGGATCGTGGCAAAAAAAAAAAAATATTGTTGATTGTTATGTTTTATTTAAAAAGTGACAACTTCGGCACCTTGATGTCAGCATTGAATCTGTCTTTTGTTTGTTTTATTTGTATATCGGAACTGTTTTTTGACAGGATGCATATACTATGTAAAGGACATATTTACTGAATATTTAGTCTGTGCTTCATAAAGTAAGCTTTTATACAGATGATTGTGCTTGTGATTTATTCATATCGTCTACTCTGACTTACAAAGAAAAGGTCCACAGCAGGTTAGCTAATTATATATGTATTACATATTTATAATAATGCAAACACATTTTGTTCAGCACCATACAACATTTCTAACGTGGTTGAGTAACACAATGTTTAGAGCTAAATTGAAAAGGTATCCCGCAAGTCCAAATCTGTAAAGACCAAAGACACGTGTTCATGTAATCAATAAACCGAGTTTCCTTCCTCCTGAAACAAGCCATTATTCTAGAGTTCACCTTCACAGTATGCACTCTCATGGCAGTCATAATGGATCATAACACGTAGACTACATTAACTTCACCAACAACAACAACAACAACAACAACAGAAATAATCTGGATGGTGGAGCATGACACCAAACACACTGCTCGCGGTATGAATCCATGGACAGCGTTCATATCTTGTGCCAAACAACGCGTGGAGTAGCATCCGTAAAACATGGCGTCGTACATCGCGGTATCATCTCCCCCTTTTCTTTTAATGCACATCAAATCTCAAACTTAAAAGCCCCCCCCCCCCCCCCCCCCCACATGGTGTCTTGCAGTGTTTCTCCTGCATCAGCAGACGTGATGGAGAGGCTCAGCCGCAGCTGAGAGATGCTGATCACATGAATACACTCCGTGACATGATGCTTCCCGTCACCGTCACATAGCACATGCTTATTTGTGAGCGTTTTTTGACCTTGAAATGACAAATCTATTTTGAGCGACAAAATGATGCAATCTTTTCACGGTTATATATCGAACTGATCAGCCCGTGCTTGTTTGGATTGGTTGAACAAGATAAACATTTTGTATTTTTAGCAGTCACTATGGTAACTTAAAAATGTACATACTTTACAATTTCCATTAAATGGACGTGCTGTTGCACTGTAAGCACGGTGGTATATCTCAGGCCATAATAGCAATAAATAAATAAAATCACTATAATAAGAAATAGATGTCAGCCCCCTCCTACATGGTGATATCACTGATTGGTAAAAGCTTTTTGAGTGCGCTGTCCACCCTGATATTAATGACCCCGGACTTCCTTTTATTGGGATTTACGGGAGAGGAGATTCAACAACGAGCTTCTTTTTTGGGGGGAAAACTATAATTGGTCCACGTTTGACACAAAATGTGCAGGGATTTGTGTTAACAGCAATATACTGTAGAGTTGTGTGTGTAAGGAAAGAGCTGAGAAAAACAACACCGTGTTGGCATATTCATACTTTCTTTTCTGGTGAATTATTATGGGTGCAATATTATATTCATATTTTATAAAAAATTAAAAATAAAAGCATTTTTCTCTCTGCCAAGAAGAAAGATGCATCCTGTGGTTAATGCATTCTGTTAACATGTTATTTGATTCATCTAAAAACGTGTTTATTTTCATTCTATTCCAGTAACCAAGACATAGTCAGCTAGGTTCCCAACATGATCCGCACGTCTGTGTACTGACCAAACACATGACCTGAGCAGTGTTTACACATTGTTTACTGCATTTTGTTGTGTTGTTGTTAAGCTGCCAGCGTGGTGTTTAAAGGCGAGTGCGGTATGTTTGCTCCTTTTAAAGCTTATAACAGAGCACAAACAGTTACCCAATAGATACGACCAACATGTATTTAAATCTAATATGCATCATACAGCTACCCTCAGAATGTAATTGCGTCAGTTTGATATATAGCTCAGATGACACCGACGCAAAAATAATCACAATTCAAAAAGGAAGGACTGTACATTTAAAATAAAAAGGATTCCTTCCAACGCTTTGCTGAAAGCGGCCTGTTATGTGTCACAAAGGTCCTTAACTTTGGAGATTAGACCCCATCGTGACGTAGTGTGTTTAGGAAGCAGAGATGATCTGAATGATGGGATGTGCAGCAGCACTGGGCACTGATAGCGAATGAGACTGTAGGCGAGGGCCGAATTGGCTGGTCTGAACTCACAACTCACTGAGCGGAGAGAACGGTTTTCAAGTTTGACTGCAAAGACACGATTTTGGTTTCACTTCTCGTGAACGCCCACAGTCAGCTGACGGAGGAGAAGCCTGAGAATGAATGAGAGCGTCAAGACTTAAGTCTCCCTGACTGAACTTCGGCTAAGCTTCATTTAATACTGTTCGGTCAGCAGCGAGTCCTCCTTCCTGCTGCGGCAACAATCTGCCACTCTTACCTTTAATGTCCACATGGAAGTCAAAAGCAGATGTCTGGAGCACTCTCTAAAATGTGATCTCTGTCGCTCCCCTCCTCCTGTGTGTGCAGCTTGGTTCATAAAGAATCTTTCCAAGGACGGCTCACAGGGTTTTACCTTCTCTGAAGATTTAAATGATTGTGGGTCGTTAGCAGTGATGAATTAAGCGTGAATAATTAACATCCCATGCATGTACTGTACATATACTGTAGGTTTCAAAACGGTGTTAATTAGCATGCGGATAGGAATAACTATTTTAACATTTTTGCAATATTTGGCCAACAGATAATGGACATATGTTTCTTTAAGATTCCTGTAGGGTTGAGACAGTTGTGCAGAGACAGGAACATGTGGAATTACTTTTTATTGCGCGATTAGTCATTTTTCAGACAACAAGGCTCCCCAACATCAAAACAAACAGCAATGTACAAAACAGCACACCTTTTTTTTTTTTTTGCCATCAACGGAAATTTAATAAGGTAGTGATAGTACATAACAGAAAGTAATGAAGTGTAAGGACGCGAGTTATGATGTTGAGATGTATAGGATGAGCTTGATGTCAAAGCCAAAGTAAGCACCATCGTCATGTAGTCAGGAAAGGCCATATTTCAGTAAGAAATATTCTAGAAGGGGTGAGGAGAGGATAAACATGATACAAGAGGGTTGTTATCACAGTTTTCAGACATTTTTACCAACTAATAAAAGAACAATATCGGTGTAGCACTACTTTATCATGCAATTTACTTTAGTAAACCTTCTGACACACAGACAAAATATACTTCAATAAGTAGAACTCAATACATCTCTGTCCAGCAATAGTCACAAAGCCTGTAATTTATATGCTTTGAATGTGAGATCCCTATCAAAAATAATATGCAGATTCTTTACTTTTCTTAATATATCTAAAGTGCAAGTATTTATCCATTTTTATTTAATGCTTTCTGTAAGTATAAAATACAAAGGAAAAAAACAGCAATATGTTTTTCCTGTTTACATGTTATATTTTTCTGAAAGGAGGAGCATAATATATAACAAACTATATATAGATATATATATCTATATATATAGATATTTATATATATATACATATATATATATATATATATATATATATATATATATATATATATATATACACACACACACACACACGCCACAGATAAAATATTTTTGAAAGATACAACATATTATCTCATATGGGGATGGTAAAGGGATTTAGACCAAACGGTGACATGGGATATGTTCATTGTGCATTGACCCCACCTCTTAAAATCCAGGATCCATTTCCCAACATCTTCAGAAACGTCTTTGTAACTTTACACAACAGTAGCCTGTCCAGTCTGCGAACGTGATGGACCCCGCTACTCGGTTTGAAATGAGTCATATAGTGCTTGGCTTTGACCAGAGGCTGCGATTGGCTGTGTGATCAGCGAGGGACTCCGAGTGGCCAATGAAAGAACACGACACTGACACCAGAAACGGAGCGGATTTGGTTGTCTGGAAGTTCAGTCTGCTCCAAGTCTGTAATCGTGGAGGTTTTGCTGTCATCAGTCACGTGCGTGTGACAGGAACCAGCGGCTGACGCCATCATAGCAATCGCACTTTGAGGACGTGCAACAAGTAGTTACGGCTGTTAGTCAGTAGTTACGTTTCTCTTTATTTCTATCAGTTGAAATGTGTAAGGAATGTTCCAGTCACAATGTTGGAGCAACAAATCCCCCACATAAAAAGCTCTTTTAAATATAATGTGACAAAACGGTGCAGTAATAACAGACAAAAGGCAGCATTACGTCATGATTAAGGATTGCTACGATGGCCGCCGCTGTAGGATCAATCAGAACATCCTTCTTGTCGATGCGAACCGCTTCAGTGCACCGTCGCCAAACTTAGCCGGAGCCACTGAGGACAGCACACAGCTTGACCGCTGACACTCTACACAGAAGACAGGACAAATAAAATCTGCCTACCATTTTGCATTTGAGTCCCACGAATGGATGACTGTGTAACGGGGACACAACATGGCTGCAAGGTCACTCCAGGTCCTCCGCAGCGGGGTAAGCTCTCATAAACGGACAAATGGGATTTGATCACACTGTCTTAACCTAATGCACGAGAGCCCCCCCCCCACCGCCCCTTTTTCTGCAACTTGATAGAACAGGGACCCAAAATGGATCCGTCACGATTCACAAGCGAATCGTGCGGTTCGTACAAACACAACTGACCCAGTAGCACCTTGTCGATTACACTCCGTTTCACAGAGTGAGGCACTGACAACGTGAACTCTATGGGCAGGTTCAGGCGCTTCTTATTTTTGGCCAAAGAAAAGAGAAAGGAAGTGTTTCCAGTCTTCATGGAGCACGCGCCTGCCGGAGGCCTAAATTCAATCAAGCTAAAGCTAGAACACTTTGGGGAATAAGTGCTGTATCACAACAGAGAGTCCACATTGGACTGAAGATGAACTCAGATTGACCTCAGATGTGCGTTGCTTGGACATACACAGATGTGGCTTGTATGTGTGTTTAATGGAAATGGGCTTGTTATAATTCAAAAAGGGCAGTGTGAGGAAATGTAGTCGTCTCCGTAAGAGTGCACGGAGACTCCCCGTTCTCCGAAATAGAGAGAAAAGGCCTAACTGGATCTGCCCGACAGCCGGGTCAGTAGGTCGCGGTAGGCTGCTGCTGGTAAGCCCCGACAGTGCAGTGCCAGGCTTCATCGGGCCTTTCACCAACACCCGGAGACAAACCTGGCCCAAAACGTCCCGTGTGGAACAGATGGGATTCTCTGGAACCATTTTTTTCTTGGCTCTATTGCCGCAGCCGTGCACAATCAAACGCAGATCAACTTTTACAAAGCGAGGATCCAATAGGGCTTCTGATGCTGAGGGGGAATGCTGCTTCAGTCGAGCCTCGGCCATCACACATGTCGGGCCCGGCCCGGGCCGTAACTACATGAGCAGCGTTGATCTCAAGCTGCAACCCACACAGTCTGTGTGTCCCCTTCATGCCAGCCTGACAGGCTCCGTTATTGAAGGCCAACCTGCTTTAAATAACGCCGATAGGTGAACGAAGCACCTGGAGCATATTGCTAATAGTAAACTAGCACTTCAGTGCTACCTCATTACTGCACAGACAATGAGCCGGGGCCTTATCTCTTACACTTTGAATCATGGGCTGGAGGAGAGGAGCAGAGCTAATATCGGAGTCTGCAGAGCTAATATCGGAGTCTGCCCACGTAAGAGGGCAGGATTGTGATCCTCCTTGTGAGAACAACAACAAACTCCCCTGCCCTGTGAGCCCTGTTTGCGGCCGATCACTATCTGGGCCCGGCTCAAGCCAAACCGCAGACGAGCAAGAGTCAAATTTAGTTCACCTGTCCTGCGATCGGCAGTCGCACTCAGGCTCCGAACACACCTCGTGACAGGAGGCCTTGTGCAGTTCTAGAAACCATTACAAAAACGTTAGAGGCCTCCCAAACATCCAGATAGAGACAAGAGGCCTCAACAGGGAGACTATGAAGATGTGAGTGTGAGCCAGCCCTGGAGCCCCAAGACACTACTCAACACTGCAGAGAGGCTGACATGCACAGCTCCAGGCTCTTGCCTGCATGTGTGCGATGTGTGTGCATGTGTGTGTGTGTGTGTGTGTTGGGGAGGAACGAGGAGGGAACCGTTTTTTTTCTGGGGTGACTCTGTAGGGGGGCGTAAAACACCCTCACTAGTCTACGTGGACTAATAGGCGGACGGGGCAGCCTACTGGTTTACAGAACATGACAGGAAAAATATCTCACTACGAGTCTGACGTTGTTGTTTTTTTTTTTCATGACCAAAGTGCACGAGAAGAAAGACTTCACATTTCGGAAACACAATGCAGATGCATCGACCTCATCGTCATGCTTTCAAAAATATCTACCGATCACAAAGCCTATACATTTTTTTTCGTCTTTTAATAGTCTATACACGTGATGTGAGGGCGCGATTTGCACGCACACAATATTGCACACTAATATGAGAAGTGCTGCACTACTCGTTGGCTTCCTCTCTGCCCGGGAGGGAGAAACCCGACACGTAATGTGGCGAAAAAGAACTTTGAAGGAGAAAAAAAGAGGAGCATCAGAATAAAAAAGAATGCAAAAGTGACATATTCGGAGAGGCGAGGCCCCCACGTAGCGATCGAGGGGCTGTAGCACCACAAAGAGATAGATACTGCCTTGGCCCTGAACTGAGAGGCCTCTACATCCACTAAACTGCACGCAGACTTGACTGCATGGCACGGCCGGCCGGCTGGCCTGCCTGGCTCTTTAACAGCATCCATCTCAGCTCTGACGAATAGCCTCATCCAGCCACTCCGGATTTAGGTTGTTTATTGTTGTTGTTGTTGTTGCTGCTGTTTTTTTTTAACATGGTGCATATGGTGTGCAAACCCCCCCCCCCTAACATCTCCCGATGAATCTCCATGCTGACACCCGGTGGTACATCCTGGGTCACTCTCCTGTTCCAGGGTGAAACATCTCTACTCTACTGAGAGGCCACCAGGGCAGGGGTGCTGCTAGAGATCCCCCCCCCTTATTTTCAAAGTGTACATACAGTAGCACCTCATCTTTCTGAAGGGCCCACACCCCAATGCTCCATGCACCGCAGGGTTGCGAAGCCCCGGTGAGTAAATAATTGGGCCTATAACAGCACTCGAAATGAAAACGTACAGCGGTCGAGGTCACAGACCATCCACGTGAGAACACGTAAACGAGTGGAGTGTATAAGGCACGGGTCGTAACGACGTCAGAGAGGATGCGTTGCCTCGCCACACGCGGACACGCCACCATTTCTCTTTTTGTTTCCCACAGGTGGATCTCATCTTGTTGTATCCCCTACCCGACTACCCCAGAGCGAAGAACTACTAAGTAACAAAGACAAAACTTAACCCACAGAAAACGTGGGAATCTGAATAAGGACTTTTTTTTTTTTTCTTTCTTTCTTTCTTTTTTTACAGCTGATTCACAAAATCATAATTAGTACATCTAAGTTAGCACTTTTTTTCGTCTTCTATTAAGTTTATATGGACATGGTGCAAGAGGGTTGATATTCAATATAGTAGCTCAGGGATAGATTTATCCCTTTTGTTTGAGGCGCGCAAAGTAGGCTTTTTATTTTATGTCTCAACCTTTTCCACAAGGGCATGATAGAAATGCTTTCATTAGCCTACAGCGCTTTAGGTCCAATTAAAGACGATAGCCTACTTTGCCAAACTTCTTTTCAACACATGGGCCTACACACATGCTGACCGGTGTTCACAGGCCTGCAGCGCTGCCTTCTGCAATTCATACACTTTGAGAGCGCTTTCATATTTAGTCTGCGTACCTTTATAATAAACTATACATCTGGTCTCAGATTTTGGTTTCATAATATATTGTCTTTGTGCTGATGTCAAATATTCGTTCTACATGAAGACTGCCATTTCATATAATAGACCTCTGGTTTTTACTTTTGATTACATCTTCGTATATTAGCAGTTTGAAAACATTTAAACATTATTATTATTTTTTTCTCGAAATAGCTTTGATGTGTGCAAAATCTGTCGTTTGATAGAGATATAAACACTCTGTTCATTTAAATCAAGTAGGAAACAGTTCATATCTTACAGTTGGATCCTTGATAGCAGCGGCTTACTGTTACATGGGTGGTAAGTGGGGTGACATCCAGTAAAATGAGCGAGGAGACAGCAGAGCTGCTGCCATGTCTGTGGAGGTTGTGTGTGGGGTGATTCCCTTGGAAATTCTCTTTCTATTTTACAGTTCAAAAGTCTCGTTTTCTCTCAGAGTTCAGTTTAGTCTTTGTTGTTTCCTGTCTGCTCTCCAAAGATCCGCCTCAGTCATCGTCGCCGTCATCCCCTGCGTGCGGGCCCTCAGGTAGCAGTTCGGAGGCCCGTTTCTCTCGGCTCCTCTCCTGGATCTTCCTCATCTCCTCCGCGTATTTGCAGAAGGTGTTGCCAAATTTGGACCACACTTTGCACGGAACCGTAATGGAGTTCCGGTACGTGGGCTTCACCTCGCTGACCCGCATGAACACCCCGTACTTGTTGGAGCCCACGTCGAAGAAGAAGCGCTTGTTGTCGACCGTGAGCGAGGTGCCCTCCGGGAGCTCCGCCGGCTCCTCGTCCACGCCGTAGTCGTCGATGAGTTTGGCCAAAGCGTCGCGGAACTCGATGAGACCCTGCGCCGGCAGAGCGATGGTCTGGCCTTGCGCGCTTCCCAATCCGGGCCCCCGATTAACGGTCTGTCGGATCCTTAGGAACCGCCCCCTCTGGTTCTCTTTCAGATCCATGTAATATTTCCGATTCTCCCGCACCAGGAATTCGCTCTTGAGCGCCCGCCGGGGCTCATCCTGCACTATGTCCGGGTTGGTCGGGCCCAGCTGGGCGTAATGTTCGATAAAGTCCCCGAGATAATCGCGGAACTCCACGGCCACCGACATGGAGAGAGTGAGGCGGCTCTTGTTTCCCCCAGCTCCGACCTCGGCTATCTTTAGGAAGCGGCCTTTAACATTCTGCTTCACGTCGAGGTAGAAGCGCTTGTTCTGGATGTCGACGCGCTTCGAGGCGAGCTCCTCGGTGTCGTGCTGCAGCCGGGACATGGCGCCCATCGGACCCGGGGGTAGAGAGCCGGGGCCCGCGGTGGCCCCTCCGTGGTCACTGCCACTGTCTCTGTCCGCCATGATGCTGCCTCCCTGCTTTACCTTCCACCGTCTCCCTCTGCCTGCTGCAACCTCGACTGCCCGTCAAACCACTCCGCGGCTCTATCGCGAGACGAGAGGAGGAGAAGAGGGTGAAAAAATGAAAGTAACTGTAGTCGGTGTTACTGTAGTACTGCGAGCGGGCTGCGTTCAAGACACACGCGCTGTTTCACATCATGTTCACTTCAGTCTTCAGTCTAGCCTTAGATTGCAAATGAAAGTTACCCCCACCCATGTGAGCCTAAAACACTGCAGTACTAACATCAACATATATATATATATATATATATATATATATATATATATATATATATATATATATATATAGATAGATAGATAGATAGATAGATAGATAGATAGATAGATAGATAGATAGATAGATATAGATATAAATAAATAAAGTACGTAAAGGACACACCTGTCTGCAGCCTGTCTAAGTAGTTTTAAAAAAGTACAGGAACACAAGTCATACCTGATGATGATTATTGCGTTGGGTGTTTCAGCACCACGGACAGCGAACCCCAACAGTCCCTCTGGTAGGAGACAAAGACAAGGAGACAGAGAGAGAGAGAGACAAGGAGACAGAGAGAGACAAAGACAAGGAGACAGAGAGAGAGAGAGAGAGAGAGAGGGAGAGAGAGCAAGATGAAAGAGACATTTCTGAATGAACATAGATGATATCTGTGTGGGAGGGAGGGGACTGATCCACTGTGAAGCATCATGAATCATTACCCTGTGATTGGACTTGGCTTGTTTCTCAATGGCCTTGAAAGGGTTTGTGTAGAAAGTAGCAAATAGGTTTGATGAAAAAAATATCTTGGACAATGTCGGAAATATTGTTTAATATGAAATGTACAAACATAGAAAATCATCTGAATAGGTTTTAGATTTCTGAAGGGAATTGTCATTCATAGCTTGCATCCCTATTTGAGTTAATATGTTTTAGTACATGTTGTTGTAAGAGTTTATTCAAGTTTGACTGAACCCCACATGTAAAGGTCATATAAGGTGATGTAGAAACAAGACATCCTCGTAAAGTTATGAGGTCTCCAGACTTCATGGGCCCGGAGGGTGACGATTTATGTGTGACTTGATGGATGTTGATAGCAAAACAGATTAATAGCATTAAGGATGTGGAATATTATTAATAGCAATAGACACAATCTTGAAAACACCAAATGCTTAAAATTGTTTGTATATTTTCTGTGGATCAGCCTTTTTTTAAAGGAGATGTCTGAAATGAAAAGATGTTGGTATGCATTTCAATCAGGAGAGACAAGTCTGACAAAGAAAAGATAATTGTTTATTATTAACCAGATTATATGTGACGATAAAGCCTTGACAGAGTCTTTCTTGCTTTGACTTTACAGGGAGATTTGTAATGGAGGGGCTTTTGCCCTGAGCAGCAGCAAGATGCATCCCCTTGTGAGTCCAGACCTGGTGGTGGTGCTGATGAGGCTGATAGAATGATGAGTTGATGAAGCTGATGAAGCTGAGATGACTGGGTGGAGATGGGGAGGTGGAGGGGTGCGTACCAACATGAATGTACTGAAGTTATAATAGAGATAGTCATATTTAAAAAGAGAAAGCAGCAAGATGATACTAGGCTGATAATTCACTGCGCTTATAGAGGAGACCATCTGATCTAAACAGCTGATGTCATAATTGACAGCCCAGACCGAGCAATGAAAGCAATAAAATTATTAGTGATCATGCATGAGAAATAAACTACGGGTTTAGGCATGCAAGAGTATAGTCTTCATGACTGAAGTGACACTAGCTTCATATACACAGTGCCTGTAAAAAGTATTCGCCCCCTGGATGTTTCACCTTTTTATTGCTTTCATACATGAACTTATGGTCAATATAATTTGCAAAAAAGCTTCTTTCATGTCAAAGTGAAAACAGATTTTTACAAACCAATGTCAATTAAATATAAATATATAAGGTAAAGTAAATTATTGCATCAATATCCCCCCCCTTCAGGTCAGTATTGAGTAGATGCACCTTTGGCTGCAATCACAGCACTGAGTCTGTGGATTTGTCTCAATCAGGCTGCACATCACTGCAATTTCTCTCCATTCCTCCTTGCAAAATAGCTCAAGCTCTGTCAGGTTGCTTGGGGATCGGGCGTGAAAAGCTCTTTTCAAGTCCAGCCACAAATTCTCACATGGCTTGAGATCTGGGCTTTGACTCGGCCTCTCCGGGAACATTCACCTTGTTGCCTTTGAACCGTTTCTGTGTAGCCTTCGCTGTATGCTTGAGGTCGTTGTCTTGCTGGAAAATAAATCTCCTCCCAAGTCGTGGTTCTCTTGCAGACTGAGTCAGATTATCCTCTAGGATTTGGCGATATTTTTTCTTCATTCATGTTCCCCTATACCTTTACAAGCCGTCCAGGGCCCGCTACTGAGAAGCCTCCCCAGTGCAACACGCTGCCACCACCATGCTTCACGGTGGAGACGCTTGTGGTGAAGTGTAGTGTTCGCCAATAGCATCTAGTCTCATGGTCAAAAAGCTCAATCTTTGTCTCATCAGACCAAAAAACCTTCTATCAATTGACGTTGGATTCTCCCACATGCCTTTCACGTGAACTCTTCTCAACAGTGCTTTCTCTTTGCCCCGCTCCTGTACAGCTTCGACTGGGGAAGAGCCCGGGCAACAGGTGTCTCTCCCATCTGAGCCACTGAAGCTTGTAACTCCTTCAGAGTGGTCGTAGGTGTCTTGTGTCCTCCCTCACTCAGTTTGTGAGGACGGCCAGCTCGAGGAAGTTTTAACAAGTGCCTTGTTCCTTCCATTTCTTAATGATGGATTTAACTGAACTCTGTGTAATGAATATTACAAAAGAGGCCTCTGTGTCACTATGACAAGTATATTTCAACATCAGAGATCGAGAGCATTAGCCTGACAGTGAAGCAGTTTGGACATGAATTGTACCATGATAGGCCAACCCTCATGACCCCATTAACATCCTGCTGAAATGCTGCTGCTTTATCAAAAACAGCCCCTCTGATAAGGCTCAGCACGATTGTCAGGGGAATCGTGGAGGCAATTGGTGGCAGTCCTCCCCGGCTGAGGCAGCAGGAATCGTTTGTTACTCCCCTTCGCTTTGTCAATGATTTGCTTTCAAGGCTAATTTGTAAATTCTTAAATTGTGTGTGTGTGTGTGTGTGTGTGTGTGTGTGTGTGTGTGTGTGTGTGTGTGTGTGTGTGTGTGGCCTCTAAATGGCGTCTCTAATGAATGCATGACTGGTTGAATGACTGAAGGGGGGACAGATCGGTGAATGGGTGGGCAGTGGGCGGTGAGGAGGTGGGGGTGGGTCGGAACGAGACGGATCACAGACTCTGAAGGGCTCCCTCTGTGCTGATCCCTGGACTAATGTAATGTGGAACCATCAACATTGGTCAAAAAATGACAATAAAAAACTTCATGTTTGATTAGTATTTAGCGCCATGGATGGCAGACAGGACTAAAACTATACTTTTCCCTTTGAAAAATAAGTTGACTATTTTGATCTTAGGTTAGTGTGTTAGAGGACACAGAGACAAACCTTCATTGCAGCAATCTGGCTGTGGTCTTCAGTCTGCAGAGGTACCATGAGGCCTGTTGGGACGGAGCTCTAAACCCGGCAAGCCTTTCAGCACCACGGACAGAGACCAGTTCAAGATGTCACCCATGATGGTGAAACGGTTGGACAGGTGCACACTGTGAGGACATGGCCTCATACATTTTCTTTATCATTCTGGTCATCTACAGTAAGTACAAACTGTCCATATGTCACCTATATGTTCATTATATTTGATTTCTCAGCACGGACAATGAAAGGCTTTCTGACCTCTAGCGAAGGGCGCACGGCCTCGGACAGGGAGGGTAAGACACTTCTTATGAATGGTTTGATTGATGAATACAGAGATGGAGGCATGGGACTGGTTTGCTGTGCAGAGAGGAGGGGATCCGTGTGGTCACCATAAAAAGCCTGAGCATATTGTGTAAAGCTCTCTTTTCATTGGCGGAGATGCAGTCAATGAAAAAAAAAAGTGGGTTTATTAGCTGTAGCTGAGCAGGATTGGCAAAATATTTTGGGGAGAACGTCTTTCCAGAACAATACCCACGGGTTGGGCTAACCGATACCCCCACTTGTTGCACCAGAGTCGCAAAGCTGTACAGTGTCCCAAGGAAATATTAGTGAACTGCAATGACTCGCACGGTAGTGTGGACAATGTCGGGTTCTGGGTGTGCTCTCCTGCGGCGCGCAGCGAGCTTCTCGATGTCTGAGGACATTTAATGCTAAAGTCTCGAAACTCCGAGCACGCCTCGCCATGCCGAGGAATCCATTGAGAGAATTTCGCAGCGTTAGTCATCGCAACAACTATCCGCAGTGTGTGTAGTAGTCGCCTATAGCCTCTCTCGCACCTCTTGCACCGGAGAGCCACAGTGGGCGCCGCGCAGGGGCTTGGCTACAGAAGCACTCTGTGCTCCGTGTCTGTGCATTGCGTGCGCGATTTCTCTTGCACCCATCACCACCACCACCACCCGCAGAGGTTTTAACACAGTCGCCCGGTGTGGGTCGGTGGCGGTGTGCGCTGGGTGCCCGGGTCATTAGGGTGTTTGCGCAGGACGTGGCGAGCCGACGCCAGTGACCGGGCAGGTGATGTTTGCTCACGTCAGCCTCTCGCGTTTGATGAGGGGCGCAGGGGACGCGGCTGGAGGGTGCGCGCTACTGTTGCATCGCCTCACCGGATAACCGCTGCTATCTCATCCCGTCAGTCTGTTCCTCCCCGGTTTTTCTGTGCTCTTTTTATTTATTTTTTGTATTTTGTATTTTTTTTTTTCTACTGACTAACGAGTTTGCAGGATTGGGACTCTTTTGACGATCGGAACAAGTGGATAAAGGACCCCGACCTTGCGTGTACGTGGAGTGCGTATCGTTCCTTGTGATTCCCCTGTACGCGCAAGCTGCTTTTTTCATTCCAGAGAGGCAATGCGCCCACCCATGCGATGCTAGCCTATTAGCTGGAGAGAGAGAGAGAGGGAGAGAGAGAGAGAGGGAGAGAGAGAGAGAGAGAGAGAGAGAGAGAGAGAGAGAGAGAGAGAGAGAGAGAGAGAGAGAGAGAGAGAGAGAGAGAGAGAGAGAGAGTTTCAGCCCTAGAATCGAGAGGAGGCTAATTTACGAGTCTTGTTTTGCCTTTCAGGAAAAGGGGAGATAAGAGGGGGAGGGTGGTTGGTGAAGGAGAATGCAGCAATCACATTTTTAAGCATGCAGAAGCGGACCGTTTCCGGTTCTTAGGCTGGTGTGTCCCCCCATCCGAGGCCAGCAGCCGTATGGGGAAAGCAGCGGCAGACACAGATGGCATGGACACTTCCACAAGGTCTGCCGCTCTGCCCTGCCTGCTCTGCCGGAGCCCGTTCGCCGCCGTCTCTCTCTTCCAGCTCGCTCCGCCGCCCAGCAGCACTGCAGCACAGCACAGGCTGACGGCATGAGGCTTGATCCAGTGCATTTCTCCATGCTGGTCATCGGGGTCTCCTTCGCCTGTTACGCCCCGAGTCTCAACTCCCTCCAGGACCAGGCGTACCAATCAGCCGTGGTCATCGAGGGCGAGGTGCGCTCCTCCCCGGAGAACGTCTCCTCCCGGGAGCCCTACAGTGTGAATGTCAAAGTGCTGGACGTGTGGCCCGTCAACAGCGGCGGCCTCGAGAGGGAGCAGCTCGTGACCGTCGGGGACTTCGGTTCCGAGGCCCCGTGCACCACGGTGGAGAAGGACCACAGATATATCTTTTTCATGGACCCCACCGCCGAGCCCTTGGTATTCAAGGCATCGTACGCCCCTGTGGACGCCAGCGAGCCGGATCTGAAGAAGGATGTGGACAGAGTGTTGTGCGAGGACTGCGGTAAGTTGAAGGCTTTCCCGTTACACCTGCCATGCACTCACACCGCACCATCAGGGCCACCGACGCTGCCATGGCGATGTCAGGAGACGGGCACCGCTCTCTGGCGGCGCGTGCGCGCGTGCAGTCTCCATAGTGTGTCAGCGTGCTCCACACGTGCATGCGCGCGAGCCGATTGACACTTTGGTCCTCCATAACCCGGTCACCCATAATGAAATAAGACGCGTGACGGGGAACGCGTGTGTGCACGTCTGGTGTGTGGGAGAGAGAGCTAGTTACACAGCTTAGTTAAACCTAAGTTAAACCCGGGGTTAAGCCCCAAACAGCAGGTTCCCTACACAAGTGAGGATCAGTGAATACTGACACTTCCGTGTAGCCTGGATTCCAGCAAGATCTGCATCTCCACAGTGAAGTAGTCTGCATCAGTTGTAGTTCCTGTGTCACAGAGAGGGATGAGGCATGTGGTGAGAATCAGGGACACGACCCTCTCTCCAGGTAACCTTTACACACTTTGAATAGTTAGTGTTGACTGCAGTGACAGGTCTCTGGGTGTAACTGTTCGAATAGCTCAACTTGTTTCAAGATGCTCTCAGAAACCTCTTTACCACTTCCTGGTTTTTAAATGACTTACTTCTGTGAGCAAAACTGTGTGCGGTGGCTCACCAGGCGTGTGAGAAACTCTGTAAGTTATTGTCATCGGAATGGCTTTAATATATGAACAATCTGAGCATGACACACAACAGACGAATGTTCTCTATTCTTTCTCTCATTTCTCCCTTTCATTTACAAGCGAGTCTTGAATTGACCCATTTAGCAGAGGTAAAAGAAAAGGTTTAGGATCAGGGTTGGTTCCTCCGCTCCAATAACACATAAACTGAGCTCTTATGCAGTGAGACTTTTGTCTATATCATCCAATCTGCTCGTTGCAAAGGCTCCGAGGTCTCTTACTTTTAACAGAATACCTTGTAAGGACAATGCTGACTTTATGGCAAATCATCTCACTGATCCACTCCATCTGTGTTTTCAGTATTTAAAGTAATACACTGCTCTTGATATGATTTTACTAGGATTTATACCAGCGAGTGTTAAAGCATCTGCTTGTCCTGTGTCAAATGTGGTAAAAGTACACAGAGAGGAAGGTATTTCTCCTGCTACACAAAAGAGAGGGGAAAAGGATCTTAACTGTGGAAGTGTCACACATTTCTCCAATACAATCTTTAACAGCACCACTGTGAACATGTTGGGGTTCATGTGAATGTGAGGACGAGACCTTTAATACAATGTAATCATACAAACGCTCTTTTTAATTTTTAAGTCCTTCTTATCCAGAATCAACATCATTTCCTTGCCAACCACCAGTGTGTGTGTACGGGCTTGAATCCTCCCTCAAAGGAAGTAACTCAGAAGTCTTCACAAAGGGTTCATCCGGCATTTGAGCTAACAACGTGTTCTATTTTTACCTCGATGACATACTAAAATTATCAAGTCATTTATTTATGACTGTGCTGTTGCAATCAGGCTTCTGTCTAAAACACATTTTCTAGGCATGAATAAGCTCAGGAGAGGACATACCCACTTATGAGCTGAATCACCCCATACACACACACACACACACACACACACACACACACACACACACACACACACACACACACACACCAAAAGCCAGAGACACAGAGAGAAGCACAACCTAATTAGACACTGCACAGTGTGGCGACACAGTAGACGCACTGTGGCAACCAGAAGCCTCTGAAAGTCCACAGCATCATAAGAACATGCACAAATGTGTATTTCTATCGTCCCCGCTGCTAATTTCCTAGGATTGATTTGGATTCATCTGCCAGAACTAACGCTCAGAAGTAAACACAAGGTTAAAGGAACGCTAAAGACAATCGTTTCACTTTTCCAACATTATTTAACCAGGAAACCAACACTCAAACATTGTAACTTGTTGGAGCACAAATGCAGCTTTACATGTCTACTTGTATGTACATCTCAAACTCATCAACTTTCAGTAAAGTATTTAACATTTTGTACCCCTCTGCAAAATACCAACAGCTGCTTATTGTCCAGTACTCCCCCTCCTTCAGTTGTAGCTCACTCATTGGCTCTGCTGACACTTTTCATTGGGTGGATGCAGTGATGTCAGGGTGGATGTTGAATGAGCTACGACCGAGCAGGACTTCTGGATCAGACTGGAGATGTGTAAGAGAGGATACTGAAGAAGAATTTAATTTGAGACAGAAGTTACCGCAGCTTAAAGGTGGATTGGGGTAAGGGGCGTGTCGGCAGACACACACCCTGAGTGTAACCAATCCCAAACCTATTCTAACCTCAGCCAGCCAATCACAGCCACACTGCTGGAACGCCCACTTCTGTACACACCCCTAGCAAATAATGTCAACATTAAGATATTGTCGTGGTGCTATAGCCATTTTCTTTCACTATTATGCAGTAAAACCTGCTTTTGGGTTGTATGGAGAAAGTTCATATCGCTGAGCCTTCGGGTTTTATATTTACAGACAGTTTTGTATGGTTCTGTGTTACAATATAATCTAATATTTAGGAAAGTGTTATTTTAATATTTGAATGGTGTGAACTAGCCAGGTGGAGGGAGGTACACATCTTTCTTTTTATAAAAACATTTTTTTTAAGCACTTTATTGACTAGCATCAGGTAAATCTCTGAACCGCTAATCCCATCTTCCACTCATATCTGGTGACTAATGCTAATACTCACTGCTCTCCATTCCAAGCACCCAATTAAAAACTAAAAGGTCAAGCATTTTTATTTGTCCCAAAATTGCCGAATATCTACTAATATACTGTGGGCCCTTGTGTCCCATCTGATAACTAATCTATTTTCTTTAACTTCTTAATTGAATCGCCCAGCTGCTACTCCGTCAAGCTGTGTTACCATGGAGCCACACAGTCACAAACTTCACTCCCTGAATACATATGAACTTTTTTTTGGAGGAACAAAAAGCAAGAAGAGAAAGGTCAACAACAAGAAGGATACATCCAGTCAGTAGCTAGCATAGCATTGACTTGCTAACTCTAGTTAATGATGTGCTAACACGCCATGCTAACGTTAGCTCCACGGGACTTTATGTAGAAACACAACGTTTCAGAAACACATGTCTCCTTCCAACCTCTCTGGGTAACAAGTATGACTATTACACAACATTTAACTGTGACCAGCTTCAAAGATAAAGAGTCTCGGGAGCAAAGAGGGTTAGTTGTCGGGCCCTGGTCAGTTCAGGCTGATACACGCTGTGATTGGCCAGTCTGCGTTCAAGGGCCGGGACTTATCGAAGGGTCAAATAATGTCATGAAGAAATGCCTGACCACACTTTGTTTATTTGTTTGTATTTGATTTTGTTGTTAGTGCAATGCTGTTTGTGTTATGATTTTTCCAAGATATTCTATGCTTTTTAAAATACATATACATATATTTTCATATTCATGTTATCATTCCTGTCTTTTTATTTAATCTCATAATGAAGCACTTTGGTCAATGTTTGTAGGTTATTATGTGCTCTATAAATAGCCTTGACTTAACTTTGATAACCCTGCCAAAGAGTGTTTGGCGTAAAATGCAGCATGAAAACCACAAAGGAGTTGCTCTATAGCTACATTGTTCAGCTTGCTGTGTTTGACTACCAGCACCTGTCTCATTTGTTGAAATGTAGAGACCTGCTCTTGATATTTCTGTGCCACACGAATATGTAGAAGCCACATTATGGCAGTTTGGACATGATGACAATGGTATAAATACTCGCTAATATCCCTTTTTTTTTCTTTTTGCACTGTGAGAGACAGCAGAGCCACCTTGCAAAAAGAGCAGTCCAGTTTCTGTCTTACTCCTAATGTTATTGAGCATGCCTTAGCTTATCCAATACCCTCTCCCCTCATCGCTATAGATGAGGGGGAATCTGAAACCCCATGTAAGTCTCTGCTGAGCTCAAACGGCCTTCATTGCCTTCCTCGCACAAATCTCTCCCTGTTTCACTCAGAGAAAGCAACTGGGTTGTGTGTGGACGGCTCACACTCTCTCTTTTAAAAGTAGAAACCAGTCCTGTCTTACATCCCAGGGAGTCTAAAGCGTGATGCAGGTCTTCTCTGATCATTGCTGCTGGCATGCCTTTTGAGATACATTGACAGTTTCTTCCTGAAATAGCTTTATCTGATGCCACAACATGCTCCTGTCACTGATGCTGTATCTAGTGCTGCATACCTCAACTCTCATGCCCCCCCCCCCCCCCCCCCCTCCCCTCCTCCGCATGCTGTAGCTGACTGTAGCTGAAGTGTGTGGTTCAGCCTATGCCTGCCCTCCTGTCAGTCAGCCACACAAAGAGAGACAGGGGGAGGGAAAGAGAGGGAGAGCTCTTCAGCTTTGAGATTACAAATAGATGCCGCAATAATGCAAATGTGAAACTTTGTCCGGCACATTGAGAGTGAGGACACTTAAGTTCATGGATCGTTGTATCATATCAAATATGTCTGAAAAGGAATTCACTGCTACTCTGTAAACCGTACCTTCATCTAGCTGAAGATCATCACGCTTTCACTATAACAAAATATTCATACATTTTGGGAAATATAAGATTTAAAGTAAAACATCTATCATGTGTTTGAATCGGAGTCAGCTCAACCACAAAGGATATTCAGAAATATGGCCACCACCTTCTCTAAAGCTCACCAATCTCCTTTTTGGAAGCTGTACATATACCTATAAAAGCTATTTGTGGTTTTAGGGTGAGTTGCTTGTTGGAGTCGTGGTGGTTTCCCTAAGTCTTGGTTCCATTGTACGTGCAGACACCAACACCTGTGTTCACCGACTGTATCTGGCAGCATGTGCTATTGCTGCAGGCGGCGCTGGGTATCGGTGCTCGATAAGAAATAACCCAGTAACAAGTAGTATCAAAACTTCTCAGTCAATCGATACCTGCTTTTGATCTTTTTTTGTAACCAGATCTCTAAAAAAAAGAAATGACTTTGTATGAATGAATGAATTTCTTTAGGTTTTCGCTCGCAGCCAATCGCCTCAAGTGTCCTACGATTTAATGCGACGTGGGATTCGACCGCTGCCGCAGCAGCTACACCCCGCACAGTGTGTGGTTTGGTGAAGTCGAGTGTTGCTGTGTTTTATGGAGATGGCGGCTCAGCGTGCCGAGATGTTGATGATCTCATTTGAAAGTATGGTTATGGTACGGGTATCTCTTTAAGGTACTGGTATTTTAATTGTTTAAAACAATACCCAGCCAGTTTTGTATAGCACTGGTTGAATGGATAAACTGTTGTTGATCAAGAAATGAACATCATTTTTACATTTCTGCTCACGTATGAATTCAACACACAATAGTTTGTGCTCATTATTGACTTTAGAGGTGTGTTTTGGTGCATTTTTGTTTTGTTTTGAGAGAGTCAGGCTAACTGTTTCCCCCAGGTCTTTATCCTAAACTGGCCTAACCCCGCTGTGACCTCAGCTCTGTACTTACTTGAACACTAAGAGTGGTGTCAATCTTCTTATCTCACGCTCAGAAATACAGTGAATGAGAACATTCATTTTAATATATTGAACTATTCCTTTAGAATGATTATTGTGACCAAGCCTTCTATGACATAGATCTCGAAAAACACTCAAAACTCTCATATGATCAACCAAATTGACGGTTATGATTTCTTGCTAAATTTGAATGAATGTTCATGTTGTTGTGTGTGTGTGTGTGTGTGTGTGTGTGTGTGTGTGTGTGTGTGTGTGCATGCAAAATGTGTATAATTATGTATAAGTGGTATCAAATGCGTATACAAAGTATAATTGCAGATTAGTATGTATGCATATGAGACTATGTTGACTGCCGGACCCATGCATAGCAGATCGTGTTTGCATGTGTGTACCTCCAGCACCTTATCAGCAGCAGTATCATTTTCCTGGGCTAGCGTGCACCGCTGTCTCTCAGCTCAGACTCACATCAGTGTGTACAGCAGCTGGAGGGCAAAACCGCTGTGGCATTGATCTCCAAATCCCAGAATTAGGAGAATTTTGCTCTGGCGCAGCATGTCGAAAACAATCCTTGCAACAGGAAACATATCCGAGGCCACACCCTCGAACAAGTCATTAAACCATCCCCGGTGAATTTAAGCTTTCAGCGCGGCTTTCTTTGGTGCAAACACCTTTAGGTCCGCAGTGAACAAGTGTCTCTATTAGCCAAGGAATGACGGAGAAGTGTTGGTGGAGCCGTAACAGAGCTAGACGAGTACATGTTCAGGCCCCTCTGTGCATCAATCACACTTGTAATGTTTGTACTGGGAAAAATACTTGATGAATTCTTCAATTAAGGGGATTTCCACCTTAAGCCACTAACATACATACTGAACGTTGATATGAATGCACATGCAAGGATATTCACTGGTTGAATGAGTGACTCTACAAGACTGTGTGTGTGTGTGTGTGTGCGTGTGTGTGTGTGTGTGTGTGTGCGTTGCGAGAGGTTTCTCGCTTGTCTGTCTCCTCCTTTTCCGCTCTTTGTTCCGTTATCTGTGTCTATTTCAGACACCCTGTGTGTGTCTCTTTCTCTTATGTCTCTCTCTCTCCTGTCTCTCTCACTGTCCTTGTCTCAACAGAGCATTATACCTCTGCACACACACACACGCGCGCGCACACACACATGCACACAGCCATGCCAGTTAGCTGTTACTGTTGCTGCTGTGCTGCAGATGCCCTAGTGTGCTGTCATTAGCAGGGAGATCTGGGGCTGCTATAAATTATGCACACAGAATAACAGAAGGCTGAGGATTTCTCCCCTCTCCTGCCTGTGCGTGTATCTATATATATATATATATATATATATATATATATATATATATATATATATATATATATATATTTGTGTGTGTGTGTGTGTAGACAAACTATGTATAGATCATGTTTTTGCTCATTTATGTATTACTGACATTACACTGATCAACTTTGCAACTTTGCTTTCTGACGTGTGTGTATTTGCCCGCTTTTCTGCACACTCACGACTGCCTAACTCATGTACATGTCCTTCAGATATGTAGCGTGTGTAAGAGAGTGTGTATGTGTGTGTTCTTTCTTGTGAATAATGTATCAACACTCACCTTTTTTCAAACAGTCAGCCTTAGTAGAAAACTCTGACACATGCCTCTTAAAGGGACCAGCCCCAACGCCACATGGCTCAGTTTGTGAATGAGATAGGTATTTGTGTAACCCCACTTACATACACATCAACACACGCACACACGCACACACACGCATGCAGATGCACTGCACACACCACCCACACATACGCGGCTGCCGCTGCACACTCCCTACACCCTGCATCAGCAAAGTGTCTGTTTCAGCTCGGATGGATTTGGCCGGTGCGCCGTCTGTTTCTCTGTTCAGATTATTCCACAGCAGAATTAGATTAGACATCAAATTCAGAAGGGAATAATTAGAAACGTTCACGCCAAGAACTTGTCAGTTGGCATTCCATATAAAGCATTTTAAAAAATGTCGTCCGACTGTTTTCTTGGAAAGCCATTTTAATCTTTGGCATTCTTCTCCATAAGTAGCCCTGCTGTGCCTGACTGAAAGCGGTTGGCACTCAGTCAGCGAACGACTGATATTCATGAAGTTGTTCAACTGTCACTCCGGTTAAGGCGTCATGAGCAACTGCTCTGTCTCACTTCCAATGTGTATTTTAGCGGCCGTCCCTATGAACTTCTATGTGAACACGAGGAATGATATCACTGAAACAGACAATGAATTCTCTGCAAATATCTATTGGGCAAGAAAAGGGTTAAAACACCCCTTTGGTTCTATATCGGGCTATCTTGGGCTCAGAAAGGCGTGCGCTATCTTTATCTCTCTTTGTTGTGGCGATCTTTGATGGTGACAGGTGGAGTATCTTCATCTGTCTTCCAGATGTCCTCCTCTGCCTCTCTAGATGTTATCTCTGATCTATTATAGGCTTGTGGTAGATACTGTGTATATGTTTGTTTTTGCATCGTCGTATTCTGTGTGAGCAACATAGCTTTTGAGAAGTAGTGATCTGTATTTTCTTTTGAGTGATTGAGAAGAGGTTGGCACTATATTGCCTAATTCTTGATTTATGAAATCCTATTTCAGATTTTTTTTTAAGTTGGTTTGGAGATACTGAAAATCTGTTTGTTTTTTTGGCAATCATGCCGCAATTCCAACAATTCCCATTTTGTCATACCTATTGGCAGAAAATATGCATGTTGCTCCAAGCATGGCTATGAGCAGATCTGGCTCCAAGCTCTTCCCTCAAGCATCTAAGAAACAATGAAAAATGCTTTTCCAATGTCCCTAAAGTGTACTGCATGACCTGAAAGAATGTGTTAAGTACTGATCACAGACATATACAAACAAGTGAGACCTCTTACAATATTATTTTATGTTATTTTCTATAATATTCATTTGCTACAGACAGTTAAGTTCCTTGTAGTCATTTCAGGATTAGGTAGAAAACAAGATACAGTCTTACCTCGATGGTTATCTGTCAAATGTACCCTATGAGGTAAAATGCATCCACAAAAAATTGAACAGATAGTTTGAAAACAAGAGATTATCTAAAACGGTAGAATGACATTTCCACTGTGGCCAGTAGTAAACTGGGTCGGACATATTGGAATTGAACACTTTCAAATGACACCCATCGCTAGTCACGTATGGTCTCTTATTAATCAACTGAAAATGACAAAACACAACTTAAAAGTGAGATGCTGTCACTTGAGCAGCAGTCAATGAGCACCCTGTCCAGTGAAAGTTGGACTCACTTGTAATACATCTTCTGTTGCTCTTTTCTCTTTGGTTTGCACCATCACAGGTCGACCGGCTGATAAAGGAGCACACAGCCATCGTTATACGGAGGTTACATTACAGGGTTTCTGGGAAATGTACTTAAATTATAACAAAAAAAAACTCTCGCTGCTATTTGGTGCTGCCAACATGCAACGTTGCCAAGTGCAGATTTAATCCTCAATAAACCTTTGTCAGTGCAGCACGTTCATTTTAGTGGATGTGGAAATGCCGATGGGGATTCAATGTGCAGCAGTGCCAGTCAAACAAAAGGCCAAGAGGCTAGTGAGACTTATTAAGTCTCTATAGCCTCGCAGTTTAGTGTCATACATACTTACATAATGAAGACATTTCGGCCTTAGTAAAATGTAAAGAAAAATTGAAGTCAAACTTTAATATGCACACAGCTTTTACCTTCAGGTGAGCCTCATGAACAGCATTTTTCTCTCTGCATTCAACAGTCTGCGAAACAACCCACACATGCATAGAACAAAGTCAAAGAAGGTTCAAATGTATTGTGGCCTAACACTTGATATAGATGAAAAGCTGGCACACATGTACTTACAAGTAATTCATGAAACTACATTTCAGTCATTTTTCATTAGATCTTCTTCAGCAACTCATGGTCTCAAACACTTGATCTTCTTATGTAAAAAGTATTCATACAAGCTTATATCAGAGAAGAGCTCACAACTGTAAACACCTACACATTAGGTGAAAGTCTCCCCCTTCTGCAAATACACAACAATAAGCTGATTCAGATCTGACTTTCTTAACTTGTGAAGACTGTCAAACATGACGGAAATTATTTAGTAGGTGTCACTTAGGCTGTCACTCAGGTTGCTATTCCAGGGTCTGTAGCTACTGTACATTTCTACCTTCAAATCAAATTAGTAAGAAAAGTGCACACCCTCATTTCTACCCCCAGGTTGTTCCAGGGTCAGGGGGAGTATGAACCAAGCGTAAGTCCTGAGCTGTGATGCCTATCAGCATGTCCCCAGACAGAAAAACTATGGTTTATTACAAAATAATGCAGAAATCTTAGAATCCATACAGAATCCATCTAAAGTGCATTCGGTAGAGTGCAGACCTCCGCTGGGTTCGTCTGCAGCGACCACTACTGTAATGTTTGATGGAATAAATACAAACCACAATTGCTACGCGTCTAGACCACAAGCTTATCAGACGCATTCCCATGTCTCATTTAACAGATACCCTCTCATTTTAATCTATGCAGCTCTCTGCACCGGCAGCATACAACTAAACTGCAGTTCACTGCATAACGCTTTATGTTGACTGTTTCACACTTCCTCTGAACACAAGCTGTCCGTTCATGGGACTAAGACTGTTAGTTGTATTGGCTCTGTTAGCTCTGTTAGCCCCGTTAGCCCCGTTAGCTCTGTTAGCTCTGATAGCTGTATTGGCCCCGTTAGCTGATTGCGCTGCTGGCCAAACACACTGTAGGACTGCCAATGGCTGCAAACAGCTAACTAGCTCTAATCCTACTGACGGCTCAGTTTGTCATTTTCAAAGCGATAGTTAAACATACCTATATACGGTACTAAATAAGGCAATAAGAAACATAAGTGGTCGGACAGGTTGACAACTGAAAAGTTGTTAGTTATGCCACCTGTGCTACAACTTTATTTGGAGGTCAAACTGAAACCTTTAAGATTTACTGTTTGGCTTTGTTTTCTCTTTCTAATACATTTGACTAACCTGGGGGGTTTGTATAATTAACAGACTCTAACTTATTTTTGTAATGTTGCAGATTTTTTAGATCTCAGCACCTTAAATATATTCTTCAACTCACATCCAATATGAGTTTAGTCAACGTATTAAATGTGCACTCACGTTTTGGTAAAGATCCTGGCTGCAATATTTTAACAAATTGATGTACATTACATTTCATTTAGCTGACGCTTTTATCCAAAGCGACTTACAATCATATACCGTAGACACAGCTACGGGGAACAATTCAGGGTTAAGTGTCTTGCTCAAGGACACATTGACTAGGGCCGTGAGCAGGGATCGAACCACCGATGCTCTGATTGAAAGACGGACCTGCTAACCACTGACCGACAGTCGGCCATACTTATTATGTATGATAATGTTCTTCAAAAAGTACACAGTTGTCCCAAGAAATGAATGCTTGGTAATGGTCTCTGTGCAATGTTTTTTTATCCCACAAGTAATACTCTCTTCTTTGTCCTTCTTTACTTGTAATACATGTTGGGTGATCCATTCCCTGATATCAGAAATGCAAATATATATCTGATATTCAGGTGTAGTAGAAACGTGGGTCTGGGTACCAGCGGAAACTGAAACCGTATTTACAAATGAGATAAAATAACGGCTACCCACATTGACAGAAATGGGACCAAGCACAGAGCCCTGGGGTACACCACAAGAATGAAATCTCAACATCTTTGTCTTTCAAAGCTGCAGTAGTGCACCTTCTTCAAACAAAGTCTTTGTTGGTTTCTCAAAGGGGCAGTGGGACATCATTCTTCTGTAGAATCTGCAGCCCCTTATGGAGGACGGATGTAATCAATGCTTCAATCCTCTTATCAGGAGAATTGTGTCTGTTAGTCTGCTTTACAAGCCATGAAGTTATGGTGTGTCTGCCTGTTGAGGGCAGAAGGTTGATGGGAGAGATGAGAGGTGGGAAATGGTGGGGCGAGGCGTGGTGGATAAGAGAGGGAGGAGGGAGAGGTGAGAGAGCAGGATGGATGAAAACAGGAAGGAAGCAGCGGGGAGAAAGAGAGAAAGAGAGAGCCGAGGGAATATGAATGGGTGAGAGTAGTGGAGAGGTGAGAGAGAAGAGAAAGAATAGAAAGTGTTGTGGGGGGGGGGGTAGAAAAAAGATAAACGGAGGACAGGTGGGGCACAGAATGACTTGCTCACGACTCCCAGAAAAGAGGAGAAGGAGAAAGGAGAGACAGAGAGAATAGCTTTTCCCCACCGATCTGCCCGCAAGCCCTTCATTAACTATTCATTACCAACTCTGCACATCCTCTCTATCTATCTATCTATCTATCTATCTATCTATCTATCTATCTATCTATCTATCTATCTATCTATAGTAAGAGCTTGCTTCTCCCTATTTCTCCATATCACCCTCTTCTCCAGACACACAACTATTAAATACACACACACATATTTATGTGTGTGTGTGTGTGTGTGTGTTTGTGCGTAGTTGTGTGTCTGTCTTTGAAAATAACCTGATTTCTGTAGAAATCTAAGGGGTGTATTTATACTTAAATAGATCTCCCTGCAGCCGACAGAACAATGCACAACACCAGTGATGAGAGACAAGGTCAAGTCAGTGTGTGTGTGTGTGTGTGTGTGTGTCTGTGTGTGTCTGTTTGTCTGTCAGCATATGTGTCTACAAAAACAGAAAGGGGAGGGAATTATTTATTGACAGTCACTCTTGCAACCACACACACACATCCACACAGAATGATTTTCTTCATCAAATGTGGATGTGACAAGCACACACACAGTCAAACATACACAATGCCAAGTACTCTCTGTTTGTAACACACACACACACACACACACACACACTCTTACATGCATGGAGGGTTGCCCTGGGCTTACTATTGCTGCTGTGCAGAGGTTAGCTGGGTAATACTGCATGAGGGCCTGTTGTGACTGCTATCATTCAACTACCAATGCTCATCTCTCTCTCTCTCTCTCTCTTGTCCCTCTTTCTCTCTCTCTCTCTCTCTCTTTTCCCTCTTTCCCTACCTCTCTCTCACACACACTATCTCTTGTGCTCACTCCTATTCTTTCTCAATCTTTTTTCCCTTTCTTTCTGCTTTACATCCACTCTCTCTTTCTTTCTCCTACTCCCTCCCTGGTTTCCATGGTGACAGCTGTGCGCTGCAGAAATCACACTGATCAGAGAATGAGATAGAAGGAGCTTCTCTTTTTTATACATGAACACACACGCGAGCGCTTGCACTCAAACACACTCGACACATACAACAAACGTAATACACACTGCGTGTGTGGGGATCCCGCCGTTATGACACACATCGTGTTCCTCTCCACTTTGTCTTTGTACATTTTATGAACGTACTGTACTTCTTCGTCAGCTGACTCACACACACACACACACACACACACACACACGTTCAGCCCATGTGTGCTGACATGTTGCTGACCATGCCTTCTGAGGGTGCCATACCTGTCCGCGAACACACCTAATTGGTTTGGCTGCCATATCAATCTCTGTTATTAGATCATGGTTACCAATAAATCTGATAAAGGTTGTTGATGCCTGCTTTGCTGGACACAGAGAGACAGAGAGAGAGAGAGAGAGAGGGAGGGAGAGAGAGAGAGGAGGGAGCATCAGCTGACCTTGAAAGAAGGACCGCTTGATGGACGGCTGATGGGAGCGCTGGTCACGTGTGATTGGCTAGGGGAGCAGGCCGGTCACAGGCTATTGGCCAGACAATGTTGTCCATTTGTGCCCCCCACCCCACCCCCCACACCCCTCTGTGCTCTCACTGAAGAATTCTCTCATCACTCAGTAATACAGAAGGCTTAGATCAGCAAATTACAGTGCACACACACACATTCAATGCACATGTACACACACAAACAATCACGCATCTCCATCAGTGCAGACAGTAAAATGCCAACGAGCACATCATGTGCGTCACACATGTTCTCATGTAAGCACTCTCTCGCACACACATACACACATTCATGCACATTCACAGTGCTGTGGAAAATATGTGTGTAAATTGCAGCTGCAGAATTAGACTTGTTATGGCTTGCTTGGTGCCTGTGGTGTGTGGGATGTGTGAATCTACTCTAATTGTGTCTCTCTCTCGCTCTCTCTCTTTTTATGCATAACATAAATTGTTGCGCAGGCGTTGTTTTTTCTGTCTGCAGCAGTACGAATATTTCCTCATCAAACTGAACCTCAACCTCAAACACAACATTTTCCAAATTAAGTTAATTTAATTTGTGTTTCATCCACAATATCTTTTATGTGCTCGTTAGCCAGCAGTGCTGCCAAAATTAAGCATTTTCTGCGAGGTTTGTGACGGGGCCCACAGGATTTATAAGCCAACTTGGATGTTCTCTGGTCTATTGGTCTATAATTTTACAAGTAAGAAATAAAGAGGATGGATTGTACAACGATTCAAAGGTCGACATCAGATAGTAACATAAAGTGCCATTATTGTAGCAATATCACTCAATATGGAGTTTTGGCAGTCTTTTAGAGGGTTGAGCTCTTTCTGGTGTATTTGTGTTAAGTTGCTGGCTGCTGATTTGTCTAAATGTCTATATTTCCATCTCACAAATGATAATTCTACCCTATGAATCCCTAGATTTTTTAAATATGGACTTTAGTTGAGTTGAGTCTCATGTGTTTATAAGAAGTAGTGTTCCATCCAAACTCAAAGTCACCCTTCCTGTAGCGGGATCCTTGTGCGCTCTTTTGTGCGTTTCTAGTAATTAATGCAGAGAAAATGAGGCAAGATGGAAATATTAATTGGATTACTCATTTAAAACATCATCTGTCCAACATCCTAATGCACCCTATAGGTGCTAATGTGTTTCTGGCATTGAGAGAGTGGTTTTTGAGACTTAATGGAGAACCGTTCACAGTGAATTCTTCCTCCTCAGCATTTGTGATCTGGTTTTGGAACATCGGGCGGCAACAGTAGAGTGTGCAGCGAGGTTGTTTATATGTTTTACAGCTTTTTAAACCTATGAGTAACTGTAAAGTCCAACCGTCAAGAATAAACCCATATAATTGATTTATGAATGAATCATCACGTCTAAAATAAGATCAGTGAAGGTCTGTGCTGATCCTTCATCTTTGAATTCAGTTTGAAATTAAAGCTACCACAAGGAACTTTCATTTTGTGTTGATTTTGGCATCCATTTACAAAACCTCTCGTCAGGCTCTGACAGTCTGGTCCGCACAGTGATGGACGACTTTGTCACAGTCCGACTGCAGGTCGATGTCGCTGGAGTCTCAGCTGAAGGAGTCTCTGGTGAACCTGCACGATTTCATCTGATTTTGCGCGGAAGTGGACCCGCTGCCACCGATGACGAGCATTCTGCTGACGATGTAGAAATAGACAGTGTTCTCTTCGATGGGCTCGTTTACTTACGTAAGGCATATAAACGCAGTGTTAAACTGAGACGGTTTCACAGCTAGAAGTTCCTCACAATAACTTTAATGCTCGTGTTCGATTAGATTGCATAGAAATAGAACATTGAAGTGTCATAGCCTGGAGGGTAGACGGGTCACATCTGTTTGAGCTGAAATTACAACTGACAGCAGCAGAGAGGAGAACCTATTTAAAAGTGTGACAACAACGATGTCATTGGCTTACAGAGAGACTGCGCAGACTCTGAATGGTTCATTTAATTGACACATCCCCCAATCAGCTGATGGAGTAATTAGAGACTGAGATTATGAATGAACAGGAGTGTAAAGAGTGTCTTCCTGACTGAACTTCAACTTGAGCTTCATTAGTTGTTTATTATTAACAAAAACTTCTTTCACAGTGTGAGTCATTTCAAATCTTCTTCTTGAAAGATGATAAATTATCATATTGAATAATCACCCAGCCCGACACTTCTCACTCCTCATTTGGTCTTTAATGCCATAAAGGCCTTTGATGTCCGATTAAATAGCTATACAATAGACACACATGCAGGAACATGCAGTATTGCTCATTTTCATTGAGATTAGTTTCAATTCATTACTTATTTGGAAAGGACAAATTCATTAGGATGTTTTAATACCTAAAGTGACATGAAGTGGTATGTCAGAAGCAGTGGGAATTTGCAGCGATTTAATCAATCCGACAGCGTCACACCCATGAAATGTGGACGTCCCATCCATGAAGGGTAATTTCCTTTGGGTTTTCCCCAGGCCGACAAAACTTCCATGTTGCTCGAGGAGAGCGTCCCAGAGAGGGATGCGCTCATTGGTGACCGGGCTCAGCACTTACAGCTGCTTCAGCCTGACTCTCACCACTCATTTCCACACTAATCTGCATAAAAGCCTCACCTCAGACGATGAGTCTCATCTGGATGGTTGTTAGTTAAGTGGAGCTACGGCGGATATTCTTGCAAATATAGTTCAGTGTTACTTTCCTTTAAACAATTATAAAATATGTGCCAGTGGGGCAAACATAATTTCACCTATTCTAATACAAATGATCTTGTTTCAAGGATTTCCAAAATGATTTGCCTGAAACCTGCAAGTCTTTTTCTAGAAAGACAAATGGGATTATCACTTCCAACTGGCAACGTGTTTTTATTTGTTTTACAGCCGAGTAATCGGTTAGTTGTCAGTTTCTTCACTGTGGATCCTTTTTGGTTTCTTTACTCCTCTATGACTGTAAACTGAATATCTGATCACCAAACAAGACATTGGAGGACATTTTATTGACCAAACAGCTAATCCATTAATCGGGAAAAGGATCGACAGATCAACAATACAAATTAATGGTAGTTGCTGCCCTAATTTGTTCTCATGAAAAGTATGTCTTTCAAGTCTTATATCAAGACCTAATTAGTTTTTAAAGGGGAAATCCCTGCAAACCCATTTTGGTTGATCTAATTAGCTTCATGGTGAAATGTAGGGTACATGTAACATGTCAGGGTATTCACGTCAGAGTTTAATTTGATCACACGATTATGATGTCACCGGTCCTTTTTCTATATCTCTCATTTCCTTCCTGTTGGTATTTGCCAGAGGAAGACCTGTTGGTCATAATGCTCTAATACAATTAAAGGGAGCCATGATTCCAGTGTGCAGGTACTGCTGATAATATGATGGAGTGTAATACTGCAGCAGGAGATATTTTTAGCTACCTAAAACATAACCAGTAAATGTCCGGTTTCCTCTCTAGACTAACCATGTTGGACATCACAGTGAACATCCATACAGGAAGAAATATAGTCTCTCGCAGAGACTAACAGACCTAATAGTTTTCTCTTCTTTCTCTCAATTATTAAATCTCATTGCTCATGATCTCGTGGAGCACAGAGGTCGTAGGAAGGTATTCAGGGTCATCCCGAGGGTCACGCGAGGTTAGGTTTGAGCTTTACTTACAACGTTGGTAGTGCGGAAAAGGGTGTTTCATGTTAAATATAGAAAAAAGTGAACACATCTTTTAGCTGCTCGATTATGGCACAAATCACAGTCACGATTATTGGTGTCAATATTGAGTTTGCGATTCATTTGACACGTTGACTCATTGACTGGAAACAATGAGCATTTAGTCGCCTTTATTTTGAAGTTAGAGCAAAATTAAGAGGCTAGATCTATGAAGAAATGTTGTGTTCTTATAAACAATATATAGATATAATGTTGATGACACGGCGAACAAGTCACACCCACAAAGCGTGTTCCAAGACTTGTTAACTGTCCACCTTGGTTGACAAGGGCCCGTCCCTCCCTGCACAGCCAAGATGACCTAGAGCCGCCCGCCGTGCACCACCACAGAGGAAATACGCCCGGCGAGGGTCAGCCGGGCGTCAGCCCGCTCCGGGGAGAGTTCCCATGAGGGGATCCTCCCACGCCGAGCGATCGTCCCTGACCCACCAAGCAGGGCCTGAAAGCTAAAGCAAAACTACAGCATCGTTGCAAAGCGGAATGAGGCGCAATAATTGTTTTATGTCGATTATCTTCTCATCATAATTGTTGGAAGCCAAAATCGTAATTGAAATTGGATTGATTGCACAGCCGTCCTGTCCTGGACAATCATACAGGAATGAATATATAATAAAGACACAACCTTAACGAATGTCTCACGCTTCCTCTTTAAATGGAACATGTGTATCGCAGCAGAGCACGACAGGTCGGCCATTTGTTTGGGACTTGTCTAAAGGAGTTAGAAATGTATGAGAATCAAAACACATTCCAACACTTCATGACACAATGCGCTGGCGAACACAGACTCATGTTGAACACGTTTAAAGACAATCGGAGGATGCTAGTCCTTTGAAAGTGGGCATCTAGCAGAGCTCTGGCCTCACACCGGGAACAACACCGAGAATGACGAGCTGTGTGCCGCAAGTGTGATCGAATGGACCGCTTGAGGTAGTTGATGGATTAATAGATCGACAGAAGGATTGGCCGTTATTTAACATTGGATGTATGGACAAACTGTCTGTCCTCTCCTTCTCCTCCGGCGTGTCTTAACCTCCTACTCATGTGTGTGTTTTGCCAAGAATATTCCAATCTGTGGAGACCTAAATTTCATTTTAACACCTCACTCCTTTCTCCCACACATATTTCAGATGAACTCACTGGTTTCCGAGGAGCCACAGTTACCACTTGTGTCTGGGTTCTAACGTTGGTTGTGCTTCATGTTTCTGGTGCTGCCGTTCCATTAATTAATGTGTTCACTGCAGTTTGTGTAGTGCAACACCTCATTCATACTTCAATAATTGTTGCTTTTACCCATGATGTCGAAGTGTTTTTCTGAAAGGAAAGCTATTATTATTTCTGTCCCGTTGCTATTTTCTTTCTTTTGTTTGTTGGCATTTCCGGTTAATTTGCTGTTGATTATTTCGAATGTATTTACTGACTGTGAAGCACTTTGTAACTTGCTTTTGAAAAGTGCAATACAAGCAAAGATTATTACTCTCAGAGGTGTTTTATCATCGTGAGTCTAAATTTCAAATATGTTCTGCTGGAATTGGCCTAAAGTCGTCCCTCCCACAATGAAACCTCATCTCTTTTCCACATATGGTACTTTGTTATTAGATCACAATTCCCATGATTTCCTCATTGCCTCTTGCAAAAATACCCATGAAAACAGCGAGGAGGCTGCTCATTTCCTCACGAGAAACGGTTCGTCTTGACTTGACGTGTCGCTGCAATAACAACAGAGGGTCCCGGGAACTCATCCCTGTTTAACACATACGGTTTCCTCTAAGGACTTCTAGCTAGCACATTCTTCCAGAAGGAGGGCGTAGAAACAGCTCAGCCTGGCCCGGCATATCGATTGAAAGGAGCAGAAAGTTTGTATGTGTTTTCTCCTAGAAATAAATAGTTCTTATGACCGTGGTCACCACATCAGAAGTCAATCACTGCGTGAAGTGGGCGCTTTTTACACACAATAAACCCAAATATAATATATGCAGATCGTTGTTGTCATTTTTAGGATGGTTTTATTCTTTGGGCCACCGCAGCACAACAAGTAAACTCAACACCGACACATTATCACAACATAAAGCGTGAGCCGTTATGGCGAGCATTTCCAATATTTCTAATATATTAACTTGTTGCTCTTCTTTTGTCTCCAACCCGATCCCTGAGGAAAAAATGCTGAACGTCCCCGCATGCTCTACCACTGTTTGGTGCTAGGTCTGCACTGTGGGGGGTTTATCAGAGCTTTTTCACAGCAAACAGCTGCCTGCTGCGTCTCATCTGTCACGCTTTTCTTTGTTTTGGTTTCATCAGTCAACAGCTGCACAAGCCAAGACCAGGTCTAGTTGATTCGAGTCACGATTCGACAGTGGTTCATGAAAATACCAAAATAGCAGACTAATTATTCCCCCCAAAAATATACGATGACAGTGACAGGCAGTGCTCTTCTTCAGCATAACTCATTACAAGCCAGGAGCCACGGCGAGAGAGAGAGAGAGAGAGAGAGAGAGAGCGCGCATCTTGGGATGTTGAGATGATTTACTTTGGTGTGACGTGGAATTATACATCAAGAGTGTGTGTCGAGTCTGTGACAAGACTAAATCTCACAAAATGTGAGAGCTGGATTTAAAGATGTGCTGCTTGTTCTGTTGTGAGTCTAGAAATCCTACTTAAATCCTACATACATAACTGCAAGCTGTTTGGGTGGTACTTTCATAGAGGTTTTCTTTCTGTACCTCCATCCTGAGTTTGTGGTTTTTTTCCCTCACATTCATTTCTCACTTGGGTCATTTAAGGATGATGCTGCCATTGAAAAATGCAATGCGTTAGTAATCCGTATGTAAAAGCACACATTTTGCACAGTTTGCAAAAACGAGTAAAAACTGAATTTGTTGAGGAATATTTTCAGTGGCGGTTTAATATCAGACATATCAAGCTTTGGGTGCGATGCTTGTTCGTTTTGGACTTTCCGTTTGTCGACAGTCAGAGAGATACATACTGTCAGAGGCCTTGCCTCCTCACTCACGCTGCGGCGCTGTTTCACCCGGTAAACAGACAGTATGGCATTTTGTTTTCACCTCGTGACTCAGTCGGATATTATGTTCATTCCCTTTGGCTTGGTCTGTAGCGAGGGGTTTACAGACGTGTCTGGCCTGTCGATATAGACAGTTCATTTCATGTTTCTTTTAGTTTATTAAGCCGATCAAAACCAAATGCCAATTTCCAGTCGCATCGACAGTCGTTTCTTTTAAAAGTCATCTTTCAGCGACTTGAATGGTTGCGCCTATCTCATTTGTACACATTTTTCTCTTCTGGCTCTAGAACAGGAATAAATTCCATCTGTCAAGGTCTGACTGGTTGTTTGTATTTACCACCAGGAGAACAGCCATCAATGACCACAACACCAGACCTATTTGAATCTCCGAAACACATTTAGAGTTATATAGTAGATACGGTCTGTAGAGGTCTAGACCCCTGTAGAGGACCTTTTTATACATTTTTAGCCATCCATGGACGTATAAAAGCAACTCGAGGCGACGCGTAGGAGGCGGCACCCTGTTCATTCCTATGAGAGTTGCTCACAGTATATCATCTCCGCATCCACGCAGGAGCTTAGACTACACAACTGTTCTGGGTCAATAGGATCCAGTTGGTCCTCTGCCTGCGTGAGTCTATTTTTACTTTTTAGACCGGCTGCTGCTGCTGGCAGTTTTCATGCAAAATATTCACAGATGAGAATGTCTCCTTTCTTTTTTTTTATTTTAAAGGCCTGAAGAAGTGTCTAACATGTTCTCAAACCTTTGTGTCAATTCATCCACAAGTCTGTCTGCCAAATGTTTCCTGTCAAAAGTATCCAATAGACACAAGACCAAAGTAATATTCAGTATGCTGTGTGAAATGTACAAGAAGAGACTCACAGACATTTAAACCTACAGCGTCTCTGAGGCTCAGCATCCACATGCAGTGTCTACTTAGTGTATGTGAGGAGTCAATGGGAGAGCTGTGAGCAGTATGTGTGTGCGCACATGTGTGTGTGTGTGCGTGTGTGTGTGTGTGTGTGTGTGTGTGTGTGTGTGTGTGTGTATAAATGGTACTATATAGTGCTGACTTGTCTCTTTGCTTTAGCTTCTGTGCTTGTGCTGTCAGTGCTGGTGTCAGTGATGCAGTCTGTTATAGTTTTTAAGGAGAGAAGAGAGAGAGTGTGAAACTCTCCGGAGACTGATGAAGCACACACATGCACACACACTTGCACACACACGCACACACAGTTCAATAGTGAAAATCTACTGCAGAGTTTCTGAGGGAAGATCTTTTTTCTCACTTTTTAGAATTCAAACTATAACAAAGTGCTTTTCCTGTGTGTGTGCGATGTGTATGTATGTGTGTGTGTGTGTGTGTGTGTGTGTGTGTTGTGTCATTGATTTTCCTCTATGCTTGAGCCATCTCTCCTGTGAACTCTGAACTGTTGTCTCAGGTCTTGATCCCACATCTTAACCCTCACTAACAGAGTTTCACATCAGCCACACACACAAAGTCATACACACACACACACACACAGTCATACACACACACACACACACACACAAATACACGCACACTCGCACAATTAAAAGGATAGATTAATTGAATGTCTGTAGTTAATTTCAATAATGCAAGCTTTGATTTTCTTTCTCCGCTTCCCTTCTATTGTCCTATTCTCCATCTCCATCTCCCTCTCTGTCTCTCTCCCTCTCTGTCTCTCTCCCTCTCTGTTTCTCCCTCTCTCTCTCCCTCTCTGTCTCTCTCCCTCTCTGTTTCTCCCTCTCTCTCTCCCTCTCTGTCTCTCTCCCTCTCTGTTTCTCCCTCTCTCTCCCTCTCTGTCTCTCCCTCTCTGTCTCTCTCTCTCCCTCTCTGTCTCTCTCTCTCCCTCTCTGTCTCTCTCTCTCTCTCTCTTTCCAGCCTCTGCTCCGAAGCTTCGGCTGATGCGAGGCCAGTCTCTGGTGGAAGGGGACAAGCTGAACCTGAAGTGCGAGGCGTCGGGGAATCCCAGCCCTTCCTTCCGCTGGTACAAAGATGGACACGAGCTTCAGAAAGGCAGAGACCTAAAAATAAAGACCAACAAGTGAGTCTGTCAGACTGGATTTATCGCTCACACAATATCTACGCCAAGAAGTTTTGAAAGTGGCCAAAAATCCAAACAGATGACCGCTTTCTCAAACACATCCTGTACATACCGCTCTGCTTCAATGACCCTGTGCAACTTCACACTGCACCCGAACTGTGTAGGAAATGTGACTTTTACTCACGTCATTCATTTCATTCATCGACAGAGACGCATGGGAAGCGTCCTGGTATCCTGATCCTGGATCAGTCTGTGTTATCGCCTACTTTTAAGATTCTGATATTGAGGGAGAACAGTGGCTTTTTGTTGTAATCAGTTCCTGTGAAGATTGAGTGAAACCTGTTTCTGTTTTGAACGTAGTAATTGTCCATTGGTCTTCATGGCCAATCGCTACCAACATTTGTATATAATTACCAGTCCTTTATTGTGGACTGGTAGCACAAGTCCACAATAAACATCCTTTATTGCTTCTCTGGGCTGGAATTTAATTTCTCATTTACTCGACGATGAGTCTGCTGCTTTGTGTGAAACAACAATAACCTACACTCTCTTTTTTTCTGCTCTGTATCAATCTCTCTTTCCCTCCTCTGCCCCTCGTTCCTCTTCACTGAAGAAAAAACTCAAAGGTGCAGATCAGTCGTGTCCGTGCAGAAGACTCTGGGAACTACACCTGTGTGGCTGAGAACTCACTCGGACAGGAAAACGCCACGAGTATAATCAGCGTGCAGATCTGTGAGCAACGACGCATCAGTCTCTATCTGTCTGTCTCTCTATCTGTCTGTCTGTCTGTCTATCTGTCTGTCTGTCTGTCTGTCTGTCTGTCTATCTGTCTGTCTGTCTGTATGTCTCTCTATCTGTCTGTCTGTCTGTCTTTCTATCTGTCTGTCTGTCTGTCTATCTGTCTGTCTATCTGTCTCTCTATCTATCTCTATCTGTCTGTCTGTCTGTCTGTCTGTCTCTCTATCTATATATGTCTGTCTTTCTGTCTCTCTATCTATCTATCTCTATCTGTCTGTCTGTCTGTCTGTCTGTCTGTCTGTCTGTCTCTCTATCTATATATGTCTGTCTGTCTGTCTCTCTATCTATCTATCTGTCTGTCTGTCTGTCTGTCTGTCTGTCTCTCTATCTATCTATATCTGTCTGTCTGTCTGTCTCTCTATCTATATCTGTCTGTCTGTCTGTCTGTCTGTCTCTCTATCTATCTGTCTGTCTGTCTCTATCTATCTCTCTGTCTGTCTGTCTGTCTGTCTGTCTCTCTATCTATCTGTCTGTCTGTCTCTCTATCCATCTCTGTCTGTCTGTCTTTCTGTCTGTCTCTCTATCTGTCTGTCTGTCTGTCTGTCTATCTGTCTGTCTGTCTGTCTCTCTATCTATCTGTCTGTCTGTCTCTCTATCTATCTATATATGTCTGTCTGTCTCTCTCTCTCTATCTATCTGTCTGTTTCTCTCTCTATCTATCTCTATCTGTCTGTCTGTCTCTCTATCCATCTCTGTCTGTCTGTCTGTCTGTCTGTCTCTCTATCTATCTCTATCTGTCTGTCTGTCTCTCTATCCATCTCTATCTGTCTGTCTGTCTGTCTCTCTATCTATCTATCTGTCTGTCTCTCTATCCATCTCTATCTGTCTGTCTGTCTCTCTATCTATCTATATCTGTCTGTCTGTCTGTCTGTCTCTCTCTCTCTCTATATGTCTGTCTGTCTATCTGTCTGTCTGTCTATCTGTTTGTCTGTCTCTCTATCTATCTCTATCTGTCTGTCTGTCTGTCTGTCTGTCTGTCTCTCTATCTATCTGTCTGTCTGTCTCTCTATCTATCTATATATGTCTGCCTGTCTCTCTCTCTCTCTATCTATCTGTCTGTTTCTCTCTCTATCTATCTCTATCTGTCTGTCTGTCTCTCTATCCATCTCTGTCTGTCTGTCTGTCTGTCTGTCTCTCTATCTATCTCTATCTGTCTGTCTGTCTCTCTATCCATCTCTATCTGTCTGTCTGTCTGTCTCTCTATCTATCTATCTGTCTGTCTCTCTATCCATCTCTATCTGTCTGTCTGTCTCTCTATCTATCTATCTGTCTGTCTCTCTATCTATCTCTATCTGTCTGTCTGTCTCTCTCTTTCTCTATCTATCTGTCTGTCTGTCTCTCTATCTATCTATCTCTATCTGTCTGTCTGTCTGTCTCTCTATCCATCTCTATCTGTCGGTCTGTCTGTCTCTCTATCCATCTATATATGTCTGTCTGTCTGTCTCTCTATCCATCTCTATCTATCTATCTGTCTGTCTCTCTATCTATCTATATATGTCTGTCTGTCTCTCTCTCTCTATCTATCTGTCTGTCTCTCTCTCTATCTATCTATATCTGTCTGTCTGTCTCTCTCTCTCTCTATCTATCTGTCTGTTTCTCTCTCTATCTATCTCTATCTGTCTGTCTGTCTCTCTATCCATCTCTGTCTGTCTGTCTGTCTGTCTGTCTCTCTATCTATCTCTATCTGTCTGTCTGTCTCTCTATCCATCTCTATCTGTCTGTCTGTCTGTCTCTCTATCTATCTATCTGTCTGTCTCTCTATCCATCTCTATCTGTCTGTCTGTCTCTCTATCTATCTATCTGTCTGTCTCTCTATCTATCTCTATCTGTCTGTCTGTCTCTCTCTTTCTCTATCTATCTGTCTGTCTGTCTCTCTATCTATCTATCTCTATCTGTCTGTCTGTCTGTCTCTCTATCCATCTCTATCTGTCTGTCTGTCTGTCTCTCTATCCATCTATATATGTCTGTCTGTCTGTCTCTCTATCCATCTCTATCTATCTATCTGTCTGTCTCTCTATCCATCTCTATCTATCTATCTGTCTGTCTCTCTATCTATCTATCTCTAACTGTCTGTCTGTCTGTCTGTCTCTCTATCCATCTCTATATGTCTGTCTGTCTGTCTACACAATCTGATCAACTAGGATAACTTTGAACTCTCTTAGCACACCAATGCAAATGTCCTTCTTACATGCTTTGTTCTTCAGGTCTCCGTTCCTCCTCAGCAGATATTGTTCATAGGGAGTTCCTTTTATCCATCTTTCTGAACACTAAAAAATGATACTGCAGTGTTCTGTCCATAATCTTAAGATCAATGGATATCTACTCTTGTAACGGCCTGTACTTTAACAGAAATGTGAGAGCCATTATTCTATTAACATTCAGCAACTTCGCTTTCCACAAAGATTTCATTTCAGTAGAGAAGGGTGAGAATATAATATAATTACTTGTGTTTGTTAAAGAATCTGCTCATGTATTCACAAACTTAATTCATCGACCGCGGTCAGACTGTGTGGTATTACGTGTGTCATCACATCGCATCTGTCAAGATCAGTAGATCATTGTCGTCCAGCTCATGTGTCAGATTATTCTATATGCTGTGTAAATAGGGAGAGGGGAAACAGAATAATGGATTACTTGTAAATATACCCCAAAGGTTTCAAGTTCGAAAAGAAGAAGCCAGAAGTGTGTTGTTGTGGGGGAGCAGGTGTATCCGTCTGAGCCCGACTCTTTCCACCAGCAGCTGTGAGCTGCAGAGCTGCAGCGAGCACAGGGAGGTGACTGATGCCTGCCCAAAAAGTAGATAGATTTGTTACACTAAGCTCTTTGAAATTCACCTAAGAGGTCTGAGAGGTGTGTGGCATGGTGTGGTCTGATAGTTAGTTATGTGACTGCCACCACATGTGAGCACTGAGGTGACAGCTTTCTTTGCATGTGTCTTTCTGTGCGATTGTCCTCCTCGCAGTGACCACCACCACCCCGTCTCCAGGTGTGAGCCACGCGAGGCGCTGCAACGACTCGGAGAAGGCCCACTGCGTCAACGGAGGAGACTGTTACTTCATACATGGTATTAACCAGCTGTCCTGCAAGTAAGTCGGTTGCTCGGTCGCCCCCGTTGCCCCCGTCCCCCCTGCTCCCCCCGTTCCCCGAGCCATCGATGTGTAGTCGCTCCCCCGTCTCTCCTGCCTCCCTCTCTTTCTGTCTCCGTCTCTCTGGTCTCAGACACTGTGTCGCTGGTCACTGCACCGCCTTGTCTTCTGTTCCCTGGTGGTACCCTCCTCACGTACACGCACCTGCAGCCCACCGAGCCACTCACTACGCACTGTGTCCTCGGCTTGAACACAGAACAAAAGGGCTCAGACAGATCAAAACTTGGACGTTGTGTCCGCATGCATTCGAATTGGTCGCATCTTGCTCTGAGCGGATCGCTTGAGTTTACAGTTAGCAAGTGACTGCTCGCCTCAGAAAATGCTTCCTGACATTGGTTCCTGAAAGTTACAACTATGGTGTGTTTGCATTGCAAATTATATTCCTAAAAACACATGTTTCTTTTAATATTCAGAATACACACCTGTTCATTTCTATACCAATTTGATATATTCAATTAACAATGAAGCCCAATTAAGTTAGATTAGATGCAAAAGACAGCAAAACTGGTGCCTTGAATTTCACCTGTTGGTAATATGCTGGTTGAACCCAGTGGAAACAATGAGCATTGACCTGCATATGTGCAGGGTGATGACGGTGACTACTGCAGCCCTTTACCTGCTCCATACCAGCATGGCAGTTGGTTCTACGTCTGCTGACCCTGTAGCAAGAACATACATTTCTGCAGACCACAGTATTGCTCAGAGGAACTTCACAGGGATGAAAAGTTAAAGAGGACATCCCGCTGACTGAGGGTATTAGCTGCTGCCTTTCTTGTCGGTCACTCTGTTGGCATGTAACCACAAAATGCTTTGCATGCTGAGGACACAGAGGACAGGGCAGAAACAGACAGTGATTGGGATTGTCCTGGATTTATATGACTGGTGCAGTGCCAGTTCTCAGCATGTCGGGTCGGTGCGTGTCCATATTGCACCAACCTCAACACTGCACGTCATTGGAACCCCAGACAGGCAGACAGACAGGCAGACGATTACTTCCTTTATAGTTAAATTCAGATCAGTGAGGTCTGTTTTCTTTTTACCTATTCATTGTCACTCACCACCGTCTGTCAGTAGCCACTGTTAGCAGCTGTGCATAGCAACCATAATCACAGTGCATAGCAACCATAATCACAGTATTACATACTGCTAATAGCTTTCTGAAAATAATAATAGTAATAAGTCTGGTTATTAACTGTGAAAAGTCCAAATAGCATAGCTATATCAAAGCATGTATTCTGCTGTGTTATCATAACTCATTGTAGTATTTGCATACAATAATAACTGTAACCTATTTTTCAACCACAGTAAGAGCACAACCGCATTATATATTTGGCCTGGGTGATGACATCTTATAATCTACCGTAAATGAGCACATCCATCTAGCCCCTAAAATCCTAATAAACCTGAAACGTGCCGTGTTCTACAGTTAATCTGAAGTCTGCCTGTTGACCGCCGTTAATAATTAACACGGCCTTTCTTTTGGTGTAACGTCAGCCGGCTGGTGGCACTGGAACGTGGACGATGGAGCTACCAGAACATTTCTATAGTCAAAGCCTGCGCTCCATGCAAAACAAAAAGTGTGGCGGACAAACACACGTTCACTAATCTTTTCAACATATTCAGAAAATGCCAATCTGATGAAGTTAATCGCCCTTATGCTCGCCGTGGTGCTGCTGTTGCAGGTCACGGTCATCTGTGGCCACGCGCACCTGATGTGTAAGGTTATGCATTACAAATAGGGAGGGAATTCATTTTCTCGTGTCAGACATTTTCATTACTGTTAATGCACCAAATAAAATAAAATCTATAATAATTGTCCTGGAGTCTCAAATCATAAGTTTGGGATTTCTTAAGCTAACACACGCACACAAACATACACACACACACACACACACATGGCAAGCTGGATCTGAAATGGAGTGATAGTGACGCCACGACTACTTCTGCATTGACGCAGTCGAGGAGTGGTTAACATGGTTCACTGCACGCTAAGTATCTAGTCCTCCTTCTTCACTTTTTATGAAACAAACTGTTTCCCTCCCACTTCCTGTGAGTGGGAGGGTTTTTCTTCAGGAAAGAGCTACCAGACCAGTAGGTGTCTGCAAGTGCACAAATTGGATATCAGATGAATCACTGCTGTGTTATATCAACTTATTAAGACATTTATTTATATGAGAGTGTCACAAGTTACAGTTACAGCAAGTAGGATAAAATAGTGTGCATGTCCTTAACGTGGTGTACCAGGTAGACCCTCGCGGCAACATTGAGGCAACTTGGAAGTGGCATCACATTAGCAATTATCCGGTCACATTGCACTTCTTTTGTCCACATTGAATATGACTGTACGCTCAGTGCAGTGCTTTTTAAACACAAACTGTATTAGCAACCAAAGCTTTGTGTTAACCGAAGCTAAGCCAAAGGGCTTTGTACATTTTCTAAACTGGAGGTTGTAATCTCTCAGTTCCAACTTGCCAAACATACAGGATCATCTTCTAGATGTGTATCAAACACTTCCCTCTGATGTTGGATAACAGATGGTGTGTATAGACGTGCATAATCAAGAGCTTTGTTGTGTGATGCTTCGTGGACAATTGGATGTATGTGCTAGAAATCCATCCTTAGATCCTTCGGTGCCTGCTCAAGATCTACGCTCCTTGTTTCTTCATTTCCATTTCTCTCTCTTTATATATATATTTATATCCCTTGCTTCCCCTCTTCACTCCCCCCCCCCCCCCCCCCCCCCTTCGCCTTTCTCTCTATCTCTCATCTGATATACCTTCCGGTCATCGCTGAAGGATAAATCCTTTTCTTTTTTTTTCATGATGCTGACGAGCAGCAAAACTTTGTTTCGAGAGAGTGCATATAGACCTTTCCGCGTATAAAGCAATGTAGGAATACAAAACGGGCAGGATTTCCCGGCCTCCTGTGCACGGTTGTTCACAAAAATGCATCTTCAAGAAGCTACAGCGGGCTAGCGAGGTAGCAGCGTTTCCAGAAAGTTACAGCTGCTCCTCAGCTCTGTCCTCCTTGGTTGGCCTGTCTGTTTGGGCCAGTGGATAACGGGATGTAAACATGGCCGCCGTCCGTAGTCTGTCTGCTCGGCTTGTTCAGACATGTAGACCCCCCCCCCCCCCACCCCCACCCACACTCACACGCCAAGCCGCTCGCCATTCTGCACAGCAGCTGCACGGCGCTGGCAGACAGCAGGAAAAAAAATGTTAATATCCCTGAAATTTGAGGTGGTATTTGCAAGCTCCTTTGTGGCGACCATGGACACGTATAATCTCCTCTTATCCCTGAAGGGGAAAGTAATGCTGTACTGCAAAATGGAGTCTGTAGGTTACAGTGGAGGACGGCACATATACAGAAAGGCACCCTGGCTGAAACAGAGAGTGGAGGTTAAAGGAGATCAGTACATACAAACATGCCCCCTGGCGAGCTGTTGGCAGGGGGAGCTCGGTGTGTCTCGCTTACTCAATCTTCCTTTCAACCTGTGTTAAAGCTTTCTGTGTAGAGTGGCAGATAGCTCTCATTCGGATTGATCTGAACTTTGTAAACTCCAGTCTGGCAGCCAGTCGTAAACATTAGCCCATGTATTCCCAGCTATAGGTGGAAAATGCCAAATTCCCCATTTGAATCAATAAAGTTAATTTAATCTAATCTTATCTGCAAATGCCACGAGTTCAGGCTAGTATTGATGCCTGGACATAATGTCATAACGTCCACTGCTGCCTGTGGGTGGGTGGAGTGGGGGGGGGGGCTTTTCTTCTTCTTTTCCTTCTGTGCACGTTCTCACAGTCAATACAATTGGGGGGGGGGGGGGGGGGGAGTAAAATACAGTTGGGTGGGAAGAGCAGCATGGGCACGGAAGAAGGGAACTGGGATTCAGAGAGAGAAAGAAAAGAGGCAAAGGAGAAAAGGAGGAAAAAAAGGGATGATATACAGTAGAAGCTCTGCCGGCATAAGGCTGCCTCTGCTCCGAGTGTCTCCCACCTCTCTCTCTCTCTGCTCTATTTATAACTCTGTGGGAAATTGCTGAGTGGGCTCTTCCGAGGGTTTTTGCTGTAATTGATTCAAAATACAAGTTGTCTCTTTAGTGGTGAGAAAGAGGAGGAAATGATCCCCTGTCAGTTATATGGACAGTATATACATGGGGGTAGACTGGGGGTCGTTGCTTTTTAAACTGGATACACGTGGTGACCTGATACTGTAACGGGGCCACACCCATGATATCATAACACAAGGGTTCGTCCATTGCTGTGATTCATCTTCAGTATAATGTGCACTGCAGTTGGACCACGTTTTCTACAACATGCCTATTGGACTGCAGTAAACGCTAAACTACTATCACTTATGGCATTAAGGAGATTAAATCAATTATGCCTGGCTGGGTAAAAGCCACGACACTCATTATTACACATTATTCAAGACATTTCAGAATTTTAAGCACTCTCTCAAAAAGATTTTCTCAAGGACACCAATTTAAATGAGGTCCTGCAGATTTTCATTCAACAGAGCTGATAAGTATTAATAGAAAAGAAGTCGAAAGTCACAAAAATAACAATAATTTGGATCATGTATATGTATCAATTGACCAGTGACCGTGATGCAGCGAGGAGCCTCCTTGTTAGTTTCAGTGAGTGTGATGGCTGTTCCCTGAATATGAATCATATTCAGCCCGTGGTATCGCTGACAGCTCGCCACCCATCCAGAAACAAAACTGTTGCTGTTATTTAAGCCCATGAAAGAGCACCAAACCTTTTCCATCCACTTTCACGCTCACACACTGTAGAGGGCTCGGTGTGTGTGTGTGTGTGTGTGTCACTCCTAGACTTCTATTCTTGGGAAAACCACATAGATTATACACATTTTTGCATTTGTCGGTAGGTCATTTTGACAAGTCCTCATTCTTTCAGGCTCCGACTACGGGGTTCATTTAGGGATCACACCACACACAGCATTTACACAAAGCCACGATTGTTGTTTTCATTGCCGCTGCACTCCCCTGAACTCCTGCATGTGCATGATGTAAGAGGGCACACCGCTTTGATTTCCTGCTGGTGTGTTTGCACCCCAAGCTCCATTAAACCGTGAATTTGAAATACACTGACCTCTAAAAGACACATTCAACGACACTCTGACTGCTTATTGGAGCTCGAACCAGAGCTATGACTCTCCACTACGTCTCGTTGATGAAGCCATGAGAATAGCAGAAAATACCCAGGAGGTCAGTGACACAGTACGTCTCTCTACATATTGATATTAATAAGATTGCGGGTTTCACACATTGTTCATGTCAAATATTGTAAAGCTGCTTTGACGCTGCTCCGATATTTATAGCGACAGTGGATCAAATGACGACAGGTTTGTATGTGTAATGGGGGGGTTGCTCGTACTCAATGCTTTGTATGGGAGTATGGGACCGTGTTGTTCATCTCTGTTCTGGTCCAGTCTGATTGTAGATTGACTATCATGCAGATCCCGACCGTTATTAATGTGTGTGTGACTATATATATGTGACTATATATTTTGTGATGGTCATTTGACCACGCCCGACGAAGTGAAATGTCTAAATGTTGTTCTGTTAAATATAACTGCTGGGTGTGTGCAGTGTGCAGATCTGTTGTCAGATGTTTTTGTTTTTTTCTGATCCCACACTTGTAGAAGTTGTTGGCATGACGCTCTGCACCCTTTTTGCCACTTGTAGTGACGAACCCGCAGAACAGTATCAGAGTGCAGCTTCCCTCGGCTCGACGGAACGGTACAATTTCTTCAAGCTCATTGTTTGGGTTTCAAGGCCCCAAGACGTTCATGTTTTGGTTCACTCTCACAGCTCTCGTCGGCCTTATTTTCAGCCGAAGCAGGAAGCTGTTTTCAGTGAGAAATATATTGCGATACTGTCAGTAAGGGCATGTATTGTGATTTAAAAAAAAATGTTAATTATAGGAAAAGTGTCATAGTATGAAGAACACGCCGCCATATACATGTAATATTAGTAACATCCAACATCATAGCACTAGTTTTGATGCAGCTTTGCATGTGAAACTATTGATTTAAAAATCGATAAATGTTTTTTAAAAAATTGCGATACTTATGTGTATTGATATCCCCCCCCCCCCCATTAAATTAAAGACATCATGAGAACGTGCGTGTATTGAAGATAACTTAATAGGCTATGAAGAAGCAGCCTCGCCCAACATGCCGGTCTTGTCTCCTCCTACTTTGCTTCTGCTTTGTGAGACTCACTCACGTGCATCGAGTCCCTGATGGCTCATGCTATAGAGATGACATCATGCGTTATTGTTTGACACGTATTAACCGCCAGGATAGAGCTGTATAAACTGAGCTTGTCTGAAACGTCACAGTTTTTACGGACATGATTTCTGCTGTACTTAAACCTTTGCTTTTCTCTTTCGTCATGGTTTTAGTCAGGGGTTAAACAAACGGATGCAACGAATGAGAGTCCAGAATAAGGCAGTCGGGAGTGTGTGTCTCTGTGTGCTTGTGCGCATCAGTGTTTGTGCTTGAAGGGGGGGGTCGGAGGCCGACGGCCGTACATTTGACCCCTCCTACTTCCTGCGCCACCATCACATGACCCTTCGTGACTGTGATGATGTCTTAACTGTAGCAGTGATGTCATATTGATGGCGGTGATGTCACGGTATGCAGGTCATCTCTCTCTCTCTGTAGTTGGTGGATTGTGCTGTTTCTAATCCCTCATCTCTCTGCTCTCTTATGTCTCCCTCCTCCCCTTCCTCTCTCTCTTCCCCCCTCCTCTCGATCTGTCTTTGTGTACTTCTCCTCCTCTCCTTCCTCCTGTTTGACCCCCCCTCTCTTCCCTCTGTATCTTTAATTCCCCTCCCCCCTCCCTCTGTGTCTTGTTTTCCCTCCATCAGGTGTCCCAATGACTATACGGGGGACCGCTGTCAAAACTCCGTCATGGCAGATTTCTACAGTATGTCCATTTGCTCTTGTCTGTCTCCTTCTCACTGAGATGCTGCATGCTACATCGGAGGTGTTGGATGGAGGGAGCGCTCTGTGTGTATGTTTGTGTCTGTGTATGTTTAAAAACCTGCTCTTGTTTTTCATGTACGTTTAACGTGTGTGTGTGTGTTGTGTGGGTGTGTGTGTGTGTGTGTGTGTGTGTGTGTGTGTGTGATTTGCATGCCTCTGTGTCCACCCTTTCCTCTCCCTGTCTTCCCCGGTTCCTCCGTGGCGCTCCTCTGGTCACCAGAGACAAACAGTCGAGATGAATCTATGAGCCCGTTACATACTGGACACTTGACCTAGAAGCTGTTTCCAAAAGGCCCAGAACTGACACCTGAACAATAAGCGCCACATCTTCTCATTGTGCCCGCTGCTACATTTTCAAAGTTCTGTATTGTTAAGCCGTAATTTGCACACAACATACTTGTGTTGCAGCTTGATCCAGGGAGCCGCACAAAGAGAAACGGAGGAGACAGAGAATTAACACATTAGTAAATGCAGGAGGTTGTTTGCTTTTATTGGAACACTTTGTCCCCCGTTCTTTGTAAATGGTCCATCGGTGCTGTTTAGAGTTTAAGCAGTAAAAAGAGAAACCACCAATGCTAAACTATGTGGATATAAACTATTAATACCACGTTGACAGCTCTCACTCTATGCTGTGCCTCTATTTTAAACAAAGAGAGAAATATTTTATTGATTTTACCTTTTGGAGTATGAGCACGACGGACAATGGAAGGCTTTAGACGGAGAACAATGTAAGTCCTTCTGACATTGTTCTGAACAGCCGCCAGTCATTACGAGAAGCTAGCCAATACCCAGATAATTTGGCCGGCGAATGGGATTTAGAGTTAGAATACGTTCAACATCTCAAGTCTTAATGTAATGAGATTTGAAAACATCACATATCCATCCGAGATACCCTTTGTGATATTGATTTTCATAAAAGCGGAGATTCTTGATACCACGTCAGTGGTATCTGAGAGGAATTAGGATAAATCATACAGTAATGAATATGATGACCTGTTGTTTTCACTCTGAGCATCCATGGATCATCTGATGAAATCTTTCATGATGGCATGTGGTTAAATGTCGCCTAAACTGTCCCAGGGTTGAGTTCTGATATGTTCAAAATGGTGTCACATGTTTTGCTCCTCATCCCATAGTAATTGAATTAAGGGAGTAGTTTGACATTTTTGTGAAATGCTCTGAATGGCTTCCGTTATTTTGTTATGAATGAAACATCAGCCAGGAAAGCAAACGCAGTCTTACCAAGTATATTTATCTAATTAATAAACACTTAATATGACACAATTACCTCAAAAGTAACATTTCAGTGAGATATAGGTACTTGTTTTTAGGGAATGCATTTTTAATATATTTATAATGTAATAATACTTATCATGACACACACCACTTCCTGATTCTAGTCAAATATAGCTCAACAGTAGCTAACTTCAAGATCTCTATTTATATTTAAAGGCCAAACAGTATCTTCTTTCAAGGTATTTTTACTCATTACAAGCAAAAACACCTTGTATTTCAGTGTTTTTTAAATGTTAAATGATTTATTTATGAAGTGGCCTTTTTCCAGTGTTTGTCTTAGCTTAGCATAAAGCCTGGCTCTGTCCAACAGCAACAAACTCCACCAACTACCACCTCTAAAGTTCATCCTTTAACACATTATAGCATGTCAATTTGTTAAAAAAATACAACATGGTTTTCCAGGAACTTATGTGCTAAAGAAATTATTCTACCAGGAGCAAAGAACGATACACAACGACCTTGTGCATCGTTGATAGCCTGAGGTTACCTCAGGACAGAGCCAGGCTAGTTGTGCCCCCCTGCTTCCAGTCTTCATGCTAAGCTAAGCTAACAGTATCCTGGCTTCAGCTATATATTTACTGTACAAACACCTGAGTGGTATTGATTTTCTGTCAGCAAAGAAAGCATGTCCATAGATTTTCAGAAAATGTCGAGCTAGTCCTTCAAATCATCGGGATGCAAAATGGGGCGTGTTTTGTCCCTCTCCTGTGATTGCATGGGCAGTCACACTGAAACACATATCTCAGTAATGATAGGCAACCAGAGATCCCAGGACACATGCACAAAATAAAAACACATTGGTACTGCACAGACTTTTCAATGATTCCTGTAAGTTTGCCTAAAAGTGCTCCTCCCTCCATCGACTGTGTCATGCTGCTGTCACTGGCCCGGCAATCACAGGGAGATAAAACAGAGGGATACAAATGACCCTCTTCTTCTTTTCTCCAGCGTTTACAATGTTGCTCCATGCTCTGCCGTTTGTCCGTTGTGGAAGTTTCCACACGGAATAATGTCTAATTTCAACCAAGACCAGGTTTCACATCATAAGAAATCACACTGTATGTAATGTCTCTTATTTTGACCCCATCACCAAGCCTTGTGTGATTTTATTTTTGCATTGCAGCCAGTTGAAGCAACGCTCTCCGCCGTTTTGGATCCGTGTTGTTTTGTCGTCTGTCTGCTTTTCTCGTGGCGCAATCGCCAACACACTGTCCAGATGTAGAGTAGTGGTGGTCGGGGTGCACAGGCGATTGGCTGGCTTTCCGTGTGGGCATCTCTCTGTACAGGCTGTAATGCATGCAACACCATGGCAATTGGGAATGTTGAGAAGATTTCTCTGTAAATCATAAATCATATGAAAGATTATAATAGCTGCATGCAGCAGTAGCAGGACAACGTGCTATACAAGAGGTATGCTGTAATCAATACAAAGGCACACAATTGCCATTAGTCAAACGAGTTACAGCGCCCGCCCCCATTCGCTGTGCCAGCCTCATCGACTGTACTGTGTTTTTGTGTTGGAGAGTAACTCACTGCTTGATTTTCTTTCTTTTTTCTTTCTTTTCTTTTGTCTTGTTTTTTTTTCCCCATTCTTTTTTTTTTGTTCTGTCTGTTGTTTACTGCATAAATGAGGTCTAGTAAATATAGCAGTAAGTTATGTGGCTTCCTGTCTTGCCGTCTTTGTCCGTCTGTCTCTGCATGCCTTTTCCTGCCCGTTGGCTCCTCTTTCCTTCTGCCTTTGCTTCCTTTTCTCCCTTCGCTTTTGATTCGGTTTGGTTCAGTTTGTCTGTTTTTTTTTTTGCTTTCATTTCCGGAGGTCACAGAGCTGAGGCTGTCTGAGTTGTCTGTCTGTTACTGGACGGTACACACGTCAATCACTATGATTGACTGCACTAATTAACATATCCTGGTTCAGCGTATGCAGGACATGAAAATAATATATTTGCTCCAAAGTGGACTTTACACCTGACCCTATCTGTCTCTTTCCTTTTTACCACGACAACGTTCTGCGCTGGCAGAGCTTCTCAGAATTGAATTTATGGGTATGGAACATTATTATTCATTTTGCTGTGCTTAAAGGGTTTGCTATGATCCTATCACAGTCACACATTATTGTGCCATCTTCTTTCTAAAACCAACAACTGGGTCTCCCTCAACCTGTCCCTCTTTTTCTCCTGCCCACTAACCTGCTTTTAAGACTCGTAACCTCCCTTCTCTGCATGCACTCCTCCTACAGTCTGACCAATGTAGGCATTTGAGAAAGACAAATTAGCTGGGAAGGATTCATTAATGAAAGAAAGTACGAGAGCGTACTGGGCCTGTTACAAATCAAAGCTGTGTTTATCTGGGCGCCGTGTCGGAGCAAAAGCTATACCCTCTTTGTCCAGAAACCAGAGAGTGTTTCACATCTTCGGTAAACACAAGTGTCTGGCTCGTCTTCTGGGCTTTGGCAATGTGCATATATTGGCTTCAGTAGCCCGTCGAATAAAAACATGCAAGCTGCGAGTATTTTTGCAGAGCGTTGCCAAAAGCGAGCAAAAGGCCTGACCACATAGTCTGTCCTTATTATTCTGCCCGTGATTGACTCGGTGTCAGAGTCAAGAGCTCGCCTGTCCTAAATCACGCTTGCTGTTGGCTCCACTGTGCCAGCGAGCGCCTTCCCCTCTCCTGTATCAGTGCCCTGTGACACGCACACAATGCCGGGCCAAGGCTCTCGTAGGCTTGTCAATCCCTACAGAGGCCCTTTATTTAGAGCCCCCTCCCTCTCCCCCTTGCTTCCTCTTCAGTGGCGTGCCACAAGCTTTGTATGGGGGGCGAGGAATAGTGAGGTGATGAATTAGGTAAAGGGGGTTATTCCCCCCCTCCCCCTCCCCCCTCCCCTCCCTGTTTCAAGATGATTTCAGAAATACAAGAGCCACGGCTAGATGAATAGACACACAGCTAAAGATAGATGTCACTCTGCCAAGCAGGTTTCAGTTTTAGTCCAAAGTAAGAAGAGTCATTGAAAACAGAAGGTTTATGACATTGAAAAAACTATAATTGATCTTGAGGGATTCTAATTTGTCCGTAACTAACAGTCCAAGGGCCTCTATAATCCTGTTTTAGTTGATAAGGGGACAAAGTCAGGCCAGTGTGTGGTTTCTGGGGACTCGTTCCTCCCTGGGCCTCGTTCCCCTGCTCCCCTCTCTGCCCTCCTCTCCCTCTGTCTACATGTGTCCTCCTGCTCTTTCTTCTTCCTCACCACCTAGCCTTTTTCTTCTTTTATTCCCTCCCTCTTCCCCTCATGTTCTGTTCCCTTTGTCGCTCCCTCTGTCATGGTGTCGCTGCTCTTTCCGTTCTGACCCAGAGTGTTGCACCACAGCAGGCCCAGAAATCTGAATTAACGAGAAGACACAGAGACGGCGACGTATTCACACGGCATCACCACAAACCTGTGAGAGTGTAACGAGTGTCTCATCGTGTGATGTCGTTCAGCGTAATGCAATCCAATCTGAGATGTTCCAAAAGTCAACTAACGCCATCCTGTCACCAGCAAACATTTGAGAAATAATCTATTTGTAAAATGACAGGTCACTCAAAGGCTAAGGAAAAGGGAAATGTCTTTCATGGTAGCTATATAGGTGTTTAGGTTATCCGAAGCCAAAGCAGACAAATTAATATGAAATATAATGAAAGCACTCAATAACAATCAACAATAAAAAAAAACATTTACAAGTTATTGATATTACATTTTATGACAACTTCAACATCAGAAAATAACACCATACTATTTCCTCCTTTTTTTTTTCGAAGCAAAAAATATTTTGCCAAAGTCAAAGGTCATAAACAGGAAACTGAAGAGAAAAAATGTGTTTAAAATTGGGTTTAGGTATAGAATACTAAAATATTGCTCATAAAATAACACAACGCCCCCTGAAAATCCCTTTTTGCTGACCTCCAGTGGTTTAACTTCTCACCTTGCTGCAGTGGTGGTGCAGCAAAGGCCCCTCCTGACCACACCCAACACAATGTCACTCCCAACTCATCAGTTGCTACGGCTCGGTCAAACGATGACGCTCTACACACCCACCACTCAGTCATCACATGCACAGTTTCAGCTCATTATATGCATACAGTCAAAATAAACTTCCATCAAAGTTAACCTCGGCTGAGTCTCACACGATGTCAGTTGCTCTGACATATCATAGAGTTATAATAACGCAGAAGATTTAAATTGGAGTTGGTTGACAGCCCGGTGTGTCCCACACACACACTAAATGGTGGCTTGGGCCGACGGTACAGACGGAGTTGGGAGTTCACACACTGCACTTCTCAGTGATGCTGTGGTCAGAGGGGAAACAGGCGTGAAGATTTCAACCACAGAGGGCAGCAACCAGCTGCTTTCAGCCTGCTGTTAAGTTACTAGTGTATTTAAAAACAAAGGTTAGAGATAACTGATGTTTGCTGTGACAAAAAATATAAAGACCCACTTAAATTCAGTTTCAGTTTAAAAAAAGCAGCTTTGGAGTGTTTATTGTTACCTTCAGCGTGACCGCCACAGGGTCTCCTGACGATGTGAAAACGATAGCATACACGTTCATAGAAGCACAGGAACGTATACCAATAAAAAGCAGATCATTAATACATATTCCGTATATTTGAAGTATATAAATGAACGAACTAATGTCAAAGTAACACACAAGACATGTCTTGCATTTAATTGAACCTTTGTGACAGTTATAGTCATGGTGAGCTTTGTGAATACTGAACGTTTATACGCTCGGGCCGTTGCGGTGTCAACACTTTGAACAATAAATGCTTTCCTTCTTTTTTCCATCTGGACGACGTGTCTCTTAATGATTCCATCCATACAGGCATGCATTCAGATCCCACCAGTGCCATCTGTAGCATTACATCCCCATGGCCATTGTTAATTCACTTGTGTAGGGACAGCAGGAAGTCTGCGTCAGGATGCAGGTTTACAGCCCTGCTTTTCATCGTAATATGTATGAGCATTGTAGAATTACTCCTGTGTTGTATTAGTAGCACTGTTTGACTGTAGTACAGTTAACACTGAAAGGCATGTGACATTGTAGAGCAAGAGTTGTTTCATCGGCAGCTCAGGGGAAAGGATGGCAGCAGATAATAGGGAGGAACTGTTTCTGTAGCTACCATCAATGGAGTAGCGCTCATGCTGTTTTGTGTGTGTGTGTGTGTGTGTGTGTGTGTGTCTGTGTCTGTGTGTGCGCGCGTGCATATTCTTGTCTGTCTGCAATGTTTGGATGTGTGCAAACGTGTGTGTGTGTGTGTGTGTGTCTGTATGTGCGTGTGTTTCCGTCCACAGAGGCCGAGGAGCTCTATCAGAGGCGGGTGCTGACGATCACAGGCATCTGCGTGGCGCTGCTGGTGGTTGGCATCGTGTGTGTGGTGGCCTACTGCAAAACCAAGTATGTGTCTTTGGGAACATAAATGAGTCCCTATTTATGAAAGGCTCCGAACCGTCAACGTATCCCACTGTAGAGAAAAAAAGATGTCACGAACAATAGATTTTGTTTTCCTCCGGTGAGTGATGCATTATTATATAGTGCATTATTAGATGGCTGCTGATGCATCAGTGTGTCACGGTGAAGCTCAAACAGCTGAGATACAGTTAGCTAGTTAAGTCAAGCGCTCCAAAGGGTCACAAGACAAATCTGAGTGGCAGTGAACAAGAAGAAAAGAAAAATCGTTGCGTTTTGTCGAATATTTTCACAACTTCAGACCTTGTTATTTAAAGGAAATCAGTCTTTCATGACACTGCTATTCATAGAAACGTGACCAGGGGCCTCAGCCACACAATGTCCCAAGCTCAAAATGTTGGGAACCACCGATTTATTCTTCAAGTAAAGTACCTCAAAATTGGACTTAGGTAAAGTCTGACATAATGTGTACTTGTGAGTTACTTTCAACCACTATTGTATAGTGAATAATTATCTATGGAACATTCAATCAGCAAAAGGCAAATTATGTGTCTGTTTGCTTGTTTATTTGTAGGTGGGTTTGTCATGTTGGCAGCATGATAAAAAAGGATCATTCTAAAACACCTAATACCCAATTATCAAGAGCCTTCCCATATTAATGAATCCCAACTGCTCTTTATGGTATATTTTCTGTATAGTCTGAGCATTTTACAGTTACTACAACAGAAGAATGAGCTTTAATTCATCAGATCACTGATTGTTCCTCCACCCCTCCAGGAAGCAGAGGAAGAAGATGCACAGTCACCTGCACCAGAACCAGAATCAGTGTGTGGAGCAGCCCAACCGCATGCTGGCCAACGGACCCAAACACCCCGGGCCCGGCCCGGAGGAGATCCCCATGGTTGATGTGAGTTCAGTTCAAGCAGTGCAAACACACAGCAGAGGCAGGCACAGGTGACCCTGAGGTCCGGTGTAACTGACAGGCTGGAAGTGAAGTCACCTCCCGGCGACCCTGCTCTTCACGCTGAGCGGAAAACTCACAACGGGTCGCTCCTGACAGGGTCACGCTGTTCAGAGCCAGAGCTGCTCTCAAGGCAGAAATAAATAAGTAAAAACACAACAATGTCAACTGATTCGATTGCTTCTCAAAATGAGGAAAAGTCACGAACTTCTTGCCAAGAGGGATACGTTGTTTTATGAGGCTTTCTTGCATTTCTTTACATTATTATTTACCACTGCTAGTAAAGATCAAAATGTGTGCCAGAGTGGTTGCGGTATCTGTGGGGCTTCTGGTAGCCAACAATAACAATAGTACAGTACAACAAAAGAATACATTTACAATGATCTATTAGCTCCTAATCAGGATGCACGGAAGTCACATTTTGTAATTGAGGTTGACTTTGCTTTCTTCTCTTCAATGCTGCTGAAAAAAAAGCCAGATTTGTCTGTGCTTTTAATTAAATATAACTGTCTATAAATATGCGTCTTAGTAGATATTAATTCATTCTAAAGGAGAGACAGAAGAAGAGCAAGACACTAGAACTGGATGTCAGCTTCACCTGAGCAAACTGCACAGGAAGCCCACCTTCATGTCTCCTGAGATGGAGTCACTGGTCGACTTTATGTAGCTCTGCCACTTAGATTTAACTCCACCAAGAAGGTTCTTTAAGCCTTCAGAAAAGTCTTTTGCGTAAATAAAGCTCTGATCCACTGACAACTTAGGGAAATACGGCGACACAAAGCTGGCCGACGTTGAAGACAAGACAGAAACACCTACCGTTCTCCTGGAGACTAAAATGTGCGTAGTCAGCAGAATAGCATCAACGAATGAGAAGTGGTGATGAGTTTTTAAAAAGGAGGATCCTCTCATAATCACTTTATATTCATGCGTACGTAACCACCGTGTGATATGTTTGTTCTTTGGAAAATGAAAACATTGGTCAAAAGTATTCAAATTGTGTGTTGCAGTACATCTCCAAGAGCGTCCCAACGACAGAGTGTGTGATCAGCCACGGCGCTGAAGGTGCGGGGAATTACGCAGGCAGCCGAATGTCTACCCGCTCCCACCACTCCACCACGGCCTCAAATGCTTCCAGGTAGAGCGGCCACATACACAGGCCAAGATAGGAACGCCTATGTTCCTGATTTGTCTTCTTACAGTTTCAGTTATTAAAGGGAACATGTGTTGCCTTTTATGCAGATGCCCAATCGTATACAAGATGCAGAATCTTCTGTTTTCATAGGTTTCATTTGTAGTAGCTCCAGAGAGAGTGTTGGCAGCGGGTGCTTTGGGTCATTCAGAGTAACAGGAACATAGTTTAAAGTTTTTTGTTTGCTGATAAAAAAATAATAATAATTAAGCGCGTCACGTTTATTGTATTGTTATCTGGCAGCATAAAATCTTAGAGACTTTCTCAGAACGTGCACAGTTGAAACCAATGCGACCTGCATGGGTAGAAACCACAAGGGTTAAGTCAGAAACTGTGATTTGGCCGAACCAAACCTTTCACAACTTGAACCGCTTGTTGGCGGTGTAGTTAAACTTGTTTTGAAAATGATGGCAGTTTATTCCTCTAGTGTCACAACAAAATCAAGTAAATTAAATGTTGCACTGCAAACCCACACCAGTGGAACCGGACACTTGTTTACTCATTCCTTCATGCTGGACAGGTAGTGCACAATCAGATTGTGTAGAGTTGGCTGTTGATTGGTAATGGGATCGGCAGTACTATCAAAATACTCACTTTAATGCGCTTTGATAGAACATGCATGTGGGCAGTTTGGTCTCTTCCCATCTATCCGTCCTCCTCTGTATCCTCCTGCCTCCTCGGTGCTGCTGTAACCTTTTAAACTTGTTCTGCTAACTCCTAATCCTGCAGACACGAGGAGCAGACGTGGAGCATGGAGCGAACAGAGAGCATGAACTCAGACTGCCAGTCAGGTGGGCTGTCCAGCTCTGTGGGAACCAGTAAGTGCAGCAGCCCGGCATGCATGGCGAGGAGGGCCGCCCACTGGGGCTGCACGGACATGTCCGGACCGGGAATGCAGTACGGGGACTCCTACGACTCTCTAAGAGACTCTCCTCACAGTGACAGGTAGGGAAGGTGGCAATGTGTGTGTGTGTGTGTGTGCGCGCGCGTGTGTGTGTGTGTGTGTTTGTGTGGCAGTGTTGGTATCTAAAACTGTCTCTGTTCATGACTGTCTAACACTTTTACTTTATCTAGTTTTATCACACCAGCCCTCTTTAGCGACACCAAGTGGCAGTTATTTATTATGAATTCTTCCATGTCAAGAACCACATCAACCAGATACTGCTGACTATACTGTAATGTGAATTTAGAAACCAGTGCTGTGGTGGTAGTGAAGAAAAAATGAAACCATTCTACGTTTTACCTTGACCACTTAATGGTCTACTACATGTCCCAGAATGCACAGTGCCTAAAAAACAGACTGGACATTGATATATTTAGCTATGTTCGCATCGCCTGTGTGTAATCTATAAGATGAATTCTTGATAATGAACGCGATTATTTTGTTATGGTGTTGTAAATATTCTTGGGATGGACTGAGTGGGTGGCGAGGTGGCTCAGCAGTTAACGCTGTCGTCTCGTGGCCAAAAGGTCAGAGCGTCTGAGCCGGAGCCAGCTGGCTGCTTCTGTGTGGACTTTGTATATTTCCAACCACAGTCCAAAAAGTCTGCAGACACCCGAGTGCCTGCAGGTGTGAATGTTGTTTGTCTGTATGTGATTGCCTGGCGACCTGTCCAGGGTGTTGCCCCTCTTCTTGACCAGTGCATGCTGGGTAGGCTCCACCCCCCAGCTGGTGTGGAAACAGAATGGCTGATCCTGAAAGTGTGTGTGTGCATCGGAGAAGTGCAGCATCCCACTCCAAGATGCCATTCAGACTCCTCAATAATCTGCTGCTGTCTTTCCCGTCCAGGTACGTGTCGGCGCTGACCACGCCAGCGCGGCTGTCTCCGGTGGAGTTCCACTACCCCCCGTTGCCGCCCCAGGTGCCCACCTTCCATATCACCTCGCCCAACACAAGCCACGCCCTCTCCCTGCCCCCCGCCGCAGCCGTCTACCATCGAGAGGACGACCAGCCGCTGCTCCGATGCCCCGATGTGCGTAGGCAACTGTAGTACACACATGTGACGGGGATGATGACACAATGCCATCAGTTAACGGATGGGGCTGTATTTATTGATTTATTTTTTGTCAACAAATCCCATGCAGCCCAAAAGCAGCCATGCATCAGTCTCTCTCTCTCTCTTTGTTTTTAAAAAGAAAAGAGGCGCACATTTTTTTTTTAAAGACAAAATCATTCCCCAAACCAGCTGGACAGTGTAGTTTTTAGTTCATATTAGTCAAACAGGATTAAACAGTCTGCCTTTCTCGGGGACTATTTTTTCCGCCGATGAATAATACATGTGAGTGTGTGTGGGATCGGCTCTCTGATGTGTTTGTTATCGTTTTTACAAACACCGGAGCTCTGCGGCACAGAGGAATAGGCCTCGTTTATGTGAGCAATCATAATGACGTATTCGGTGGTGGCCGAATATTTAATATAACACATTAGCCAATGCTGGCTCGCCAGTTTGGTCAACTAGTTTGTTTTCATAATGGTGGGAGAAGTTTCTTTGAATGTGTAAAATCACTCACTGCACGGCCGCGGACTCAGTGGACATTTACACACCTGACATTCGTCTTTGCATGCCTATAACTATCCAGCAGAAAAGGTTGCTACTCCAGCATTAACAACAGGTGCCTAAAGAGAGTCTTACAATGTTGGTGAAGCTTCTCAGAGACAATGTAGCTTCTGCTAACCGCGACCACAGCCTCTCACCCACTAACACAGCGAGATGACATTTTCGATGTGTAACTGTAGCCCAATACTCTGAGGTGACTTGCGTTGGCCTCTCGGGAATGAAGTGCTAATTATTCTGCTCTGTATATCAGGCTTTAGATTGATATACTTGTTAGTTGGATGAGTTCATTGTTTTAGTTTTATTCACAATGAGAAAAATATAGTGCATAATAAGATTTAACTTTTAATCTGATGGTTCAAATCCCTGTGTTGGCATCCACCTGCTGACGTTCCTTTGAGCAAACCACTGCCAAACATACAGATTTAACAGATACAGTTTCCAACAAACCCTCCACTCTATTTGACCTTTTAGGATGGGAGTTTATACAGGCAGCCCCGGCGTCCGCGGCGACCCTACCTGACGGAGAGCACAGGAAGTCTACCATCCAGCCCCTACCGTCTCCCTGACGACGAGGCCTACGAGACCACGCAGGAGTACGCCTCTTCGCGGGAACCCATCCGGAGCCGGCGTCGCCCGCGACGCAACCGCCTCAACGGACACATCTCCCAGCGTTCAACGGGCCTACGGGACTACAGCTCACAGAGCTTCAGCCAGTCAGAGGAGGAGGAGGAAGAGGAGGAGGAAGAGGATGCTCACGGGGAGAGCACGCCTTTCCTTAGTATGCAGAACATGAACATGGACCCGCCCCTAACCGTCCCAGGTTACCGTGCGTCATCTGGTGCGGACACACGGACTCACCGCGGGCTGAGTCGGCCAGGGACACGCAGCAACGGGCAGAGCCGCGGCTCCGAGTCGCAGCGCTCCAAGGCCAACAACATGCCCCTTTAAGACTTGACCTCCCCCCCCCGGCCCCCCCGACACCACCCACCCCTCCACCTCACACACTCCCCTTCCTCCTACTGTACACACAAACAGTGGACTAGAGACCTGCACCTAGGAGAAATATTTTTATTTTGTATAACAGACAGATATTCTAAACAAATGAAATATTTATTTTCATTTCAGCAAAAATTGTCTACTAGCTAACAGCAAAGACTTTTTTTATAATGGGGGGGGGGAATATTTATATGTAAAGTTTTTTGATTTACAGCATTATGAGAGATGAAAAAATAAGAGAATTACGTGCCAATTTTTTCACAAGTTAGATAAATAGAATAATATTGTGGTGCCTTTTGCTGTATGCTGAAGTCGGAGGTCCCATTGAGTTTTTGTAGCCTTTCTTATAAAGACTCCTCGTTTTTATAGAGACCAACCCTCTTCCTTCCTTTTGCTCTGGTTTTTTCTTTGATTTGGGATCTTCCTCTTTTTGAACTGTGATCTGATTATGTCATCATGCAATATTGATTCCTCCTGTGTAAAAGGTGTCTGTTTACATGAGTATGATCCACGCGGCGCGCTCGATTCACAGGGACATTAGTCGCTGACGCAACCGGAAGTGTAGGGTAGTTTTTCTCGGATGAATCACATCGGCCATTTATGTCCTTGTTCGCTGCCTGTCAGTCATTTGTTGTTATTCCTGTGAAAACAAGAGTGTTAGGGAGTTGTTGAGGGGAAGTACATCCAGATTCCTGTGTAGGTGTTCAGGGTGCTGCCATGACATTGGTGGTGGTTGCAGTGTGTGTGTTTGTGTGTTTGTGTGTGTGTTTGTGTGCCTGTATGTACACCCCATAAAGCCTCGTTTGGTTGGCGCCTCCGTTCACCTTGAAAAGTGTGGTCTCTTGTTTGACTGACATGCTCCTCTCACCAATCCTCACGCTGCCAGAAGCTCCATTGCACTGTAAGAACCTCCCTCCGTGAGCAGTCGTTGGCCAGGGAGCTGCCGATCCAAACCGAACCGAACCAATCCAGTTGTAATCCAGCCTGACTCCGGCCTCCCGTGGACTGCCCAGCCCGCCCGTTTCCTATGCCAGCAGCTTAGAGCCGCACTGTGTCTCAGGACTTCCCCATCACATCACAGCCAAAAGACTCAAAGCAGTGAGCGCACGTCATCTCAGTCACAGTTCAGTCCGCAGGCCAGATCCACACCCCCTCACTCTCCCTCCTGTCTGTCCGTCAGGTTTGTTGCATTCACTCGTGGCCCTGATTAAGGGGAGTGTGGGTAAAGACTCTTGGAATCAGAAGGGAGATTCAGTTGCTTTTGTTTATTTATTTTCTAACTCAAAAGGTTGTGTGTATGCGTGTACGTGGGCATGTGTGTCGCTGCGTGTGTGTCGCTGCGTGTGGGTCGCGATGAAGATCACGATGATGATGATGAAAATGATGCGGAGACCACATCTGTTCACTATGTTGCAGGGGTGTAGCTAGGAATTCTGGGCCCCCTGAGAGGAGGATACTGCTCTGGGTTCCCCCCTTTTGTTCTTTTGCTAATATAAACCTGCTACTTTACGGGCCCTCTCCAACTGTGGGCCCCTGGAATCGCCACCACCTTTCACCCCTGTAGCGATGACGCTGCTCCGATGGGTCAAAATCGCTGCGTGCAGGTTCACACTGCTAGAGAGCGAGTTTCTGAGTCCGATTCTACTTTTTCTTAAGCTCACAGCCAAACGACGGTATATGATAATACTGATTACTGCATCCTTGATTTGCATTCCTATACCTTTATTGATTGAACTTCCTTTGCTTGGTCATATTGACTGAATGATCTGTTATCTGTCTGTCTCCGTCCGCCCCCTCCACCTCACATCGCCACTCACCTTCATGTCTTTCTCACCCCCGTAACCGACCTACAGAAGCAACTAGCAGATGAATTTAGGCCCCATCTCCAGACAAGTGGACTGAACAGCACACTAAGAGTCGGCTGATCGTGTCAGAAGCTCTTCAGATATTCATCGGGTTTAGAAACCCTTTCAAGCTCACTGAGGAAAATGTGTCCTTATTAGAGTTAATTTCCAACAAGTAGAGTGTTTTTCTTTTCTTTTCTTTCCAAAAGGGAGATGCATGGATATAGAAAGTATCTTAAAAACGGCGACAAACCCCTTCAGATTTAGGGGAATCCTGCTAGAAATATATAAAAACATTATTTGGGTTCATGGCCCAAAGGTCTGGCTAGTTTTGTCTTAATATCACTGTATTCAATCTGGGATTTGCAACGTGGAAATACTGCAAATGAGGGTAGTGTGCTTCTAGAGCTAGTTGAATTGTTAACACCCCCGCCCCCCCCTCTTTCTCCTCACCCTGCACTCCCCCCTTTTGCCTTTTACATACACACACACACACACACACACACACACACACACACAGATACACGCACACACACACAAAGCACCACCATGGTTGTGTTTGTCAAGCAGTTTGCCTTTATCTTTTTTACCTCCCAACTCCCTCTCTCTCTCCTCCCTTCCTCTCTCTCCCTCCCACATCCCACCCTCCTTTCCTTTCCTTTCCTTTCCTCTCCCCTCCTCTCCTTTCCTCTCCTCTCCTCTCCTCCTCTCCTCTCCTCCTCTCCTCTCCTCTCCTCTCCTCTCCTCTCCTCTCCTCTCCGCCCCACCCCTCTGCATGTCCTAGTGGTACTGGTAGTTGGGTGCATGGAAAAAGCAAGCAAATCGTTTTTCCACTCGGTAATAAAAAAACCTGTCTTCATTTTAACATTCAGCAATAAATCCCCTTCTCTTCATGTCCATCGTTCTTGGAATATGCTAGATGATTTTTGCAAGTTTTATCAAAAACATACTACTTGTAAAAGAAGAAAAATCCAAAACCACCCCTTCATATGAAAAATAAAACTTTATTCCTACTATTTTGAAACAGTCCTGTCATCTTTGTCACACAAAATAAACAACAGTTGTTTTTTTATTTACAGCTGTTTATAATCTGTTGTTTCTTCTTTATTTAGGAACAAAGTCAGGAAGCCAGTGCACCGAATGTACAGTAAGAAGTGGAGTGGAGGAGATATGACCAGCAGCTGGCGGCACTCAGCTTGTCTGTAACTTCATGTGCCATGAACGAGGTGATGGTGCCAGTCGAACAAATAAAAACGGTATCTTTATACTTAGATCATTTGCAATATTTCATGCTCCTCCAGGCTCCTGTTACTGTGCGAGCTCCGTCATGTCTTTCTGGTTCACTTCAATATGACGGTGCTTTACTAAGAATAATGGGGCAGAGTGTAGACATTGGACCAATGTGTTGTAACAATTAGGACAGTGGTGTTTTTTTTCTTAAACCCATTGTCACATGATCAAACGGACTAAATGACATCTTCGGCCCGAATACACGTTCAAAGGCTGGCTCATCTGACATGGACGCTGGGTGAAAACACTGCGACACTGCAACACTTCTTCACTTCCCACCGTGTGTTTCTATTCCCCTCTGGGTGATCGAGACTCAGGTGTGTTTTTCTTTGTTTGTATGACTCGATACTGACTTTCTATCATTATTAACGTCACTGCCAGCAAATGACCTCCGCACACTGAACACGTGCTCCGCTTCGTAACCGCGGTGGTTGAGTCCACTCAAGGCTCATGGCGCTAACCACCACCAACACGTCTCTACTTTGCGATGTCTGATGTCCAGATTATAAAAACTGGACAGGGTTGTTAAACTGGGAAGATAGCAGGTGAACCAGTGAGCGTATAGTAAGACCGGGATGTGGACTCAAGAAAGCACCACATCCTTTATTATTATTATTATTATTATATGTTCAGCGGCCTCTCAATATAAGTGTATTTCACTGATGTTTCTGACCACTAGCTGGATGTATTCTCATGGGAGGATTGAGCGTGTTGCTTTACTGCCCTGGGAGTTAGCCGTGGTAGAAGAAGAGGAGGGATACAAAGGTTAGTTTCATAAGAAAACCTCTGAACCATTAGAAATGGTAAAATGTTCTCCAAACAGCTGGCTCTCCAAACAACATGGTTCTCCAGACAGCTGCACCGCAGTACAAGCATTTGGTCCGTTCTGAGCAGCCATGTTTTCCAACGGGTGCTTCCCATCAATGAAACCTGCAATGGGTTCCATTGTTTCCAGAAGAAGAAAACTACAATGTCAGGATACCCCCTCCTGGACCTGTTTCCCAGCCACCAGACCTGTTTGTAGGTTTCACTCAGCTAGTGGATGGCTGTAAAGGCTATCATTATAAAGCAACAGAAGAGTCTGCTTAGCAAACATCAGTGGAGGAAGAACATGTCTGTCCTGTTAGATCTCTGTTTGTCAGTGGGCGTATCCATCTGTGTTGTCTCAGAGAAAAGAATCTCGTTTTGATCTTTGTTAACACAAATGCGTTTGTTACACAGTTGGTCGGATGACTTCAGGATAGAAGAGAGAAGGAACCTTGACTCCCCGTATCTATTCCAGCTTATTAATGGAGAGTCAAAGCAAAATGCTCTGATAACGAGGCCATCGGGTGATCAAATCGGACGAGTATTCAATGAATTTGGGAATCTTCACTCGCAAAAAGGTAAGCAAAGAAAGATGTTCATTTATTTCAGCACCCGAAGAGGAGAGGATCTCATCTTGCCAAATGACTGTAGGCCGACGTATTGATTATAACTTTAATTCGAATTTATCTGCCGATGAAAATACAAGACAATCAAAAACTCCAGAACAGCTACCAAGTGGACCTTTTGGTGCAGTTTAGTCAATGTTCTCTCTCATGACTGTTTTCCTCTCTCTCCAACCAACTCATGGCACATTTATGGTATTTTGATATTCAAAAACATCTCTTTTTTCACACCGATTTTAGATTTGCCCAAACTAACATACTATTGGTTCATTTGCAGCTGAATGGCGCGCTCCACCTGTAGCTGGCGCGCCGTGTTACCTTTTTGCGTGTGCACGCCATGCATCTCCCTGGTCCTGCTGTTCGCCTACGCTACCTTCGTGTTTAATGCAGCCATGATTCGCTTAGAGGGGAGCGCAGTCGGGGACTCGGGACCTCTTCACTTTGTGGCCCCGGGAACTTTTAGTAACGGGAGCTTCACCCAACTCCCTAAAACTTTCTGGGAGCTCCATTTGCACGGGGACGCCATCTGGAACCGTCTCCAGCTGACCATGGACCGCCATTTTAACCCCATTCTGAGACCTGAAAACATCAAGAGGGCATCTGAAAACCATCCCTCTTATGAGTCCCTACAGAAGCAAGGATTCTCTGAAGTTACCAACTTGGACAGCATGAGGAATCAGCTACCACAGCAGATACTAGAGTTTATGAGCCACATGCATATGAGAGACTACCCAGCCCTCATCCAGCCAGATGGAGTCTGTGGAGCCGGGGCAAAGGAGGAGAGGGAGGCCCCTCTCCTCCTCCTAGCCATCAAGACAATGGAGCAGAATTTTAAGAACCGGCAGGCCATTCGACAGACCTGGGGCCAGGCGGGATGGGTAGCAGGGCAGTGGAGGAACGGTAAAGGAGGAGGAGATGGTGGCGGACACGTCCGCAGGGTGTTCCTACTCGGGAATGGAAGAAATGGAAATGCGGGCGGGAATTTATCCGATGTACTGCGAATGGAGAGCGAACATCATGGAGACATCCTGCAGTGGGACTTCAGGGACACGTTTTTTAATCTCACCTTGAAAGATGTGCTCTTCTGGAGCTGGTTCTCCCGCTCGTGCAACCGGACTCTCTTCGTCTTTAAGGGGGACGACGACGTCTTCGTCAACACCCCGAGGATGATTACATTCCTCCGGGACCAGCTAAAGAAGCCACAAGCTCACAAGACCATTGGAGACTTCATGATTGGGGATGTCATAGCTGCAGGATTACCAAATCGAGTCTGCCAGTCCAAGTACTTTATCCCAGAAGGCTTCTACAAGGGACAATATCCCATGTACGCAGGCGGTGGAGGGGTGGTGTACTCAGGCCAGTTGACCAGACGCCTACTGCACGTGTCTAAAAGGGTCCACCTGTTCCCAATCGATGATGTTTATGTGGGGCTGTGTATGCTTCGGCTCAACGCTCACCCGGTCCACCACCCTGCCTTCCTCACGTTTGACTTTCCTAAAGGGGAAAAGGAGACGCTGTGTTCGTATCACACAATCCTATTGGTCCACAAGCGAAGCCCCGCCCAGATAGTTAAACTGTGGGCCCATGTGAAAACGAGCCAGGCCCAGTGTTGGGACACGCCCCTGAGAGGGCGGCTAGAAGGAAAACAAACCCCAACTGTAAGAGTATCACTGAGCACATTTTTATTTAATTAAGGAATCATGTCCTGGGGTTATATTTAATTATAGTACAAAATGTGAAAACTTTGGGGAGATTGAACAATATTTAATAATAATCTTTAAACCAGTATATGTACTGTACTTTTATATTATCATACCTTTTGTGTACTTTTATATGTGAAAATATTACCTGAAAGACAAAATGTAATGCATAAAAAATGTAAACGCTACATTTTGAAACTGCAATGGTCTGCAATGGAAGAACCCCGACGTCATTGCCTTCCAAAAAACATATTACAGCACCCGTGACAAGTATCCCCCAACACCTCCAGTCCATGTAGAACGGGTTTTACATGCAGTACAAATGTACTACAAACTCAATGGCTCTATGTCAAAGATGATGTACTATGTATTACGATGTAAATGCATTTAATGCCGTAGCCTTCTGTGCAACAGTTTCGTGAATAAAGGGTTCTTTGAATGTGAAATAAAAAGCAAGCTATTTTTAAGATGTGGAATTTTGAAGAGGACGATGACAAGTCCATGGAGTGAAAATAAAAAAACAGCTTAAGAATGTAGAATTAATCTTTTATCATTGCACAAAACCAAGTCAGCAAGGAATGTCGAGAAGACGAGGCTCTAATCAATCAGTCACAGTGACCAACGATCAGTATGCCGTGATACAATTGAAACCAGAGCATTTTGATCTTTAAAACCATCAGCTGCATTCATTTGAAAATAAAATACTCTGTAAGAATGGAAACAGTCCAGCTTGTTAAAAGGAATGTTCTCCAGAGGACCAGGAATACTGGAAAGATCTTTAAATTCCCACCACGCTCCCGACTCCTCATACTAAACTAACAATTAAACACGACTACAGTCTGGTCTGTCAATGTTCTGAGTCGTGTTTCTGATTTTCAATTCTGTCCTATGGATGAATGGATTAAACAGTTTCCATCAACATCCTGCAGATGTACAGTATGGCCTAAGTATACAGTACACCCTGTAGTGTACCAGCAATATAGTGATCACTGCACTGAAGTTCAGACTATAAACATGCTTGAGTTTAGGACACATTTTCAGTGAGACACTGAAACTACAGAAGAACGTCAGCTTTGTTATGACTGATTCCGTTTTCTTCTTTTTTAAACTAATTTAACAAGCAAGACTTATTCTGTTCCAGTACGTTAAAGTCCATTCAATGAGCCCAGCCATGTAAGGTCTACAACAGGCAGTCCAGACGGATCAGTTGCATGAGGACCATTACTTCCCATCATCGGTCAGTGGCAGCAGCAGCACAGCAGAGCCCACCGTCTCGTGATTCTCACAACTCTCACTCTCGATTGTCCGCCTCCTCAGTGCTGCCACTACGAACCGTTTTCTGTCCTTTTCTCTTTGTCTTTGTCGGCGTCCTCCTCCTCCTCACTGTCCTCCTCCTCACTCTCAGTGTAGTGGTAGTTACAGCGGTTGGTGTTTACAAAGAGGTCACTCTCATCTTCAGAGTCACTGAGGTCCTTGTCTTTCTCCTCCGTCTCCTCTTCCTTTTCTTGCTCTTTGTTCGTCTTGTCCGGCTCCTCCGTAAAGCCCTCTGGCCTGGAGGAACAATACATTCAGTTACACTTGACCAAATAACACTAGTTGTGTGTGTGTGTGTGTGTGTGAGTTCCCACTCACCAGAGCTGCTGTTTTTGCAGGTACTGAATGTGATCTTTGTAGAGAATGAAGCTGATCTCTGCCTTCACCTTCTCTCCTTCCTCAATGGGATCCACAATCACGTAGTCACCTAGACATGTATAAAACATGAACCAGAAAATAAAGAAAGGTAAAAGAGTCAGTTTCAGTCAATACTTAATAATACGTCCTCACGCCAGTGACTGACACAAGCTTCTACTGATATATCAGGATCTATTCTCTTGAAAAAGCAACAAATACCAAGCAGTCCAAAACATTTTTTTACGCTGCAGAGAATATTTTAGCGTCCCACATCTACAAGAAATCAAGGGTGCGGAAATACAGTCTGATATTCACAAAGTTTATAAAAAACAAATGTTGCATTGGCATTTCCCTGTGAAGTGGTAACACGTTTTGTATTGTTTTTAAAAAGGTATATATTCCCTGTGGAGTTCTTGATCTCTGGTAGCTCCATAAAGCAGTTGTTTCTTTTGAGTGCTTGATTCATACTGAATGATCTCCGTGATAATCTATAATATTCATATAATATCCCACTCAATCACTTACCTCTCTTGATCCAGAGGTTCTTGCGGAACTTGGGGGGCATGCTCACCAGGAACCTCACGCCCTGGGCTGTGACCGCTTCATGGAGGTTGTTGCCACGGCTACCAGTGACCTACAAGTGCACAGGTAGAGGATGGAGATGAGAGTCGGGACCACAATGAAATACGTGAAATACAATGAAGTCCACGCAGCCCACCTTCACAATCTGCTGGTTCGCGGTGGGCGTGACAAAGTCCCCGAGAACCTCCATGACCACGTGTTTGCGTTTGGTGGCCTGTGACATCTCGAACGGTTATGATGCGAGCTTCCGGTGCCGTCCAGCTGAGAGGAGAGTTAACCTAGTTAAAAGTAATACGCTCTCTGCTCGTCACCGGTGGTCAGATAACGGTACATTAAAAAGGAGACAATGAACTGAAACGGGATATGAAACCAGAATATAAAACAAAACTGACAAGTTATATTGAAAACTAGCTACGCTCACAATAATTATTAGCCAGTTAACATGAGCTTGGCCACTTTTATAAATGTGTGGCTACCGCATTGACTTTCACGTGGTTATAACTTGTTATGCCAAATAGTTGTCTGCTTTCCCCTCTACCATCACTAGTGCTACAGCTGGCTAAGCTAGCATTAGCGCTAACCATCTCACAGCGCAGCTCCAGCTCAGCACGTCAGCGGGTCACATAATTACCTTGAAAGAAAGAAAAGAGGAACGAGAGTTGTGTCTCCTTAGAGCAGAGAGTGTTTCCGGGGAGCGTGCGAGCGGCTACAAATCACTTTGAAGAAAAGACACGCTGAAATAGTTTGTCAGCAAAGCCAAACTACATGTGTTCCTGTTTTCTGACGACGCCAAAGGCTACACTTCCGGTGCCAAGGAGTCCATCCTTTTCAAAATAAAGGTCACTATCTAATGCTCTTTTATGTGCAGGCTAAATGGACGTTCAATGAGGGCCTAGAATGACACTTAGCATAACTATGTCACTTCAACATCAATTGCTATTAATTATCTGACTATAATAGTATCTAACAAGATCAGACTAGGGTTCCAACTCTCACCCCAACCTACTGCACCACACCGCCCCACACAGGTATAGTTATTCCGCCGCAGTGCCTTTGCATTGTGGGTAATATAGTTTTGTATTCTCTCAATTTGAGCAACGTTCAAGATCACTAACATTCGCTGTTGCCAACCAGTTCTCACACGATACACAAGGTAACATCGGTAAAAAATAAAACAACAATGACTTCTTTCAAGTTTTAGCTATTTATTTGTTTGACTTCATGCCAATTGATTTGATAAATAATTATATGCAGACTACATATTAATTCACCCAAAAATCTGTGGATGTTTATGAAGTAAAACATTGCCTATAACCCTTACTTTTAACATCAGGCACTTAGACATTTAAGCAATTAGATGTTCAATGTGGTTTATTGACAGTATGATCTAATCACAGTAAAAATGTTATGCTGCATTTATTTTTATTTTCAATTGATAAGATAGATAGATAGATATATAGATACTTTATTCATGGTGACATTTGGTTGTAGCAGCAGCAAACAAGGTTACAGAGTAAACATAAAATATTAATATTAAGTATGAAAAAATGCACAATATATACAATACAATAAAATAAATTGAAGAAAAGGAAATAAAGAAAAGGAAAAGTTTAATGTATATACAATGTATATAAGGTGTGTACAGTGAAAGCGGTGCAAGGTTTATTGATGTTGTTCAATTTCAATTTGAGGAGGATCTGGCCAGAGGGGACTTATAATAAAGTCTAATTGCAGTCAGCAGGAATGTTCTCCCGTATCAAGAATGTTCTGTATCAGGAATGTTCTCCTGTATCAGGAATGTTCTGTATCAAGAATGTTCTCCCGTATCAAGAATGTTCTGTATCAGGAATGTTCTCCTGTATCAGGAATGTTCTGTATCAGGAATGTTCTGTATCAGGAATGTTCTGTATCAGGAATGTTCTCCTGTATCAGGAATGTTCTGTATCAGGAATGTTCTCCTGTATCAGGAATGTTCTGTATCAAGAATGTTCTCCCGTATCAAGAATGTTCTGTATCAGGAATGTTCTCCTGTATCAGGAATGTTCTGTATCAGGAATGTTCTCCCGTATCAGGAATGTTCTCCTGTATCAGGAATGTTCTGTATCAGGAATGTTCTCCCGTATCAGGAATGTTCTGTATCAGGAATGTTATGTATCAGGAATGTTCTCCTGTATCAGGAATGTTCTCCTGTATCAGGAATGTTCCCCTGTATGTTCTCCTGTATCAGGAATGTTCTCCTGTATCAGGAATGTTCTGTATCAAGAATGTTCTGTATCAGGAATGTTCTCCTGTATCAGGAATGTTATGTATCAGGAATGTTCTCCTGTATCAGGAATGTTCCCCTGTATGTTCTCCTGTATCAGGAATGTTCTCCTGTATCAGGAATGTTCCCCTGTATGTTCTCCTGTATCAGGAATGTTCTCCTGTATCAGGAATGTTCTGTATCAGGAATGTTCTCAGGAATGTTCTCCCGTATCAGGAATGTTCTGTATCAGGAATGTTCTCCTGTATCAGGAATGTTCTGTATCAGGAATGTTCTCAGGAATGTTCTCCCGTATCAGGAATGTTCTCCCGTATCAGGAATGTTCTCCTGTATCAGGAATGTTCTCCTGTAGCTGTCCTTGTGACAGTTTAATTTAGTTGTTCCAGTGCATATAAGAAAAGAACACCACACACAAAGATTAGAATTTCACACTTTATTCAACCTTCACTTATTTCTCACGGTCTTACAGCAGTTTTTATAATTAAATTGCAGTTATGTACCGACCAAATGTGAAGATCAATACAGATAAGTATAATCTCACTCAAATACAACAAAGCATTAGCATAGACGCTGTTAACAAAACATCCAAGAAACCACAAAAGACAGTAGTCTAACTTCAATTAGTGCACGCTCAAACAAAGACTCAGTTACTTTGAGGAAAGATTAGTTAAAACCAAAAAGTGCCTAAAACACAGAAATCCTTATGACCTGCAGGGATAACTGCAGGGATCTACTTTAAAATGACTTTAAAAATTCATCAACAAAGCTAGTTTATTAAAGCTGGTATGTTTTTAGTAACACGTGGTGTGAGGTAATAAGGTGGAACATTAGGCTGGTTTAACAGGAGTAACATCAGCAATACTTTATGTGTGTCAGATTGCAATCGTCATGCATTCTGGATCCAATGTGTGTGTGAGGAGTGTAAAGGGGAGGTCAGCTGGTAACTGTGGTACATGTACTGTGATGGTGTGTGTATGTGGTGTTTATTCTCTAGTTGACGACAGCAGATGAGCACATCTTGTTGATCCCACAGGCATTGGACCCCCTGTACAGGTAGTAATAACCCTGTAGGAGAGACGTGTGAACAAACACACAAACAAAACAGCCGTTAGTTTTGTACAGTATAGTGCAACACAACAGAACAACACCCGACTGTGGCTGAGGTCTTGCAGTGTCAAATTAAAGAGTGCACACTTTAGGTAAGAAATGACACTGTTGACTCATTTGGACTATTCGTCTGGTCAAGTCAGGAAATAATGATGACATTGTTAAAAAATCAGAATGTGCGCTCTAGTTGCTATATTATCAAGAAGAATAAAGTATTTTCTTTTAGAACTCTTTACCTTTCTCTAATCTACAAAGACTGCGAGTAGGTTAGGGTTGTCTTACCTGCTCTCCATAATCCTCTCCCCAGCTGTTTTTGATGGCCCAGAATGGGATACTTTTAACTGAAAGCACAGAAGCATTAATACAAGAATCAGGAACTAGGCGAATGAAGCCTAAAATAAATAATACAACATGTAAAAAACACTTACGCTCTCCGTATCCCACCATCAGCACGGCGTGGTCGATCATCCAGGGGTTGCAGAAGATCTTCAAAGGGTGAGAGACGCCCTTCCTGTAGAACTACAGACATTTCAAAAGAAAAGATGAATTGAATACGGTTGTATGCTGACGATCACATTTTAGTGAAAATTAAATGCCTGTAGCCATGATGCTATGTCTTTGCGTATAACTCAAATGGAGGTGGTGGCAGTGGGTCATATGTTAGTCATGCAGTCATTTCTGCCGGGGGACCAAAGCGTTTACCTGCATGGCAAAGGCGTTCAGTGCAACGGAGATCGGTCCGTTCTCAGCCAGCCACGCTGCAATTTCTGAGAAAAGACAGAAGAAAAGAAAAAGAGTACATTCAACAGCTCTTTGGTTCCATCTGCCACACACGTTTTCTAGTTACAATTGATCAACACCCATTAATCTTCATAATTAATCTTTCTTTGAAATAGGAATCAACAAATCATTGTTTGTGTCACTACTGTGTTCATTGAGACTGATCCGTGTCACTTAGGGATTAAAACTAGCGTGTCGCTGTGTGTTTTAGTGATTCGTTCGCTCAGCCCACTCACCGTGCTCGTCTTTGGACAGCTCCACAGAGCTGTTGATGTAGGCCGCCACCTTCATGGTGGTGAAGTCACACGTCTGCTTCTTCCCGGTGTAAGAGTAGTCGGTCTCTGTCTCCAGACCACCTAAACAACACGTCGAGGTTGAAGATCAAAAGGCTCAGCGTAAATGGATTTGCAGGTTTAACAAAAAAAGTGAACACTAAAGTGCTTCTATGGTTGCGCGCGTCACTCGTCCTCCACACATGTCACACGTACCCAGCTTCTCGATGGATTCATAGGCATTGGCCGGCAGCCCTCCTCTGCACGCCTGGTCCAGCCCATCACAGTCAACCAGCTCTGTGAAGGACAAATCAATGAGCAGACCAAATCATGGCGTTTCACAAACAGGGGCTTTTTCTTGCAGGAGAAAGTTATTGAATTATTGTATCATCTGTGTTTGTTTGGGTGTGTGCGCGTCTGTATTGGATTAGATTAGATTAGATATTACTTTATTCATCCCTAGGAGGAGGTTTCTTGAAGCAGCAGCAAACATGTTTACAAATATACAATAAAATAAAATAAAATGTCAGGGTATATTACATTTAATAATTTAAATAATAAAAGGAAAAGAAAATGTAAAAATAAAATAAAAATGAAAGTGTAAAATGTGACACCAAAATGTGTGTAAACGTGTGTGTTCATGTGTGTGTGTGTGTGTTACCTTGTTCAGAGAGGGACAGCAGCGTCCCATTTTTCAGGAACCACTGGCCTTCAATGTTGCCTGTGACAGAAAATGCCCAGCAGGACCCACACATACCCTGCAAGAAACACACACACACACACACACACACACACACACACACACACACACACACACACACACACACACACACACACACACACACACACACACACACACACACACACACACACACACACACACACAAACCCCAATCAGCACGATGTAAACAGGACGCATCGTGTATTCATTGGTAACGGGCTACTGAGAGTGAACGCTCTATAATTAAATCTGCTTGTTGGTACCTGGTTCTTCACAGAACTAACGGCTCCGTGATCTCGCCAATCCCAGCTGGAAGGGGCGGGGCCTCGGGCGCGAGGGGCCGGCTTCATCGGGCGATGAAGAGTCCATTGGCTCAGCAGCGGGTTCAGGTAAGTAGAGCGAAACTCTTCCTCTGGAGGAAACCAGAAAGAGAGCATTTAAACGTTTGTGTTTCAGAGGAACCTTTGCGGAAATACCGACGCAACACATGAAAAGCGGACGGTCTGGAAATGCGAGCCGAGGCAGAGACACGTTTACGGACACATACCAGTTAGGTCGCTGAACTTGGTGACTCCATACTCAGCTGAGCCTTGATCCAAAGACTGGAGCTTCTCGGAGGTCTTCAGGTTCTCGTGGAAGACGCGCAGACGATGATCTGCCTCTGCGGGGTCAAATAAACATAGATTTAAAAAAATGAAATGGCGCCTGACAATGAAAGGACTGTTTCGCTGCCCTGTATGTTCATCTTTCACGTGTGATGTGACGTCCGAAAGCAAAACACGAATGAGAAAGCAGATGTCTGATCTGGGTTGTTTTCACGGGACACACCATTCTGAATGCAGTGCAACACGTGACCTTTCATTCCCTGTGACGCGCTCTACTACAGTCATTTTGGAATGTGTTGAGTAATGATTGTTCACTGTTGATGAGATACGTATCACCCATCAGTGGTTCACGGTGTTAAAAAAGGAAGGCGACACATTAAGCAATCTATGTTTGGTATGAACAATACATTGTGTCAGTCACTCACCCTCCTGGCTGCTGTAGACCTTATTGTATGTCACCATGAACTCTTTGAACTGGCCCAACAGCTCCACAGACTCCTGCCAGATAATGAGCAGACAAAACGCACGCAGACCGTATCTTTAATCTCAATTCCAGCAGTTTACACAATGAATGGACGAGAGGGGGATCCAACAGGCAGATAACAATGGGGAACTTGTTGTCAGTCCTGTTATTGATCTGAATAGGACACCATTTTTACCTGCAGAGGCTGGCTGGCGGATGCATCCACGACCTTGTTGGTTTCTTTTAGTTGAGATTCAACTGATAAGAAAGACATCCAGGACAAAAGGTTATGTTACAGTGTGTAGAGCACATACATTTATCGGACAGTTTTGGGCCACATGCTAAGATTAAGGCCAGAACACAAGAAGATAAGGTCAAAATGAAGGAAACATTTGCATCAAGTCTTTCTTCTGGGACTATTTCCATGCATGGTTAATTAAGGCTGTTTGGTGAGATCAGTGTCAATCAATAGATAGATAGAACCTTTATTAATCCCGCAAGGGGAAAGTGTTTAAATACAAATACATCATTTTCTTTATATTGGTGGTGTAAACCATTAATTCAAAAATTAAAGATTATTCCCTGATAATTTGGTTTTAACCAGTTCAATAGAGCCACTGTCATCCTGGAAGATGCTGCTGCTATTACAGAGGAAGCAAAGCATCATGGGATAGCACTGAAACTGTGTAAACAGTGGGTCCACGGTGATTGCAGGTAACCTAGACCTCTTGGGTGAAGAATAAATGAAAGTGCCCGTGCAGAGGAACCACCGTCACTCGGTGTGAACCATAGGTGTGTCCTCCAGCCAATCTTTGACCACACCTTGATGTGTGTGCATGCGGACTGACCTTTAGGCTGGCACTTCTGTTTGAACTGAGTTGAAGCCTCCTGCCAGGGAATGTCCCACACTTCGAACACACACACCTCGGTCTGACATAAACAAAAACATGGAGGACAGAGATCTGTTGAAAATAGATTATAAAACAGAACAATATGTCGCGCAATCACTGTAGCTCAATCTAACATCCAGTCATGTCTCTTGTGTGTCTATATTGTTTCAAAAGTGAAACGGCTCAATAGGACTATCTCTTTTTCTCAGATAGAGGATGTTTTTAAAACATGGGATTAGGTATCCCCTGTAAAGTCTAAAAATAGAGGAACGAAGAAACAAAAAGAAGTGTATGCGTCAGGTTGTGTTTGCATGCATGATGTCATGAGGCATCTGCAAGTGAAACCTGGTGACATCTCAGCTGAACTGATAACTGCACTGCTGCAATAATAACTTGGTATACAATTAACACTTTGCTAATGTGGGATTATGGCATACTCCTTGGAGAAATATGCCATTCTTAAACCGAGACAATGGCCTACTTTGTCTCCCTCGATCACCCTCCCTCTCATGCACACGAACACACACAACCTACCTTGAGTTTGTGCAACTCGGGATAGAAGTCACATGTCCTGAGCCTGGTGGATTTCTTACACTGGGTGTTACTCAGTTCCACTGTTATTGAATAGCGGATACCCTTAACCAGCTGGAAAACAGACAAATACACACAGGGGTCACTTCAGAGTTACAAACAAGACAAGACATATTGCTCTTAATAAAGCAGTAGTAGTATAGTGGTACTCATTGTAGTTGTCTGCATAATGAACATGTATACCGCAGTTTATACTAGTGCATACCATTATTTTGAAGGTAAATCACCCTTTTCCGGCCTTTGTTTAGCTAACTATAGTAACATGACGCATCTGTGATGCGCACTGGTGACTTTGTTTACAATTAATTGAACGTAACTCTTTCTGAAATGTCGCAAATCGTCACACAGCCGACGTTTTCCATTCACCCTCGTTATGACTAAATAAAATGGCACATTGCTGTGAATAAATGAAGAAGAATGAAAATACACGGTCCGTGTTGACGTTACCTGCTTAGTGGCCGAGAGCAGCCGGCTGGTTTTGCGGAGGTGCATGGCATTGGAGCCCCGGTTGTAGCGCTCCTCCGCGAACTCCAGAGCCTTTTTCAGGCCGGGGTCGGACTCCTGCAGCCGGACAGGAGAGCCTGGAGGCCCGGTGAGAGGCCGATCAATGTCCTCACCAAGCCCGAGTACCGAGCCCAACACGGCGGCCAGGGCCAGCCACGGGATTACCGGACAGCGGGATCCGACCACCATGTCTGTCAGTGTCCAGTCGGTGCTCGGTTAAAAAGAGAGATCTTCTGTTTCCCTTGACAAAATAAATCGATATGAAGTTCACAGCAGTAGTTACACAAGATGTAACGATCGCGTGTTGTTGCCAAACAAAACATGAGGTTGTGGGAGGAGACAAGGGTATTAGTGGGCGGGCTATGTCCTACATACAAAATATCATAATTATATAACTTCACACACGCACTTGTAAAGCCGCAATAACCTGTTAACAGAGGGGAAAAGATTATATATATATATATATATATATATATATATATATATATATATATATATATATATATAATGTATATCATTAACGTATATGTATAGCACGTATCCATTACTTTTATGAACCAATACTGCTTATACTAAAATAAAACGTTAATCGAGTGTTAAGATGATACGTAAAGTAGAATACACTGTGAAGTGTCGTTTTAGTGTTGCGGCAGTTATTAATTTCCCTATTCTCCAAATAATTGTGTAATTTAAAATCTCGCTGGACAAGTGTACAATACTTAATATTATTCTAAACATGTGGTTACATCTATTTTGCCTCTCAACATCACGCCATTGTAATTACAGCCAATAGGCAGTAGAAATCAAATACCGCCACGAGAGGGAGACGAAATACCGTCACATGTCGACGCTTTTCCTGTACTTGGAATTAAATATTGTGAGGAAATTATCCGGCAATCTAAACTAGACTGACTTTGAGGGTCTGTAGTTGTTTTCTTTCATAGCTACAGTTTACACGGCAGCATAAGTATAATGCACAGGTTAGGACGAGTATTAATGTGCTTGTCTGTGCCAAATTTAGCTCAACGTTCAGGTCCCATTTATGGGCATAGCCCTTTTATTCTGAAGGATTTCAGCCGGAAGTGTTGTTGTTTCTGGCTCACTGGGGCTAGCGCTGCTAGCACCGCGGGCAGAGGCACCTTTGGAATAAGCTAAGCTAACGTTTTAAACTCGCTGAAATAGGCTGCCCGAAACAATTTAGCGTCCAGTACAACCCCCCTAGCTCACGAGGGAACACAACTGTCGCGGTCGTGAACGGCATGACTCAGTTATACTTAGAGACCAGGTTGTTTTCTTAGCATTAGCCTCTGAGTGAAGGTCCGACTGCAGACATGGAGAACCGGGGCATCGAGGACATGTTTGACTTTCGTCGGTAAGTCCGCTAACGGCAGCTAGCTGAGGCTGGTAATCTTCAGCTAACGCCACGTAGAAACATGTGTTATCCTGTTTGTGTAATAAATAACGTGACGGTGACATGGTGTCGGGGACGTCTACCGTGTGTTAGCTACGATACCACGAAGGGATATCGCACATTTTTAGCCCCCAGCTACCGTTAGCGGGCTAGCCGCGGTGACGTTAAGGTAAACATCGTATGGCTGCCGTGTGTTGTGCTGCCGTGTCGACTTCACTGTACACGTATCACCGCGGTATCTCGCTTCACCCGACACGGTGGTTGATCCTGTCGTCCTCATAATGGACGTGTCGTTGCTCTCTCCGGATAGCTCATAGCTAAAGTTTCCTCCGAAAACTCAACTTCTTTTCCGCGCACACGTTGCCGCAGCTATTGTCCTTATGTCTCCCGTTAACGACCTCAGATATGGAAAAGAAAAGTTGTGCCTCGGCCACAAAAGGCCCAACGTAAAAAACAAATAATAAAAAACAGGCCATATATTTCACAGTAAGTAGATGGGACATGAGGCCCGAGAATGCTGCAGTAGGGATGGAGGTGTCGGATTTCAGGCCAGTTAATAATTTCGGATTTAAGAGATTCACGTTTGACACGTGTAACAAATAACGTGTGGGAAGTGAAACTTTTGCACTGTGGTTGACTGCGAAACTGAGACACAAACGTTAATGCAACAGTGGAGCAACCAGGCGATTATATTAATATATTTAACACACTCAACCAGAGAAACTCTGATTAAAAAGTTAGCCTTAAAATGCAGCTTTTTTAGCGTATACATGGTGGTTTACCTGCAGATGGAGGACACGTGGAAGTGGAAACAGGTTTCTAACTGCCCTGCAGTTTCTCTCCAGAGAACTGCATTATGTACAACAAAGAGCTCTAGTTATTGTGTGACACTATTTGGACGGTAGCCCTGGTGTGGGTGGTTTAGTGCTGGAACATAAGGTACCAGACTAAATGCACACAAATCCACATGTTGGTGTTTGCTGCCTATTGCATTTTGTTTGTTGTTTTACATCCCTCAGTGTTGCTGTCTGTCCCTCTGTGTGAGGCACATGTCTGTCAGGATCTCACCAGTGATTACGTTTCAGATGTCATGCACTGCATTTGAACATGTTTGAAACAGATTACTTTTTTTTTTTCTACAGGTTTCCCAAAGATGCAGTTCTTCTCCTGCTGTTGCTGATTTACTCTCCAGTTGGCATCTGTTTGATGTTGATAAGGATTTTCATTGGTGTTCACGTGTTCTTGGTCAGCTGTGCTCTTCCAGAGAGTTTTGCTAGAAGGCAAGTATTGTAGAGCATATGTTTTTCTCTGACAACATGTTACCCTCTGTTTGTAATCGTGGCTGCAGGAGCTGTTGTGGTAACCACATGTGTCATTAATAATACGCATATCCAAAGGAATATAAAAGTGTATATTGATAATAATTTAGGTACAAGTAGTGGAAATTAAAAGGGAAACTGGTGAACTGGTTATATATATTGCATACTGTGCAATTCATTAAGAACAATTGCAGTATGGCTGCCTCTCACAGCTATAATAATCCATTAAACACTGCCACCCCATAAATACCATGAAGGCTCGTGGCTGCTCAATACATTTGATATGGTATGTGTCTGTTACACCATGACCTCGTCTAATTGAGACACGGTTCTTGTGTTATTTCAAGTTGATGACTGTAGAATTTAAGAATCGTTACATATAAGTAAACACATGTAAAAGATCTGCATGTTGGTGTTGGAGCAGTGGGAAACTGTATGTGTTTGTAAATGGAACCACTGCATGCAAGATAACATCCACCTGTGGTTTATTGTTCTGTCAGATTTATTGTCAGGGTTATGTGCTCGGTCCTGGGAATGCATGTGAGACAGAAAAACCCTCGCTCCAGAGACAGAAACACCAAGCTGTACACATGCAACCATGTGACGGAGTTCGACCACAACATAATCAACCTGCTGACCCCCTGCCATACCGTGAGTGTTTGACTTTTAAATGTGCAAAACTGCATTATGCAGGATGTTTTAAACATTTTAGCCAGCTGCAGAGTTTTGGGGATTAGCCCTATGAAATGACTGTGCTGATGTCTGTAGTTTCTTTGTGCTGCTATTTGTGTTAAGAACTAGTGTAGCTACAAACCTCTTTGTTTTACTAAGCTTTTTTTTTTGTTGATTTTCTGTTAAATCCACAATATATTTGTTTGCAGCATATATTGTAAATGATGACGTATACAAACAGGGTATTTTCATGTCACAATGTTCCACTTGGGAGCATTGTGGATGTTCTCCTCGAGGAACTAAACGGATGAAAGTACATAACGTTCTGTATGTTAACTTCAATGACGGCAGATGAAACAGAGGAGTCGAGGTTCGCACTGCTCCGCAAAGCGTATTGAAGTCTTACTCGCATAGTGAACCGGCCATCTTTCTATCTCAACGATGACTTTTCTTTCTCGATTAACCAGTGCAAACTGGTATTTCCCTGTTGAACACAGTAAAGTCAGTGTAAGGTTGAATTTTCTCTTTCTCCATCTGCTCGTTAGCCCCAGTTAGAGGGCTCCACAGGCTTTGTGTGTTGGGCCAGAGGCTTCATGGAAATCCATTCAGCGTCTGGCCAAGAAGCCGTAGGAGAGTCTCTTCAGAGGTACTGCTCCACTGAAGGCACCCCCCCTTTGCTTCTGTTTCCTGAAGAGGAAACCACAAACGGCCGTGCTGGCCTGCTGAAGTTCAGGTTTGTGCGAACATTTCTGTTGCAGGACCATCTACTCCGTATTTGATTCATGTCACCAAAGGAACACAGTTATTATTTGTTATGGGACTTGGTTGATTCAAAGTTTTAAAAAGGACAACAATGACTCTGAGGAAAAGTCAGGGGTTTGGCCTCCTACTCAGGACTATGGATGTAGGAAGTGATTACAATGATCAGTCCTCTTTCATGGCACTTTGAGATGGAGATTAATTACTTTGGCGGTTGTCTCCCCTCACAAATTCCCCTCTAGAGTTCGATGGGCAGAATTTAAAACGGCTGCAGGATCGGTTCATTTCTGTCTTTAATTTGAGGAGCTCTGAATCTTCCGAGATGCAATGACACCCAATAAAACTGGGAGGAGCGCTTCATAGTACTATCAAGAAGAATATTGTAATTTGTATGAATTTCAGTTTATTGAAGGTTTTCACTGCAAACTAAAATGAGTAAATCTGATTTAAAATGTTATAAAAAGTCAAATATTTTGCTCATGTTCACAGCATACAGCTTCACCATACTAAACCTGTGTGTTTCCTCTCAGTTCCTGGCCTTTCTCACTGACTGATTCCATTCAACCTGTGGCCTTACGGGTGACCCGACCATTGATTGCTTTGGTATGAACTTGCATTTTCAAGCGATAAGTTACCAAAATACGATGGATACCCTTTTAAGATAACTGTTTATTTGTGTGCTGCCTAGAATATCTAGGTGTAAGATATTTCTTAATGTGCTTGGTAATGAGACATAAACTATGTAACATGCCTGAAAATGCAGAATGTTAACACACAGAGGAAGGAAGGAAATCTATGGGGTGAAATAAAGCATTTCTATACCAATCCCAGCTGTGGAAAATCATTGCAAAAATAGTGCACTTTTCTTGAAGTAACAGCATGTGGATTAGTGGAGGCTGCTTAAATCTAATTCAGCCATCTCGGTACCGGGAATAATTTAGCTTGTGTTGCCGTGGCTACAGTTGGGCTCAGTGGAGATCATTTCAAATAGTCTCAGGATTGTTTGGGTCAGCAGGACTTTAATGGTCCAGTCTCCCTGTGTGTCCATATTTACATGTAGGGCCAATACGCTGTGATATAATGTGATGACTGTTTGTCTGTCCACAGAGCACACCTGACTCAAGCTGGCTGAAGGAGCTCTTATGGACATTTTTTGTTCCATGTACAGTGTATCATGTAAGGTACTAAATAATTTGTATACATTTTTCTCTCACCAATTGCTTTTTAATGTGGGGTCCTGATGTTCTGTAGCTGAATGACCAATAACAATCCAATTGTGGTGTTTATTATCCATGTAACTGAGGATGTTTGTATAACTAAACTATAAACACTTGGCCACAGCACAAATACCAACCCCAATCTTCTCTTGCCAGTAATGCTGATTGATGTGCATGTGCTTCAAATGCTTTTAAAACTAAATTACTCTAAGTAATTGTTTAGTGCTCGTAGTTCCAAATTCACTTTTTAAATAGATGTTGAATATTTCTGTTGATATAATAGTGTTTTACTTCACATGTTGCTGCCTATGCCTCCGCGTCAGCCGTCTCGGGAACACCGGGAGGGAATGTCTTCAAATTTGACAAACATTCACTTGGTCAAAGGTCACTGACCTCACAAAACAGTCATATGCCAATTCTGATGATTTCACACATGTCCAAACGGATAAAAGTGATGACATTTTGGACCAACGCGGAGGCAAACTGCAGCTAGACTGGTTGTTCGGAGGCAAACAACCGCGAGGTGGTAATTCTAGTTTTTGTTTTCATTTCCATCCCAGTTGGCTGCCACCAGTGTCCAGACAAGAGGGCGAGTCCATGCAGGAGTTTGCCAACAAAGCCCAGGAGGTAAAACCAATCATTACGGGTTTGATTTGTTGCTGCAAAAACAAATGAGTTATTCAGTTATACAATTTAGGCGATGTATCCAATCGTCCTGGCCCCAGCAAACTGTTCCCTCATGTTTTGGCTCTTCAAATGCCATTTGTTGCCTTTTGTGCTGCAGTTGTTTGCTAAAGGTGTGTCTCTTAATTTCAGCTGTTAGCGGGTGAACTTGGCTTGGTCTCCACCAAGATCACTAAAGCTGATAAAGCGGAGCACATCAAACGTAAAAGGCACGCTGTACCACAAACATCGACAAGTAAGTCAAGTTCATAAACGAGCACCAGGTTTCCTGTTCTGGAGCTGTTCGGGGTCTGGTGACAGCTGTTCTTTCCCCTTATCCTAGGTGTCAGACCTGGCTCTATTGGCCTGGGTTTCATGGTCCAGAGTTTGGGCACTGATGACCATAGGATTACTAAGATGGCCCAACAGGTGAAGGATGTGCTGCCTCATGTCCCACTGAATGTCATCGCAAAGGACTTAGGTAGAGCCCCATTTCAGTGCACGGCATTATTAGTAATGCATCCTTCCAAAACTGGAAGATGGTTTGAATGGCCATGCCTTTTTATGGTTGTCTCTTGATTGTGTGCAGCAAAAACCAACTGTGTTGACACCACCATAACAAATCTGCTGGAGAACAAGGACGACAGTCCAATGGAGGCAACCGGGACGTCGTCTTTTGGCTCTTCTAGGAACAGCTCCTATTCCTCTGGTCCGGCTCCCACCATAACGGTTTGATGCTTCCACACGCTGCTGCTCTCCAACAATTCATCATTTAGGATCCATTTGAATCATCATTAAACATAACGTGAAGTTTATATTCACTAGAATAGTACTGGGGAATTTGCAGTTGCATAGAAATGGCTAAATACTGGACATTTAAGTTCGGCTACTTCTGTGTTTAAGATTGATTTTGTCCTCAAATGCAATCCATCTAGCTTGTTGTTGTTGTTTTTTCAATAATAATAATAATAATTCCTTTTTCATCCACAGCCTGCTGCCCAATCTTTTGGGAGATCACCAGTTGACAGACATTTGTCTCTCCAAGAGAGAAAAGAAGCACTCTATAATTTTGCAAGAAGGTGAGGGGTTTTATTCACCATGAGCAATGTTACGTCTTTACATCATACAATAGATTAATGTATTATTTGCTAGAAAAGCATCGTCTTTGTTAATATTGCAGCAGATATGGCAAAAAGGGCCAGCCTTACAAGGTGGAATTACATCTTCCAATAATCCCTCAACTATTGTTTTAATCAAATATTTCTTTGAAGGTACTTGATGCATGTTCAGGTCATGCTGATACGAAGCCTCAGAGAAAAGCCAACGCTGCTTCATTATGCACAACATCTTGCACTTGAGCCGGACAGTTTTGCAATATTAATTTGCTTAGAGCTTTACTTTGAATTCCTTTTCTAGGGTCGTGTCTGTCGCTCAATAGTGATTTCTACGTTGCGTTAAAGCCGCTCCAGACGGAAACCGTCTTTAAAAATACTTCCGTCTTCACTCGCGTAGACCCGGCAGATTTGTTCTCAAATCCAGACTCGGAAGCAGAAAATCCTGTAAAGAGGTTTACTCGTCATGACAAACCCTCGGAGTCATTATCCAACTCTGCAGCTCATTCTGTGGGCTCCATCGATACGTCCAGTATTCATGTTCAAATGGGGGACATGCTGTAACACCATAAGGCACTCCACTCTGACCGCGTGACCTGTTCTTCCTCTTCTAGACGCTACATTGAAAAACACGGATTGGATCAAGAAGACAGTCACTGAACACACTTTGGGTCAAGCAACCACCGAAAACATCAGAGAAGCATATTCAACTTGCATAGCTGTCTAATTTGAATGGTGATTTTTCTATAACGTCAACTGGTTCTGTTGCCGAACGGATTTAGTTCATTATAGAGGGGCGTATTCTGAACATGTATACGTCGATGGGAGGGTGATTACGCATGTGTTTAATTCTTCATTCTGGCTGATACATAATTTTGATAACAATTTGTATTACGATCCACTGACTGTGAATCATCTATTTATTTTTATAATGTCCAGAGTCGTCGATGAAAATAAAGTTCAGCTTGACCTTAACACATGTGTCCCTTTGTTGTTTTAGTTGAGTGTCGACTCTAATGTCCACAGGCTTGAGAGGGGGATATTAAGTCATGTTTTAAAAATATTTTTCATTTCTACATTTCAAGACTACGGTCATATTAATTTATATTTAGTAATGCATGGCAGCATTTCCTCACAAATGAAAGGCAACCGCATCCGGCCATGAGAGGTAGCCAGAGAGTAACCTGGACATTATGTCAAGTCATTACGTTATGTCAAGTTTTTGGATTGAACCACTATGACCTCTCACCCATTGGTTCCATCATCCTCCCTTATGACCTCCATTGTCATTTCCTTCTTAAATACTATGGTGTATTCCCTCTGAGTTCATACAGTTATAGAGTAGTTTTCATGGCACACAATACTGACATTATGGCATACTAACTATTTTCATGGATTTTTGATGGCATATTTCATTCGGATACTAAACTGACTTAATATTTTTTATGGTAGCTATACTCTGGCATTTCTATGTCCTATGGCATTTTTTTAATGACGTAAAGCATTAATTTATAACATTTTATGGCATACATAACATGATTTCATGTTACTTTTTTACACATTTTATTGGCATACGGTATGACTTTTATTACGTTGATGGCACACAATGCTAGTGAAGTTTATATGCTCGGACCAATGGGCTTGGAAGAGGAGACAGCAGTGGGATCAGGAGGTGACTCTTGTGGGAAGAGGTGGCAGAGTCCTCCAAAGCACCCAAGGGCCCTGGATGTAGAAACTCCATTTCCATTCCAGACAGGGGTAACTGCTGCGTCCTCTCAAGCATAGACTATTTCACAAAATTGCGAGAGGCTTACGCCCTCCCAGACCAGGAGGCAGAGAAGCTGCCTGTCAGTTACTGAGTCGACCCCCCATCCCCTGTTCTCTTGGCCCTTAACCCTGAGGAGGCCTCCAGGATGCTTTAGAGACCATAGTAAGTATCAAGATTCCCTGAGAGGGAGAGAAAGCGCCCAGGTCACAACGCCTGTTGTATTCCAGATCAAGGAGCTGATTAGTTGTAGCACTTAGTTTTGACAACAAACACCACACTTTGTGCAAAATCATACTTTTATGTGTAATTGTAATATTTAATACTGGCTATTAGTCTCATGCTGTGCAATGAAGGTATTATCTAAACATTTATTGTGTGGTTATAAAGGTTATTTATCAATTTATCTTTTTTTTTTCAAACCAGCAGAAATTAGAAAGGCAGAAGAATAAAGGATATGTATGTATATATATGTATATATGTATGTGTATATATGTATATATATATATTTATGTATATATGTATATATATGTATATGTATATATTTATGTATATATGTATATATATATATATGTATATATGTATGTATATATGTATATATGTATGTATATATGTATATATATGTATATATATATATATATATATGTATATGTATATATATATGTATATATATATATATATGTATATGTATATATATATGTATATGTATATGTATATGTATGTATATGTATATATATATATGTATATGTATATATATATATGTATATGTATATGTATATGTATATGTATATGTATATATATATATATATATATATATATATATATATATGTATATGTATATATATATATATGTATATGTGTATACATATATGTGTATATATATATGTATATATATATGTATATATATGTATATATATATATATATGTATATGTATATGTATATATATATGTATATATATATATATATGTATGTATATATATATATGTATGTATATATATATGTATGCATATATATATGTATGTATATATATATGTATGTATATATATATATATATATATATATATATATATATATATATATATATATATATATATATATATGTGTATATGTATATATATATATATATATATGTATATGTATGTATATATATATATATATATATTGTCGTTTTTGGATTCAGATGAAAACAACGCCTGTGCTTTTCCGGTGTTCGTTTCAAACACAAAACGATAAAACCATGGCATTTCGGTATTTTAGTTTTTTCAACTAAACTATAAAACAAACGATAAAAACGTCCACGGATCGAGGCGCGGCTCATCTCGAACGAGCCTCATATTTCCCACAGTCCTTTAAGGCATCTTTCCGCTACACCGGATATTACGTTTTTCTCTTTCCTCCACGGATTAAGCTACCAAATTAGCGATGTCAGGTGTCGAGGAAATTACAAATGAATCTGTAGAAGTGAAAGGAGGTAAAGAGTTTGATGTCGAGGCTGACGACAACCTCGGCGATGATTACTTCCTCGACCCGACTCGATATATATTTTACAGGTAATGTTTGGTTATCATTTTTAGATAAAAGTTGGATTGGCTAGCTTACCCGCTCTCTAATGGTACCACCGTCTGCCTTTAGTTTCAGTGTGATAACTTCTAGTTTAACATCACTACGTTTCCTCAATGTATGCCACAACAACGTTACCAGCAGTTTACTTGGATTCAACTCCAAACACGAGCCCTTATCTTTATTGGAGCCATGTTGTGACACTTCTGCTAACTGCTAACTGGTGCTGTAGGTTCACCCCGGTCTGCAGTGCCAAGTAGGGGCATTTAAGAAAATAAGAAAAGCACTAATAAACTGTGCCCAAGCAACAATGAGGATATCTTAGCGTTTCACTTGAATGTAAATTAGGCTGCGTAAGAAGTGCTCTCTCCGTCAGCTACTTTCAGGCACACTATTAGATTAGCAGCCAAGAAATCCACCCCATGTGTTTGTCTTCCAGAGACCGAAAGGAGTGGGCTGATCTGGAGCCTGTTCCTCAGGACGATGGACCAAATCCTGTTGTGAAGATCGCCTACTCTGACAAGTGTAAGATTGTTGGGATTATTAGTGAGCGATGGGTCACCAAAGATGTGAAAGTATCGAGCCAAAAGTAGTTGTAGTCAGCACTTTGTTGGTATTTCTAACGTACACGTATAACATGCATACATTTAACGTCTACTTATATTCCTTCCAACAGTCTCGGACGTGTATGACTATTTCCGTGCACTCCTGAAGAATGATGAAAGGAGCGATCGGGCTTTCGCCTTGACGGCAGAAGCCATTGAGCTAAATGCTGCTAATTACACAGTTTGGTGAGCATGATGCATGTTTGAAACATGGAAAACGCCTGTTTACTATGCAGTGGCGTCTCACTTCACTCAAAACCAAAACGATGCTGACGTCTTGTTGTTCATTTTGTGTAAATAATGTTTTTAGAGCTGATTTCAAAGTGTTTGTCTTACTGATGCTGAGCTGTGGATCATAACATCTGCACCTCAGTAGGACATTTCATCTTAGGACCCCAAGTTATGTTTGGACAGAGCTGTCGCTTAATGAACAAAGAGGTCCCACTCCCTCGAGGTGTCAAACACACACACACACACACACACAACAAAAGAAGTACACTTTTTGTTTACCTTTCAGTTCATCTATTTAATGACAGTTCTTGGCTTTGAGTGTGTTCAGGCACTACAGGCGAGTATTGCTGCAAGCCCTGTCAAAGGACCTGAGGGAGGAGATGAGGTACATTACTGCCATCATCGAGGAGCAACCCAAAAACTATCAAGTCTGGTGAGTGCTGGCAAATCCATGTCAAGGAACATGTTCATGTAGCAGTTGTTCAATATTGTGACATTGTTTTAAAAAAAAAAATGAATTATTATTATTATTATTATTATTAGGGTCATTTATTTGTTTGAAAGGGTTTTTTGTCAATTTCTATGTACTGTGAACTTTTGATCAACTAGCTTTTTCTTTCTTTTTTTTCTTTAAAGAAAATATGTGTAGGCTGTGGAGAAAGAAGGACGAAGCCAGGCATTAGAATTTAAAAAAAAAAGAAGTGATTTTAAGTTTGACAAGCATTGGACAATAAGACTAGCTTTCTAAACTCTCCTCCCAGGCATCACAGACGTATGGTGGTAGAGTGGTTGAATGACCCTTCGGAGGAATTGGAGTTCATTGCAGACATTCTCAGCCAAGATGCAAAGAACTACCACGCCTGGCAGCAGAGACAGTGGGTCATCCAGGTAGGTGTTTGAGCTCCTCAGAGTTTGGCATCAAAAAGTAGAGCTGAGGTCCAGTTTTCTGCCCACAGGGAGCCACTCTGCCAGAACAAATCTGTTGCTTATTAATTTGGTTGTTTGTTGATGAAATGTTTGAGTCCCTCTGTGGTCAGTATGTGTCATGCATCGCACCACTAAAAGCAGAACGTGATTACATAAACAAATACATTGCCAACATTTTGTCTCGGTCGATCTGCAGGAGTACAAACTGTGGGACAACGAGCTGGAGTTTGTGGAGAGTCTTCTGGAAGAAGACGTGAGGAATAACTCTGCATGGAACCAGAGGCATTTTGTAATTTCTCACATTACAGGCTTCTCTGATCCAGCCATAGTGGAGAGAGAGATTCAGTGAGTACTTTCACTAAACGTCTCGACGATTTGGACACAAAGTGAATTTGCATCTTTACATTTTTGGACTTCCTGCCATAAATAGCTTCCATTTTAAAGTCAGTCTGTTTAAAAGAAATGCCTTCTTGAGTGTTGAGAATATCCTCCTGCATTTAATGTCAATGTTCTATGAACGAATTGTACGAATAAGAAAAGGTTTCTTTTTATAATCCAGTGACTGTTCCTGCTTCAGTATGTGCACGTACATTAAGCTTTCTGTTGCCCGCATTAGACTGATTGTCCTCTTGTTTTAGGTATTGTCTGATCCAAATCAAGAAGGCTCCCCACAACGAAAGTGCGTGGAACTATTTGAAAGGGTAAGATGACACAAATGGAATAAGTATATCTATTCCCAGTAAATCTTCAAGGAGCAACATTATTTTATTGTATTTGTTCATACGGTTCATTTTGCCTGTGTGCCATCCCCATTCAGACATTTGCAAAAATATATGACATGCTGCAGAAGTAAAAAACCCGTGGAGACTCGGTATCACTTCTCTTTTCTTAAATTTCTTTCCAAGGATGCTTCAAGACCAAGGTCTGTCGTCTCCGCCAGGCCTGCTGGAGCGGGTCCTTGAGCTGAAGGAGACGCACTGTTCACCGTATCTTCTTGCATTTCTGTTTGATTGCTACGAGGACGTCTTGGAGAACAGCAACAAAAAAGAAAACATGTCGGAAGGGGACCGAAGGGAAACTTTAGGAAAGGCTCTAGAAGTGAGTGCTTTTGTTAGAAGAAATAGTTCCGACTTTGTGATGACTGATCAAGAAGGATGTCTTTAATCTTTGCTCGCCAATAAGTCTGTGAGAGATCAGGATTGTCTTAAATAAACTGAAAACTGCGCCATTATTTTGGTTTTGCTGACCTGCTTGCGTCTCTCCCCCTCTTGGTAGATTTGTCAACTATTGGCTCAGGAGAAGGACACCATCCGTAAGGAGTACTGGCGGTTTTTAGGACGTTCTTTGAAGAACAAATGCAGTGGCCCCTCTGAGCCCATGGCGGATGATCCTGAACCATCGGGCCCAGCATCCGGGCCGCAGGAGATAAATTAGACCACCAAGAGGCTCGCACCATTTCCACTCCAACCCGGCTCCGTCGGTACCGTCAGCAGAACCCCGCCCATGCAGTGTAATATTATGGATAAATGCTATTCTGAGAGTTTCTTAAAATGACCACTAACATGAGATCGCCTAGGGGATGGGGATTCAGGTGAAATGACACCGATGCTCACTTTGAACTACGAAGGAAGGGGAGTGGATTATTTGGTCACCTTTTTTCCATGAAGAAAAACTAGGAATATACTAAACAATTAAACTGTGGATTTTGAAATAATTTAGTTTGTTTATCTTCATCTTTACATTAATGAAAGTGTCTGTTCCCACATGGTTTGAGTCTGAATACATCTGTCTTTTTGTTTTGAGCCTATAAATCTTTGTTTGACAGCAGGCCCCATAGAGCCCACTGATAAACTCCCTGTTGGGGCTTTTCATGAACACTGAATTTAATTTCATGTCTGATTGATGGTAGATACACATCTTATGTGTATATCCATTTAGAGAAAGAAAAACATTAACATGCTGTATTATGGGTTGGATTGGTCTTAACTCTCACATTTTCCAAATAGATATTTTTGAATGGACACTCATTGGTGACCTAACTCCAATTATGACACCTCAGAGCGTAGCGTGCATGTAAAAGCAGACCTCATAGAGTCATGGAGCCTGTTTGGTGGTGTAGGTTATAGCGTATGCATTGTACACGTGTAATGGAAGGCGGCAGAAAGCATCCTGAAGCATAAAAATAAAATGTTCTTGTAATACTACGAGTGGCTTGTGAAACTGTTCATCTGTGATTAATAAAGCAGATGAGATGAACTGCAGTGGTATGCGGCCCAATGCCGACCAACGAGTCACACAATCACAGCGTCTCCTGAATCTATATCAGTTGCTCTAAATGAGCCACTTTCTCGCCATCGGGCCGAGTTTGTTCCGTTTGGTCGTCGGAGCTGTGCTGCCAGGAGAAAACTGAAATACCGTGCGCACACACAGCACATGCATTGACACTCGCAGCCTCGTGTCCTGGACTCCCTTGGAGCTAGGAAAATGGATTTACTCCACTAGATGCAGCTGTTTCTACTTCTGCTGACACTACAACATAATCCATCCCTCCAGTTTCCAACCAAGCAGTCGGTCTGCCAGCAGTGTGTAATTACAGCTTCTCTTTATACTCGACGTTAGAGTGGGACCGCTTGCCTTTCTCTGCATTCCCTCCTCAGTGTGGAGGACACTGACAGCACTGAGCCGCATGATGCTGACGATACGAGGCCAAAAGGCAAATGAGAGGATGAGTTCAGTGTAATGTGCTGGCCAACGCTGGCCCTTCACTAAAATGTTGCAGTTTGTGTAACTATGTAAATGAGTGTGAATCAGCTACTTTGTTGGACAGGAGATGAAATAACAAATCGGGCAACATGACAGGTTGCCAAGAGAATATGAATGCCGGGCCACACTTTCAACTTATTAAACAAAACAGATCAGGTACCTTGCGGCATCGCTTCAAGCAGCGTTTGGAGGACAGGGCTCCCCGGTGGGTAAACCCAGAGCCAAGAAACAAAAGCATTTGTAATTAAAACACTAATTAAACCCAGCTCAGGTCTAAACAAATCACCCAGGTTCCTTTGCAATCTGCAGGCTATGGAAAGTTATTAAATATATAGGTGAAGAAGACAGACTGCAGCCAGTAATCTGTTCTGCTGTCCATATGTGAGAGTTATCCTTTTTAAGATGCATGCGCATTGATTAACAGGAGACCAGTGTGTGTCGTAGAGTCCTGGACCAGATCGCTGCTGAGACATCTGTCTCTTCTAAATGGTGAAACAAAAGGAAGCTAATCCTGTGTGGGACTCTGCAGCCTCTTCGCTTACCATAAAGCAGCCGCACATTTCATTTGTTACACAGACGCATTGATACAGGAACCAAACAGCACATGTACCATTTTTGAGGGGGAATATTTTTGCATAAATACTGTATTTGTAATGTAATTCAATACAGAAAACAGACGAGATATCAGATGACAGGAACCTTCACATTTGGCAAAGACATGAAAGCATACAATGCTGTGACAATTTAAACATCGATAACAATAACATCCGACGTAAGGCGAAAGTTTTTTTTATTGTTACCAAAAATACCCAGAGTATACTGAAAATTAGTATAAATTCATATTTTACTGGAAACGAAAGCAACGCTTTCACACATCAAAAAGCCCAACAAGTGTGCCATACGATCAAACTACAGGCACACAAAATGAAAAAGAAAAGCAGTGTTCAGCATTCATAATAGTTTGGCCCTCGTTAGTTTGAACACTAAACAGAAGCACATTGAACCGCGCCTGCTCAAATACGTCTGTTAGTATTCAGGATTGTTCTTGATGTCAACAAAAGCCCTGAAACGCCAACAATTAATTGTACTAACAATAATAATACTCTGTGTTTTGGGAAGATATATAAAAATGAATTATTTCGGGCCACACACCGGGCATGAAGGGAAGTGGGATATAGAATTACTTCTATGTGGACCTTTGTTGCATGTCAAACCCTTCTCCAAACTGCAGTCATAGTGGGATCACCATCATCACCATCTTCACCATCTTCATCGTCATCATCATCATAAGTCCAGCACTGCTCTTGAAAAGAGAAGGGGAAGAAAATATTATAATACAAAAATACATGGCTATCAATCAAACCAAATACCACTATTAATCTTCTTAAAGATAGAAGAACAATCCCAGTGATACTGAATGTGGGAGAAATGTACTTAAAGCCTGAAGGATGATTAATAACCGACTACAGTTTGGTTTTAAAATAACAAAATGAACTGAGTGGGATGTTGAAGGAACGGACCTCGCTCCCACATGCACGGTCGTTAATCTTTGTGATTTATTTATATGATCTGAATTAAGCTTGTGTGGCTCTTTGTGCCCTTTACTCTTAAAAAAATAAGATTGACCAGAAGTTCTTTGATTAAAAGTTGCTCCGTGGAAACCAATTAAAAATATTCATAGTTGAGCGATTAAGTCCATTAATACATATAGTGCTAATTCAAATAAAAGAGGGAAAGAGTTTAAAGTTAAGTTGACCTTTTGATTGAGATCATGAGCATTGCATTTAATTTATGGGAGGGGGGGGGGGTTCAGTCCTCTGAGGGCTACTACTGTGTTTTTGAGCCCAATACTTTGTAAAGTATTTTTTTCTGTTGAAACAAATCTAAAAAGATTGAGTGTTTCCTACAAACTGTAATTCCTTCATTGTTCAAAGCATTACAATTTTGTTTTCAGAATTAGTCAAAAATTAGCTGCACAAGGGAATCCTCCAGAAATATGACGTAGTGCAGGGGTGACGTATTTTTGGGGGCCAACAAGAAGCCACGACTTTACCGTCGCACGAGCATCCAACAAGTCGGCGTGATGACGTGTGTAGTCTCATTTAACTTGTTAGCAACTGCCTTTACGAAGACACTTAATTAAATGCTTCACAATTCCAGAGAGAGGAATTTACCGACGTAATAAAACGTTCAAACCTCTCAGTGAATGTGACCTCATGCTCAGGTAGACGTCACTCCACGGAGTCTTTACGCAGCAAATAGCTGTTTGCTGCCACAATGGTCTACATTTTGCATGTAACTCCAATAAAGCCACTTGGCCACTTGGGGGCAGCAGAGTGAGCTCTAAACACAACAACACATCAAATAAAATCAATGCTAGCAATATCAACACACTGCTAGACAACAGTTGCTCACATTCAGCACACACACACACACACACACACACACACACACACACACACACACAGAGAAACATTTGGATTCACTCCTAATAAAGAAACATTCGTCGCTATGGTTTTTCTGTGTGGAGCGTTTTCGCTGTTTGCTAAAAGAGGCTGAACAAGCTTTGCAGAGCTGAAGGGGAAGTGCAGTTTGCCACAACAAGCAACGCCTTTCAAAATGATTGACTATGGTGCAGTTTGAAACAATACTCTGGTGCCCTTTTACCACCTCGCTCCTCTGTTTATTTTCCTCACAGTCCCCTTTGACAGGCCCGTCTCTCGTCTTATCCTGCTGGACGGGTCCTCCGCCTCTGTATTGATCCCATACGGAGTCCATTGCTCTTTGAGATGAACATAGTTCGAGTCCCTCCCAGTTCCAGCCAACAACAGTGGAGACTGCTTAAGAGTCATTGATATTTAGAGGCCAACACAGGATTGTACATGCTGACCTGTCACTGCTGTTGGAACTGCTGCCGTAAAACTGCATCTCGCATGCCGAAGCAGTCCCAGCTGACGCTTGGCGCAGAAGAAGCGGTGGCCCTTAAACTTGCGCGCACACACGCACACACACACACACACACACACACGCACACACACACACACGCGCACGCGCGCACACACGCATCGTGCTGTGGTGATTTACGTTTTATTCTTCAAAAGCTGCTCTTGAAGGGGAAAGGGTGATTTTACCACAATGTGAGAGCTCTGAATATCATTCAGTGTGGAGTACACTGTGTGTGTGTGTGTGTGTGTGTGTGTGTGTGTGTGTGTGTGTGTGTATGTGTGTGATCTCACCTATTACTTTCCTCTTCAGTTGCAGCATCTGCCAGGTGTGTGACCATGACGGGTAAATTGTGTGTGTTGTGGAGGTGAGCACGGCTCTCCTTGAGCCCTGAAGAAAGTCACAGGCCGTTAACAACTTCTGCTTCATCAAATTTGCTGCACAATTGAATTCAGTAGTTTCCCCTCAGATTAAAATGCGTGCCTGCGACTGCTGCTCCCACCGTGTGTTAACTGAAGCCATGTTCTGGTTTATTTGTATAGCTCTTAATCACAGTTACAGTCTCAGAAGGCTTCACAACGCCCACGTTATGGAACAACACATGTGAGGATGGGGTTGAATCTGCTGATCAGCATAAGTGAGGACATTATACAATATGTAACAGAAGGCTGGACCGGGAGCTCCTTCTTTCTTTCTGAAGCCTGCTGTGTCTGGGTCAGAAGATGTGAGGCTCCAGTGTGTCTCACTGCTGCTGTTTGATAGTGTCGACATCCTCAGTGCTGCCAGCGGAGCGACTCACACCCAATGCCAGCAGCACGGCCAATCAATCAACCAACCAATAAATCAATCAATCAATCAATCAACCATACAGCAGACCATCAACACATCGTTCAAAGCACCTTTTCTTAACTGCAAACTTGCAAAGTAGCAATGACCTAATTAGAGTCCTTCTCTCTCTCTCTCTCTCTCTCACACACACACACACACACACACACACACACACACACACACACACACACACACACACACACACTTACTGGCAGCTGTACTGGTACACTCAATGAGGTGGCTCATTGTGATGAATGAATGGAAGGACTCTCCCTGGTGTTATTCCCTCACCTGTCCCGTCAAACATTTGGTTCATTAAGTCAAAAAGTGGTGCTTGTCCTCTGAAAGTTTTCGCGTCCAGATTAAATGAATCGGAAAACAAATCAAATCCAACAAGCTGCACCAATGCGATCCTTTTACCCTTGAACCTCTCTCGGGTGGTCGCCTGCCTTCTGAGGCTTCTCAGTTTCGGAAACTCATTTTGTAATTTTTGCTAACGTTGGATGGATTGCCAAAACATTTTTTGGACGGACGTTTGTGGTCCACAGAGGAGCATTTTGAAATGACTTTAGGGACTTGTTTATAGTTAATAAGCACTTTTCTTTTCCTTTTACCTTTTTGAACATTTCATTAATGTATTATATCCTATGTTTCATTCAAATACGCGTGTCTGACCACGGTAACCAACGTGCTCAACATATACACATTAGCAATTTCACTGTGAGCCTGCTGATCCAACCCATCTGATGTCCGCGCTCCTCTTACCAGCATGACCTCAATCACAGATGACCTTAAGCACGGACTTCATGGCTACCTGTCGCCCACTTCTGTTACCACCGCATCCACGTTGGAGGACTCGCGGCGTGTCATTCTACACTTGTTTTGGTGACTTTAGACATTTCCCAGTAATCTTCTCTCTCGCTCCTTTCCATGTTTCCCTCTTATTGTCTCTGGCGCGTGACCCCCACGGACGCCAAGGTCGTTCGGGCACTTAGTTACATCCCCACCTACACCACAGGTAATTACATCTGGGAGAGATGTAACGTCTCTCCAACGTCGAAGAGGAAAAGAGTCCAGTCAGACGCCATCTGGCCCGGGCTTTATGTTTCAGCACCACGGACAGCGCTGCTCTATTATTAATGCTTTTGTTTCTGATTTCCAGAAAGGTCCACCTGACAACAATCCATAAGAACTATAGGCCGGGATGACGTCGACACATCACAGTATGCAGCGCATAGTGTCAAATATAATTAGTTTTTAAAAGATGAAAAAAAAACAGTATATCAGTATATCCAGCTTGTATTAAACCCGTTTAGCACCAGTACTGATGACGCTCGTTGACTCTCCGCTACTGCCACCGACACAACAGGGCTCGGAGGGGTTGGGAAGAAATTAATGTTCCTGAAAGCCAGTGATTTCTGTCCCTGCTGGTGTTTGTGACCAAAAGTCGTTCACCCACCTTTGCGTTTAACACCACCCCCGCCATGAAGTCCCCGCGGGGCACCAGACACACGGTGGGAGTGATGCGGTGATTGGAGGGCCCGTGGGTCACCGGCCATTGGTCCACGGGACCCTCCAGCGTCTCCGGCTCAAGCAGCCGCCTCCTCCTCTGCCACACACCATTCAAACGGACGACTCCGCGGACTGCGGATGAGACTCTCTCTTCAGGAGGAGGGTAGGGGGGTGGGGGGTGGGGGGGTGGAGGAAAAAACTTTTGGTCAGGAGAGTGCCTCAAGAGTCTGATGGGCGGTTAGGTGATCTGGGGTAAAGTGATCATTGCCTGCGTATGGATTACCGATAAGTGCAAAATAGGAGCGCGCTCGTGGCATTAGTTATTTATATATTCCCGTAAAGCGGCGGGGATGAGAGAGAGACGCCACAGTGGCGAGGATCGCCCGCTCTGAACCGGGGGAGTCACCGGCAGAGGATGTCCCGACGTGAGAGTGCTTCCAGAGGAGACGAAGGAGGATGAAGCAGCGGGGAGAGGGCTCGAGAGCGGCAGAGGTGGAATATAATGAAGTTGAGTGGGAAAGGACTGTGCACCGTGTTCTCCAGCACCCTCCTCTTCGTGTGCGCCCTCAGCGAAGTTGTCGTTGGATTAAGATGCGTCTCGTTGGGATCTACGGTGAGAGCGCACTTCCACCTCGGCGGCGCGGCCGGGGCTTTCTACTCCGGGCTACTTCTGGGCATCGGGCAGGCGCTCCTGGGCTCCGCGCTGCTCTTTTGCATGGACAAGCCCGGCTGCAGGAATTTATTTCTCCTGGGTGTTGTGGTGTTCTTGTTGGGAGTCCTCACCGCCTTCTCCGGCGCGGTGGTGGACGGGGACACGGCTTCCCTGGTGGAGAGGAAGTACACCCATTACTGCTTCCACTCGCTGGTCGCGAACCCTGCCTGCGAGCGGCTGAGGGAGTACCAGCGGAGTCTGGTCGTGTCCACGGTCCTCAGCACCTTGGAGTGCCTCCTCGGGCTCATCAACCTGGTGGTCATCAAGAGGTACAAAGCGGCGCAGTTTTCTCGGAGCCGGCAGTCGGAGAGGCAGCGCGCCGGTGCGATCATCTTCCGCGAGGAGCGGGACTGCTCGGGGGATTTCCAGCCGGTGTCCTACATCAACTTGGGTGTTTTTAACGTGTTGGACGAGACAGGAGCCGAAGTGCAGTGCGGGGGACACCCGTCCATCGAGCTGCCGGGATACTCGCCCACGGACCCGGAGCTCAATCATTGTTTCCCGTTCTCCTACCCGCTCCCCAGCGAGCTGCCCCCCGCATACGATGACATTTTCCCCGCTGAGGCATGCAACACATAGCCCCCCTCCCCCTGCAGCGTTCCTCCTCCGATGTGACAATCAATGACTTTGTGCTTAAACAATTCTCTTCTTCTTCTTCATCTTCTTCTTCTTCTACTCCCCCCTCCCTCCAACAACAGCAGTAAGTTACACAGTAGGGCAGCAGCAGTGGATTTGAATTCACCAGATTTTCTTCTCATTCTGGTATTTTCTTACACCTGCCTGGTGGTGTGAGGCTCCATCACCAGTCAGATGAACAGACGAGTGGCCCAGACAGTGCAGGCCAATCCAGGCCCATAAACGCAACAGCTTGCAATATAACAAAAGCCGAGCTTGTGTTTTGAATGTTTGCTGTTGACATTTCTACTTGTGAATAAAAAGTGTATTTAACCTCATCTGACGTCATGAAGCTGCTGCTATAGCTTTTGGAAATCCTGTCGATGGAACTTGATGTTCAAGGTTTCAACCGACTTAATCAATGTAACCTTTATGTTTTGTAATAATCAGGAGCCATGTAGCAATTGTTTTCTAATCATACACATCTTTCGTGCTATGATATTAACAAAACTTTAAAGGGCAGTTTAAAGGGGACATTGCAGTGGTTTATTATTTAGTCTTCACGTTGGGGAACTCAAAATACATTAATGAAAAAATAGCATTCAAAATTGAATTAGCAGAGGTAAGTGTGCATGGGGTAAAGCCTACATTTCCCATAATGCAACATGCAACAATTTTTAACAAAACTAAAGCCTGATAAATACTTTGCAGCTTTCTTTCCTGAGCGTCAGAGGACAGTAGAAGTGTTTCCCCAGGGTGAGGAGGTTTCTCATGACATGTAAAGAAAACTTTAAAAAGTGTGAACTTGATGAACTGTGACTTAAAGGTCCAGTTATGTTGTAATCATTTAACAGATCAAAGATATCCACAAACAGAGAAATTAAGTAGGAGCAGATGGGACATGCCAATTGAAATCAACGTAGCTGGATGGTCAGAGCGGCGGCCATTTGTATGTGTATCTTTGCCACTGTGAGACCGTTGTACCGGACTACGTTCTGGATAAACTACACCGACTTAATGCAACAGGAGCAACTGTGCAGACTCACCGAGGTGAGGGTTTGAAGTGACCACTAAACTGAGCATTGGAGTAGCGACGTTACGAAGAGGAATTTATTAAAAACTAGCAAATTAGTGCTTCATCCACACACTCTTGTCATAGCACAGGAAAGCACACTTCTACCGCCAGATAAGAGACAACTTTGTTCAGCTCATTTTCTGGAACCAGTGTAGCACCAGAGCATGGTGGAGCTGGTTTAATGCTACACTGACTCCAGAGAACAAGCCAAACAGCAGGCTGGTGGTCAGTGGCAGCGCTCCGCCTCGAGGAGGGACAAGCCGGTCATCCGTTTGTGGAGCTGCATCCTCTCTCCTCCCCGGTGAGCAGCATCGACTCTTTAAGGCCCCACTGACGTGGGTTGTCACCAAGACAACGAGCACCACTCTCCATTGTCTTTTGTGCTCATCAAATGACCATGGAGAACTGTTAAATGTCCGTTCGACTCCTGTGCTCGGAGCCCTAACTGGTAAGATTGATATGCCTGCTATCAATGATAATGAGAATGTGGGAGGAAGCAGAGGGACAGTGTGAGCTTGATTGCACCGCAGCTAATTTGTTTTAAAGTAGCAGAAGGAGTAATGATAGAAAACCCCTTGTTTTAGGGGTCTTTTAATGCACCCTCAGATGTAGCCCGTCTGGATACGGATTGATGGTGGTCCTGCATCGGTTTCCAATTTAAAAAATGTAAACTGCGCAGCACTGCTTCCACTAATGTTCCATTTGATGTGACTTGACATCATTTATTAACTCCACCGCACACAAATAAGCACAGCAGCTCACGGTAAGGAGCTTTCAAAACATTCCCAACCTCACTGTTTATAGTTTCACTCAACAGCTAGAACAGTGACAGAAACAAAAAGGTAGATGTGGCTGTCATGATTACGTGCCCGCCTTTAGACAACACCGCTCAGTGGTAGATCAAATTGAAATGGTCCATTTTCAGTCTTCAAATGTGCATGCATGGCCAAATGTCTGCCAGGAGCACTTTGAGAGAGACACTTTTAAGAAGTACTGTACTTGCTCAGTGTAATAATCCCCCTCTTATCCTTTTCAAACCGCGAGATGATGCTTTCCTTTCTCTCCCATGCTACTTAAGTTGGGCTTTGAGTGCCAGAGATGAATAAAGGACAGAGAAAGAAAGAACCTGCTCTCCTCTTTCATCTAAAATGTAATGTCAGTATAAAGAAATGACAGTTATAACCTACGATGAAGCCAGCAACCGGCAAGCGAACACAAGAGGTCTTCAGGGAGCTGGTGTCCTAAACGTTTTGAAGGAGGGGTGTCCAGAGAAAGACACAATCAAGAGCTCTGTCCACTGAGAGGAAAAACAAGAGTTTAGGTTCAGACCCTTTCAAACCAATGCGGTGTGTGCCTCTGCCAACGGATACACCGTATTTGTAACGTGCAGCACCGACGCCCAGGTCAGCAGTATCCCACCAAGCTTAATGACTTAGCTGGGCTGGAATTGTTGCTTTTTAATCCACTTGAAAAACAACATTTGTCAGCGGGGATCGACACGGTCGCCTTAACCTTTAGCGAAAGTATCCGCGAATGTTTTCTGCCTTCTTTCTTCACTCTTAACACCGTGAAATAAAGTAAAATGTCAGGTCTTGTAAAGATCACCCTCCAGGGAGCGAGTGCAATGAAAGCAATTCTGCTTCCGTTACATATTTATTTTAACCATGCATGGTGCTTGTTACTCACCAATATTGGTCTGACATTTAATAACTAAAGTCGCAAAAAGGATTGTGAATAGCTACGGTGTACAGGCATAATTTGTTTTTAGTCGAATTGCCTGTGAATGTTATCTTTAGGTAATGTGGTATAAATAAACCTAGAATTTACATAGTGGTATAAACTATATGAAACTTCAGATTGGTACTCTGGTCCTCCTTATTGAATCACTGGAATTTTAATACAGGCTTTGTTTGCATTGGGAGTTATTGGACTGTCTGACATGTTCCATTTTCCAGTTGGTTGTCTGGTTAAGCTACGCATAGCGAGAGATTTCATATATTGTTTTAGGATGCACAAGGTCTGTTTACACATGGGATAATTGAAAAGAAGTCCAGAATATATAGAAGACAAATTGTGCACAAACAAGACGTAGATAAATCGCTGATTATGTTTTCAAGGGACTCGCGCAGACGTGTTCTGACAGCGTTGATAACATGGGGAGGTTCTTTGGCGGATTGGACTCCACAGAAACTGAATGATTTAGTGAAGCCCGAGCAGTGTTCATGTTCCTCTTTGGATCGCCGCTCACAGCACTGGAACATTTCATCTCACAGCACTGTGTCGTTTAATTATGCCCATTATGGCACTTTTCACGTCAGACGGTAGTTACTGCCATCACAGCAGACCGAGCCACGTAGTTTTCAATCCGTCCATCTTGAACAACACTCCAGTTTTCGAGGCCATTTAATTTCTTTGGGGGCATTTTTAGAACACGTTTAAGGTTGTTTGCGAGAACATCCATCATATTTTGTAGAGAAATTCTCCTAACATGAAAAATGTTTCAATTTCAACAAACCCTAATCTATTCTGTATTCCATAATCAGAGAGGATTTGGTTTGTAAAGAGTGTGCTACATCTCATTTCAGGAGAATCGATAGCACTGGATTACACTGGATAAGTACAACTACTTAAGTACTTAACTTGAGAATGTCCATTTCATGCCACTTCATACTTTTATTTTTAATTATTTGACTAATTTGGATTTACATAGCTTTTAAAGCATTGTATGAGCTTATAAAATATGATGCTTTGTGTGTCGATGAAACTACTTAATTGTATATAAAATACTTTATAATGAAGCTAAAAAACCATGACAAACTATTACAGTAAAATTATATTTATATATGAATGCATCAGTAATAATAATCCATTGACCTAATACACAATAGAGAAGCACTCACAGGGTAATTCTCTGGCACGGACTTCTTTTAAATTTGATTCTTGTAAATGACTTTTAATCATAATATTTATGTATTTATTTTTGTAACAGTATTTTACATTGTGGCTTTGCTATTTTTCTTGAGTAAAAGGTTGACTGGTAATGTTTATAGGCCTTTAGCTACAGTCAGCTAGCTGTTGTAATGACTCAACTTAGGGCCCAACACTTGATACTCTTTTGTTGGCCACTACTGCTACTAAACAACAACAAAACAACATCTGTTTTCATAAATAATCACAATGCCATGGCTTAGTCACTAGCAATGTTCAAGTTAGAACAATCAACTAGCTTAATTAGCCAGCTAGCTATGTCCCCATGTTTCGATGTTAGCCAGCTAACGGCAGTTTAGAGCTTCCTGGTGTTTTACTCCTTGAACCAAACACCGTCACATCTGCAGCCAGACAGTTTTCTTGGTTTTAGACATTGAAATATCCACACTGGCTTAATGGATTTGTATCATTCAAACTGCATTTGAAGAGTCCATCTCTCTTCATTCCTTAAACAATGTAAACTGCACCAATCTCTTACAATAAGGACCCTGGGGAAACATAGTGATGCCCCCTCACGGGACGTGGGACGCCATAGGAAGCTACGGTAGATAACGCAGTACAAATTAATTTACAAACTGACTTTTAGAAAGGTTCATACAATAGGTTTGTAACTGGAATTGTAAAAAAAAAATAATAATCCAATAATCCCACGAGCAGATTAAGAAAAGAAAAAACTAGTCACCTAGTCTTTTTATTCATTGTTTGAAATTGCGGCGCATTAAACTGTTGTTCTCATCATAGAAAGTTCTGTACAAAATATAACTCATGTGCTCAGAAAGTTCCATTGCTCTCTCAGTGCTGAGGCACACATCTATCTCACTAAACAACTCTCATGCTCACGTCTCACTGCGTTGCCGTGTCTCAATATCAGCTCCACCAGGCGTCGTTATGAAATGACAAAGTAAACCTTACAAGGAAAAAGCGTAAAAAGTAAAAAGCGAGAGAGATTAAGTTCCTAAAAGTCACCACCGGGGGAGCAGTTTACAGCGAGCTTTGCATCATGAATAACGCATCTCTGGTCGTTACCAGACGTCACCTGCCTGCTCACTGGAAAGAAAATCTAAGACGACGCAATAAATCAAATCTGGATTTATGCGGGGGAGTTGAGTTCACACAGCACTTCTTCTGATGGCCATCAGGACACTACATAAAGGAGGAGATGTAGCTTAGTGGCATCTTTTCATGGGAATCAACCTGGTGACCTTTTGGGTCACATGCCTGATTCTACTGATCCTGATCTTCTCAAAACCACCGTACGCCTAAGTGATTACCTCCAGTATGAACTGTGCCTTTGTCGACAGCTCAGCTGCTTTCTGTGGTATAAAAACATCCCGCTGCTTCGTAGGTACGCTGATCAGTAACGGCACGTTTAAAAAAAGCAAATACATGTCATGTTGTTATGTAGGGCCGTCGATTATCTTATGATCTGTGTGTCTGCGGTTCGGGTGCATTTGTTTCCCTCCTGGTGGCTGATCCTTTGTTGGATAGCAGTGCTGCATTAGTGTAATGACAGCCTCCAGCTCTGGTCACACAAAGTACAAAATATTAAAAAAAACGCTGACTTGCATCTTTAAGATCCTCACTCTGAGGAATATAAGGGAGGGATTCTGCACAAGTGATTACACTGCAGATATCTGGATGAATGATGTACGTGGACAGGAGTGTACAGCCGGGGATGAGCTGACGGGGCCCCGAGGCGAGGAAGGGTGTTCAAAAATGTCTTTGGCGCTCCTTGAGTCTTGAAACGATTGGCTCATGAACAAGTATAATAACTAGCTCTGGTTTTGCAGCTGCTCACACAGAGGAAAAATAGTTGTGCTGCTAAGAGAAACACACACATCTTGTATTACATTGTTTTTCGCCTTCTGCATACTTGTCCGAATGTAGTTGTCGGGCCGAACTTATGGAGAGAAAAAAAAGAGTGGAGAAAATCAATAACCTCTAAAAGCCTTTCATTAGACACATTTCCATTTGTCGGTGTGCAGCTGCCAGGGGAAGTTGTGTCTGGAAAAGCTCCAGTGGCTTTTAAAAGCCAACACTGGTCCTTTCCCGACAAAAATGTGGTTCATTACCTATGTGTGAGCGCCCAAGCCATTAAACTCGCTTGTGCCAATTTCTGAATTTTGATTCTCTCCTTTGTACCCTCTTTGAAGAGTTTGGAAGATTCAGATTTTAATTTGTTGCTCTGCAGGAGCAACAGCGTTAGAGCTCTCGTTGTGACTGACTGCACAATGAGCAACACGGCACACAAGAAAAAGAGAGAAGAACACTACAAAAAAGGCCCCATTGCAGGGGCTTCACGTCTACTGGGTTTTCACATTATTTGCAGATAATTATGTAGCTTGATGTGCTGGAATCAAAAGCCACTGCCAAGCTTTTTGTCAGGACTTGGAGAACTTCACATGGTGTTCGTCAGAGGATGGAATTTGTTCAGATTTCATGGATCTCAGTAGTTGTTTTGATTTATAAGCCTTCAATTCTTTTTAAATAACAATGGATTAAATTAAATCATTTTGTCTATAAAATGTTAGAAAACATTGAAAAATACAGATCACAATTTCTTTAAAGCCAAAAGGTGACTCATTCTAATGTCTTGCTTTTCCAAAAAGGATCTTTAATTCATAAATCAAAGAGAGTTCACTACATTTAGACTAATAAGGGGAAAAAGTTATAGTTTTAAAACTGTGCACTAGTTGAAACTGTATTTTTTTTAAACATTTTACTACAGCCAAGTGCTGAGATCTCTGGGTATTTTCCATGAGGTAGTTTATATTGGAAGGAAACCTCCCGACAGATTAAAAGTGCCTTCATGGTTTATCAGTTACAGGCTTCTGTGACTCAAAAGGACCAAATACAGTAATAGAAACAGTTATATGGACTTCCTGCTGGGTCACGACCTCCAACTGCATTTGTGGATTACAATCGACGTATCTCACATGGCAACCTGCCAAAATAATAACTAATGAATGCTTTGCCTTGTTATTTAATTATCTGTACTCAGTATGAACCAAACTCTCTGCAGCAGAAGTCTGCCAGTAAATAAACACGTTCAACTTCTAACTTTGTTCCTCCACTTCTTAAAAGGAGCAGTGTGTAAGATTTAGTGGCATCCAGCGGTGAGGTCCAACTGAATGATATTCCATTTCTGCCAATAAATCCCCCTTCATCCAACACACTCCTCCTTCGACACAGACAATTTAAATGTTAATGCATTTGCTGAGCGTCACATTTCTCCCCTAAAACTTCTCAAGAGAGACACACTGCTATATTATTCGGAGCGGGGTGTCATTATGAGCAACGGGAAAGTGTTCGCAACACATCTTCACATTTAAGGTGGAGTAAACAAAAAGACTCAGGTCAGAGGCCACTCCGTGTTTTGCTGTAACTCGCACACACAACCTAACAAATTTACCAATAAAAGTGTAAAATGTAGTTCCTGATGGGTTAACAAGCAGCTTTAGTGCTGTGTATGTCAAGCCAGTAGTAATTTTATGCAAACAGCAAGTGTTCCCCTCCAGGCTTCTCACCTGAGCAGAGTGTTAGTGAGCTGAATGCTCCTAGTAGCCTGGAACACAGTGTGGTAGAGATGCAGCGACGGGGAGAAGGGGAACCCTGGCAGCGTCTGCGGCCACACAGTGAGTCGTGTGTCAATCAATAGCTCCTGCAGTGGCTGTGTTTTCAGAGGGAGCCAGCTCCAAACTTGCAGTAACCTCTTTGGCTCGCTGCCATCTGCCACTTAGCAGACAACTCCTGGAGCATCAAATGAGAGGAGCCGAGGTAAGGTCGCATTCACAGGGAAAGCTGCAACTCAGAGGCACACGTTTAGTTCTCCAGCTGCTCCGTTCCTGTAATTAGTTTGGTTTTCTGCTGGAGGGCCAGCCATAGTTAGTCCTTACTTCACATGGAAGAGGAATGAGGAGCACATACAAGTCAACATGCTTCAGATATGTAGTCCAACAGCAGCCATGCTGAGGAGACAGAGACTAGACTGTTAAAGGGGCACCACTTAGACCACTGCATCTTGTTTTCCCCACTAGAAGGGTACTGATTAGTGCACTGCATCTTGTTTTCTTCAATGGAAGGGCACCAATTCGCCACTGCATCTTGTTTTCTCCACTAGAAGGGCACTGATTAGTGCACTGCATCTTGTTTTCTCCATTATGTTTTCTCCACTAGAAGGGCACCATTTAGACCACTGCATCTTGTTTTCTCCGCTAGAAGGGCACTAATTATTGCACTGCATCTTGTTTTCTCCACTAGAAGGGTACTGATTAGTGCACTGCATCTTGTTTTCTCCACTGTTTTCTCCACTAGAAGGGCACCACTTAGACCACTGCATCTTGTTTTCTCCACTAGAAGGGCACTGATTACTGCACTGCATCTTGTTTTCTCCACGAGAAGGGCACTAATTATTGCACTGCATCTTGTTTTCTCCACTAGAAGGGCACCACTGCATCTTGTTTTCTCCACTAGAAGGGCACTGATTACTGCACTGCATCTTGCTTTCTCCACGAGAAGGGTACTTCCTCATGGTTCTTCCACTGGAAGGGCACACAGCAGGAAGTCACTTTATATATTTTATTGTTTTATCTGGGAGCATCTAAGTGGGAACTTCATCATGTTTTCTCTACTGGAAGGGCACCCTAGAGGGCATTTCATCATGTTTTATCGAAGTTGGGGGCAACCTAGAGGCTATTTTATCATGTTTCATCTACATTGGGGACATCTAAGAGGGAACTTCATCATGTCCCCCCCTTATAAAACCATAAAGATTTAAAAGACGGTAAAGACGGGTGCGAAACAGTGGAGCTTTATCATTTTCTTCACAATTCAGTAAGGGCGACTGGATTTAATGGATGACTTGAAGAAAGCTCTGTTATGAAACCAACCAAAACATCACCAAGAATATATGTCTCACATAAGCTCTTCTGTAATGCCTAAAACAATACTATATTATAGGAAAAATAAGAGGGCAAACATGATTATTTAGAAAAATTCCAACAAAGTGAAACCATTTGCCTGATATTAGACACAATCGTCAACTCCTTTCACTTTGTTTCCACAAAAGTGTGTGTGTGTGTGTGTGTGTGTGTGTGTGTGTGTGTGGGGGGGGGGGGGGGGGGGGGGGGGGTGTCATATCATAGTCAAAACTATTATTCAAAAGCCCAAACATGGAAGAGAGGCCATCGAGTGAACGATTCAGAGATGTCGGGGTCATTTTCCCATATCCTTTTTAGTCCTCGGTTCTGCTTGATGACGGCGTTAGTCCCACCGATGGCGCCGATTGGCTAATTGTTAGTTCGCCCACTACGCTTATTTGTCGATTACTTTTTACAGGTGTACCTGATACCAGCAAATCGACCGTCAGGCCAAAAGGAGTCAGAGTGGGTCGTATTTCGTCATCTGTGCCAGTTGTGATGGCAACTCAGAAAACCCTCAGGGGGAGGGGCCTTTTGGGCTCAGTTATCCCAATAAACTTTTGGATCTGAGTGGTATTGGCAAGCAGTTCCTGCAAACCGTCAGACCCCTCAGGAAGCAGCAGTTCGCCCGGACTTGTCTGTGGAGAGTGACGTGTGTCCTGTTTGGTGACACATGGCTGCACCTTTGCAGTGACAAGAACCAGCGGTTTGGGCACCTGATCAGGATGCCTCCTGGACATGTCAGACTCTGAGGGAATACATATCCCTTTTTTATGTAGCTTTAGGATCTCCCAGAGGAGCTAGAGGAAATGACGAAGGACGAGTAAATGGGAAGAGGGTAGCCGTCATGACCCAGGCCTCATGGAGCATGGGACACGATAAGCACACGTTATAAGAGAATAAAAAGAACACAACAGAACAAAAAACAAGTTCACTTCTGCACATTTTTTTTAGATCTACATTATGATTAACAGAACTGAAATAGTAAAACAGTTGTGTTTTCGGGGCAATAATAGATCTGAAGTGCATCATCAATTTGGCGGTTTGAAGAGAGACTCTCACTCAGAAGTCAGCACAGAATGAAATGTGCGTCCCCTTTAACAATGGCATTGAAGTCCAGCTCCTCAAGGCACAATATGATTATTTAGTGGGTGGATAGCAGACAGAAGGATTAGTGCTAGGCAAAGATGAACAAATTTAAATCGATTAAATCGCATTATGCGCAAAATTCAATAATGAATTAAAATCTAGTGTATTGCACATACAGGTACCAGAAGAAACATTTGTCTTTTATGAGGGAACAGCATGAACAGTGTATGTTCAGTAGTTATGGTCCCTGTTAGAGTGACTAGCACAAAAGAAAGTACACAGCTGTAATTTACTGTGCAGGGACCTTTTAGCCTGTACAGCCTGTGGATTTCCTTAAGAGAATGTCAGTCAAAGAAAGATAAATGCAGGTTAAGTAGTTACCCACAGTGAGTTTAAGTGGCCCATAACCTTTCTGCATTTGGCCAGGACTTTGTCAAACGCACTGCAATCATATTATGCACCACTAAGTGTGCTGACTTTATTGGTGCTGTGCAACATGATTACAATGTTCAGCCCACGTTTCTGCTAAATGTCTGTTTTCTGTTGTCATGACAGTCAAAGCACGTGAATGCAGCTCCCAGTTCATCAATATAATGAACTGTGACTCTAAGATAACTGTGGTACCCAGCGATGTCCAGTCGTCTCCAGTGAGAGCAACAGATGGTGCGCGTTGTAACGCCGCCATCTTTGTAGTCCGCTCCGTTTCATACACATCGACGGTGCGTCTTGAGGCTCGTACGCGCCGTCTTTCGTTGTGATTCTCAGGACGCTCCTCAGACCGACATCTTCCTCTACAGGAAGCGGCCTGCAGTCCGCTGCTCTCCACTTGGCCGAGGCATGTGTTCATTGTTCATGTGTCCATTGTTCATGTGTTCATTGTTCATGTGTCCATTGTTCATGTGTTCATTGTTCATGTGTCCATTGTTCATGTGTTCATTGTTCCTGCGTTGGTTTATCCACAGTTCTCCCGCACGCCGCATTCAAAGTAGTCTGCCGAAGTTTCGCTCCACTGTTTTTTTGGTTAGCTAGTGACATCAATGCTGTGTGACGCCTTTAAGACGTACTTCATGCTCGTAGTCCTCCGGTGATGACATAACTCCAGTTTGCAGTGGTTACAAATAGCTTTGCTTTTTATCAACTACGCCGTCTGGTAGAGATTTAAAATGCAAATGTCCATTTAAAAGTGCATTTCTCCATGTTCTCGGTCAATGTGCGCAGCAGTGTTAAGCCCCTCCCAGTGCAAAAAAAAATAATGCCGTTAACGCATGATGAAATTATTGACTGAAGAGTTGTTGCAGCTGACAAAAATCACACGGAAACAAAAATTGTCCAGTGTTGTAAATCATTTATTTAATTATTAAGGGCATAAATAATGCAAGAACAAGTCATTATAAAAGAATTCAACTCATCTGTCACTTTTCATGATTTTATATTTGTTGCACAAATCTGCAATGAACAAAAGAAGCTAAAAAGGCTCAATTAGAAGATAGAGAAATCATAAGGTAGAAAGAAAAAAGGGATATAATTCAGCTTAAGAGGAGACAAACGGAGTGATAGAAAACACACACACTCCTGTATGAACAGGATGGATTTCACAGTTCCCAAGAACTACATCAAAACAAGTGGGATGTGACCAGAATAACAGTTTAACAGTTGGAAAAGAATCCTGTAAAAACAGAAAAACTAAAACTACTGTGGACTGAACTAATTTCTACAAAGACAGAATTTCAAAAACAAGACTCAAACAAAACCCCCACAGGACGCTCGCTCGCGTTCAAATGCTTCCAACCACGTGCACACTTCAATTAATCTGACACATTTCATGTGCCGCCAGGTATTTGGATACAGAGGAACGATTTCACACGCAGAGTGTCGTCCCATCAGATTTGTGCGACGCTACTTTGAGGCTTCTTCCTGCACTGGCGCAGTCACGTTGTGCACACGAGGTCCACGAGGAACAAACCATAAAGCAACTCAAAAGGAGCTGTGGTTATTACCGTGATTATTGTTCGTCTCTGCGAGTCGAGCCTTTCCGTGAAAGTTCGTCACGGTGACTTTGACCCGGACTTTGTTCATCCTTCATGTTTTAACTGATATTCTGCAAACAGCCATTTCAAGTCGGCTCCCTATAATTAGTTCAATTATAAGGAGAGGGTTTTCTCTGAGTTCTTGGTAAATGCCGAGAAGTGGTTGGGTCATCTGCTCCGCGGACACGCCCACACCGAAAGGTTGTGTGGGAAGGTATTTCATGTTTAGAACTATGAATGGACAAAGATAACAAGAAAAGAAGAAGGAACAAAAAAAAAAAAAACTCAAACCCCGACTTCATCTGCAGAAAGCCCCCCAAAAAACAAACAAATTACCTCGGCGAGTCTGCTGCCAACGCCGAGACGAATGATCCCTGTAACGACGTCATCGATTCAGAGTCCCAAAGTACTTCAGGAGTTAAACTCCACAGAACCAAAGTGGTGCATTTTAGTGCAAGGTAGCTGATGGGATGCAGAGGCTCTGTCAAACACTTCATCTTCAGAACACACACACACACACACACACACACACACACACACACACACACACACACACACACACACACAAACAGTGTGTTTGGTCTCATACGTCGTCACACACAGTGAGCTTCCATGTCCGGTTACAGATATCAGCTTCATACACTATTTCCACCACTCTATGTTTAAAGTCTGTGAGTGACTCCTTATTCAACCGAAGAGTGGGAGAAGGCACTTGACAATGCTGTCAATTTAGAAAAGGGTGGCTCCATGTCCGGCCCCTCAAAGCTCAACGCGTCCTGCTTCTGATGCAAAGCAGCTAGCCTGCGAGTCGTCCACATGCAGCGCGCGTGCGCCGGTGACCCCGCATATTCAAATGTGAATCCTCCCGTCGGTCGGACTGTTCAATGATTGTCGGGACATTAAAAATTCTGCTTCCTGTTCGGTATGTATCCGGCGCTGAGGCCAACCCTGTCGGGGCCGGGGGCAGCAAAAACAAAGCGTGAAGTCGGTCCAGAAACACACTGAACACCTGCATTGCTTCTTCTTTAAATTAAACCCGTTTCCTTCCTCGGTTTGGCATCTGCTTCTCAGACGCCCGAGGCTCCTCGGGGGGGATGTCAGTGATCTTAGCCCCGGGCCAGATGCCGTTTCAAGGTAGACAGCTCATCAAGGTGAGTGACAAGTGTTGGGGCGGGATCCCCCCCCCCCCCCCCCGCACCCCAACCCCTTTTTTTGTGTTGCCCTGAGGTGAAAAGTTGCACACTGTGGTTTTAACAGCAACTCTTTCAACCTGTTTATTTTATTTGTTCAAGGGTAATGACGGAAGAATGGCCAGGTTATAATCACAGCCACGCCATAACTCAGCAAAACAACTGCTGGAAGGGAGATCTTTGCTTTTATTTCATAATGCAATACTTACTTACACTTCAATAAAACCCGGTGGTCCTGATTTATGACTTAAATAAACACCACGTAACAGAAGCAGTTGGGTTCACGATGTACGGGAGAGACTAACATCTACGGGAACTTGCTGCTTATTTCCGTCTTCTTATTTGACTTTCAAAATGGAGGGCAAGCGACACTATATGGGAATAGAGTGAGCTCCGTAACTACCGGAGCAGGAACACACCGCTGGCTCCAAACTCTGGGTTTGGACGACAGCCAGCTTGCAAGCTTTACTCAAGTGATAGAAGTGTATAAGTCTGCAGTGCGCTGACAGATGCTGGAGAATTATATGACCTGTGCATCCAAATTGTAATGTATAATCAGAGGGATCCAGCTGGATATGAGGGCAAGCAAAACAGGGAATTATGCGCCTGCAGAAGAACTTTGGGATCTTTGAGCTGTAGTAGATGAATTAACATGTATTTATGGCAGTAACTTAACACTGGCCAGTTTCAAGTGTTTCTTACATGCAACTGTACTTAACTACGCTATATTCTTATTGAGATACGCGTAGATAAAACGTGTGGAGTGTAGAAAAACCTCAAACAAAAAGTCTGTGTCTGTTGTTCCTGATGGGCTACAGTCCTCGAGACGACATCGCACTGCATTAGAAGGAGAAAATGAACCAGAGCACAAAGGAACGCGTTGCGATGGACGCACACCGGACGAGACGAGGAACCGACGCCCTTTGACCTTCACTTTCAACTGCACACCTGTAAAGTTTTGTGACGTCAGCGAAGCCATCAAGTCTAGACACACACACACACACACACACACACACACACACACACACACACACACACACACACACACACACGGCTGCTAATGATAACATATATTAAGGAAAAAGGTAAATGAATAAATAAAATAAAAAGACAATATACCATTTCCACCAGCTTAATTAAAATGTTGCGAAGACAAACCGCCCCACCCCCGTCCACCCCCACCTCTATGTTACACCCAATTATACATGTAGCCATAACATCTGCACAGCAGTCCCTGAGGTAATATACTGTAAGAATATGTAAATACAAGTTGTTTTCCCCCTTTCAAAAGAAGCTTCTTTATGTCTTTCCAGTTTTATTCATCCACAAACAATTTTGTATTTATTTTCTTCCTAGGAAATAATGAAATATTCAAATAGACTGGTGACAAATACATTGTCAGTGCATTCTCAAAGTATCTCCCAAAGCAAACCCACATGAGAGTAGAGGAGGGGTCCTTTGTGAAGCAGTGTGTACTACGGAGTGAGGGAAAGCACATCGCACTGTGTCCCAGTCTGAGAGTCTCACACACAGTTCTAGGAGGCGATGCCCGACCCTTTGACTCCCCCTCTGTGAAGATCTGCGTCTTTGTGGCCCCCCCTAAGACTTACTGGGACTCTGGCTTTGCTCCATGGTGTTGAAGAAGAGGCAGACCCCGGCGGTCAGCAGCAGGTGCATGGACTCATACAGCAATTTGGGCGAAAAGACGCTCCATATGAAGAGATGGTACCGCAGAGCCGTCACCAGCACAATGTAGGCGGCAGCCGGCACCGACCGCAGCAGGGCCAAACAGTAGCAGCCGTGGCCGACCGCGACGGGGCTCCTGTGGAGAGGGAGAGGACTCATCAGAGGGGCAGAAGAGCACTGCAGGAGCAGGCGGCTAACTCTCTGCCGAGCGACACGGGGGGAAAGCGTCGCTGGGAGCCGAGTTCATCCTCAACTGCGTTATGTTTTTTTTTTTTCTAAACGGCGATCGGTGAAGCTGCAGATTGTTTAATGATTCATAGCAGCTAAGAGGCCACATTCCCACATTTGTGTGAGTTTTTACCTCTCGCATGTAGAGAAGAGTCTGATCCAATTATCTTCTCACAATAATACGGATTGCTGGCAAGTTCTGATAAAGAAGTTAATGACTTTAAAAACCTGCATGATGGGAGGAAGGGAAGGGAGCAGCGAGGAGATTAGGAGATGATGATGTAAAACCACACACACACACACACACACACACACACACTTTGTTTCTGACGCGCTGAAACACAGGCGTAAATGACCACAGGGATCTGGTTCAGTAAAAACAGGCAGAGGACCAGCTGAGGGGGAGGAACTTCAAGCCGGTTCCCAAGACAAGAGAAGTAGGAAACAAAAGAATGAAGTCCAGTTTGGACAGTTTAAAACACACATACATGACAAACACTGACCAATAATCGATAATGAACTAGTCGATAACATTTGGTCACTGGCTTGCAAAGTTGCATGTGTGTGCTGAGAGTCTCTCTTTACAAACAGTGTTGAGCATCATCATGTTTTAGTTGGGATCACATTTCAACCGTCATTATGTTGAGACAAAGACAACTGGTCAGATGACCATCAGACAGATTTAAAAAGGGACTCCTTTGTTGGGGGGGTTAATTAAGGGCATTAAAAAAAAAAAGGAAAATAAATTGGTTGATATTAATGCACCCTAGTGTGGGCCAAGCTCCACAAACACTGGATCATAAACATAGGCAGAGGACTTGTTGCCCTAATGATCCTATCTGTAAATCTGTGACCAGCAAAGTCCCCGTGTGCCCAGACGGAGAGGGAGGAAGTTGGTTTGAGCTGAATAATGAAAACAACCACTTCCTCCATGCTCCAACCAAGGATCAGCGGTTAAGCTCTTCAATGGGTGGCGAGTTCCACAAGGCGGCAGTTTCTAAGACAGCTCCAGTTTATTCCAGTGTGGTACCTCAAAGAGCTGCTAAAACATTCACATGCAATCTCAGAGGAGATAATTCTCTGAGGAGAAGCCGAGTGACATCTTTGGCATCTTCTAATTCACGGTTACATAAATGATAAATGAAGGGGATGCTCATCAAGCGGTGTGGTTAGAAAAGAGAAAATCCTAGAACAAAATGACCACACTGAAGTAAGAAGAAGAAGAAGAAGAAGAAGAACAAAGGCCTGCATAGAATTTAAAGAAAAGAAGAAAAACATTTTTTTGGGGGGGTCTGAATATCATTAATGTGCAAAAGAACACTGTATAAAATGAGCAAAATGAAAGATAAATGAAGCACTGACTGAGGAAGAAGATCCCACCGCTGGAAGTCACAGCAGCACAAGTGTGATGGAAAGCTACGTCGCCCTTCACTACATTGTATTTTATTTATTTACGTCAGGTTGTCTCTTTTAGAGACAGTTTTATTGATGTTAATTAAGTAAAGTGGTGTTGATTGGCCAGTTTTAAAGATTTACAGTTATTAGGTGCACCGAAACAATGAAAACGTTCTGTTGGCCGTAATTAGACGCTGACTGTGTCGAGAGAGGCCCGCTGAAGAGCTATTGATCAAAGTCCATTTTCCAGCACTCGCCTTGTGGTCGGGCTGCTGATGGCGCAGAGTGAATTCTTAATGAGCGCGACTGTGTACGAGACTATTTTAGAACTTCACTTCTCACTACGTCTCAGAGTGCAGAGTGTAGAAAGCGCCACGCTATGAATAACAACAACAGAGGTAGGTAAGTAGGGGATGTCATGTTTACAAGCAGTGGCTCAGTGTGACGGTTGGCTTGAGAGGCATCAGCTCCTGCAGCGGCCTCGAGAGGCGGCACTGTTCACTGCAGCCTCTCGGGCAGCCATTTGAACTTGTACACATTAAAGCTCAACACGTCCCAGGAGTTCGGTTGGTGACTGTAACGTCATTTTGCTCCCGTGTGCGAGCTCCTGTTTCTACTTACTTTTAATTCGTAACCCATCCGCTACTTTTTTTGTACCTCATTGTAGCGCTAAATGAAAGGTTGAGAGGTCACCGGCGTCAGAGAGCCCATTCTCTGAAGACATTTCATGTCCAGGGCAGATCTGATGTCGAGCCAGCCAGGAGCTGTTCCGGTCCAGAGTGTGAGTCGGTCAAATCAAAATCATCCTTGTCGTCTTTAGGCTCTGCTTGTCGAAAAGTTTAAGATGGGAGTTTTTTTCTTTAAATCAGACTGGCCGAACTACTGACATGTTAAACAAAAGATTATTAGGAATACAAATCATGCATGGGTGTACATACCCTCTGCAGTGTCATTTCTCATTTGAGCTAACAAAGCGTGCTTATTTTTGTATCACAAGGCTGCAGCTTTAGACGTATCCATGCATTTATTTTACTTCAAATTTAAAACAGAGGCGGGTTAACACCTTCTATACAAACGCCACATATTTGTTGAAAAGAGCGTTGGACTTTTGGCTCCATCAGCATGGCAGCTGCTGCCCAGACACAGATCTCATCACTCATGCCGAGGGGAAGCTGTGGTTATTGGCTGCATTCGCGCACACACACAGCGACCCGGCTACTGGCCTCTCTCCAGTTCAGGTCTTATGCAGGTTACGCTGTTTACATGCATCTTTTGATACCCTGCAAGCGGGTCTCCCTGCTGCCACGAGTAAACCAATTAACACAATATTGATATGCCCCTACACTGTCTCAGCCACACAGAGGATTTAGAGGAGAAAGTAGTAAGACAGCCAGCTCTGTAGTAGTAGTAGTGGTAGTAGTAGTAGTAGTAGTAGTAGTAGTAGTAGTAGTAGTAGTAGTGGCGTATAAAGTACCCAAAAGCAATACTTGAGTAAAAGTAAAGATACCTTACTGGAAAATGACTCCAGTAAAAGTAAAAGTCACCTATGAGAATACTACTTGAGTAAACGTCTTAAAGTATCTGATATTTACTGTACTTAAGTATCAAAAGTGATTTTATATTATTTATTATATTAAATGTAGTAAAAGTACAAGTAAATGCTGTCAGAATTTTGAGAATTATGAAGTTTATACTTTTAAGTGCTGTGGCCACCATGACCATGTACAAGGAGTTGTGTTGAACATAATTGGGTTGGCTGTGATCCATCCAGGAGCAACAATGTTCAACATAGTATATTGTACATAAGTATACTTTTGCATCTACTATGAACTTATCATAATTCTCCGAAAAGCAATATGACACTATGAAGGAGTTGCGTTTATAAGTATGCTCATTCTGACTAGAGGATGTAGAGGGCAAATGCATAATATTGTGTTCATAATAAATATCAACTTGATGCATCAGGTCTTTGTTTTGAGAAAGGACACCTGCCTTGTACACTCCTCTGGGCCTGATTTGAACACAATAGACAAAGGTTTTGCTCAAGCTGAATCTGCAGTTGGGCGACTGCTACGATCATAACTCGATCTGATCATCCACAAAATGACTCTAATATCAAAACATGATCAATACTAAAGCAGCACCGAAAGTAACGACCCAGTCATGACTTGAAACTGACAAATGTCCTGTTCTTCAAAATAAGTTGTTGGGCTGAAGACTAGTCCTGCGATGCTAAATAACCTTTCACAGCTTACGCACTCTGACGCGGTTCAAATCGTAATGCGGCGCTCTCACAGCTCCTTTCAATCTATGGTGTGGTGGCTAGCTAACATTAAGTTAGTTAACATTAGACAACTAGTGCTGCAATGATTATAGCTAAGATGACTCAAACAATCTCACAACTGTTTCCTAAGCTCACTAACTCACTAGCAATCTGTCTACTACACTAATTTGATTTACGATAGCTAGCGAACATTAGCCTAGCATTCACCATGTATAGCTAAATTAGAAGATCAGACACCTGTATGCCCCCCTACCCCGCCAGAGATATACTCCATATATACTCCAATCCGGTGTTGGTCTTCGTCACCACTGTCGTTTGTTGCGGGAGTAGCAGGTGCTTCCATGTCTGCTTCCATCATGAAATCAGTCATCTACTCATGTAGTCGCTCACTAGCTAAGTCAGCATCCTGGTCATCACTGGGAATAAAAGAACGTGGCTTTGAGAGCAATTGCGCATTAACGTGATTAACCACTGATTTAACTTCAAGCTAGCACCACGGATTCAACCTGCTTGTTGGAGTCTTGTTCCACCACAGTCCCCGACGTTGGTCTCATGATTAATTTGTTTCTAAAGATAGATTTGATTTTGTAGCGAGTAACAAAGGTTTCAGAGGTAATATATCTGAGTCTAAGTATTTTTCTTTGCCAAATGTAGTGAAGTAAAAGTGAGACAGAAATATAAATAGTAAAGTACAGATATCCAAAAAACGACTTAAGTATAGTAAAAAAGTATTTCTACTTTGTTACTATACACCACTTAGTAGTAGTAGTAGTAGTAGTGATTCTGCAGATAGCAGAAAACAAAGTAAAATAGTTTAGCATGTTTAAATTAAATCGCAGTAGAGCAATGGTTACGATCTTAAAAGTGACATTTGAGTGAGTAATATTTTTTATATTGTTTAATGACCATATATTTGCCATTCCAAATACAAGGCTTGTATAACAGCAATGAAGTATGTCCATGAATAGATTTATGATAGTTTATAATTGTTGTGTTTACATCATATTTTTTGTTTTTGTTAAGGGCACAAACCCTCCCGGATGGAAATCATCCACAGGGGGGACCTTTACACTCACCGGCCTCTCTGTGAGCTGAGGAAGCAGACGAGGTGACACGCCCAGAGCAGAGGCCCTGCGTAAGTGCTGAGGGCCGTTAGGAAGATGGCAGGTGCCTCCACGTAACTTTCCAGTCCGACGAAGCCGACGGAAATGTCGACGGTGGCGACGTTGTTGGAATTGCCCTGCAGGAGAACAACGCAAAATCCTATTTTAGCATCGCAGAGGGTACAGGAATAACTTACCCTGCACACAGACAGAAAACGAGAACACAAAGATCTGTGGGCGAAGCTTTGTAAGCGTTCCAGAGCTCCAAAGAACCGGCCCTTTGCTTTATCATCATTACTCCAAGCTTCTGGAGACTTCCCAGCGGCCCAGTTGTTGTTTGTGTTTCCCAGTCCCCCGACCAGCACAGATAACCGTCTGCAGGTGGACTCTTGTTAGAGACACACGGGTGCCACCATGGGCACTTCCAAATGAGTTTCCAGTATGTAACGAGCCAAATATGTCGGTTAGTGAACTGAAAGCATTAAACCTTTCTAACCTCGTATTGTTTTCTTTTCTCCAGCTTTAGAAGACGTTTCAACATTTCATAGCCTTAAAATGTGTCTTACGGATTTTATTTATGATGCTATTATGCTCCTTAACATCATTAATGAGCCCAAGTACGATCGCTCCCCGGACAATTCCTTCCTCACAGCAAAGTAGTCCATGTTCACATTTGTGCTGCTCAGGTGCTTCATCTGATATCTGGTTGGCACATTTAGTTTATTGGAAGCCTCAGAGCCTTCAGATGAGTCACTCGACCCGAGACGCCGATCAACACCTCCGAGAAACACCGCCACGTTTGCTCGCATATTTATTTTTCAAAATCGTCTCCTTTGCCGTTTCTCGTTTTGTACGCGTTTTAAAATTAGCAAAAATCCACGTGCGTGACAAGTGCTAATTGAAATGCAAACATTCACCGCGGTAAGTTCTGCTGCGGCACGCACGCCCCACCCTTTGCATGAACGTACGCGAGGAGCAGAAGCATGCCGGGGAGATGAGCAGAGATCAAGGGTGTCTTTCGTGTTCCGTTTTTGAAACGCAACGACGATCCACGAGCAGCAACACATCAAGCGGCGGCTTATTTCCCGTCGGTGCACACGATCGCAGAGGGAGAGAACATTAACAGCTGGCTCCGTTTTTAAACAGACACGCAGTGGATGTATCAGTGAGCAGGTTGGAGGCTGCATATGGACATTTTATGGCTCGCTGTGATCTTTCCAATGTAAGGAGTTGTAATAAGTTGGGGGGAAAAAACCGAAGAGGCCCGACATATTTTGTGATTGAAGGTCAGACTAAAATCAACCCATCTAAGTTTGCGTCTGCTGAGTCTGTCAGCGCTGAGCTGTAAAACACCCGAGTGATGATTCATATCTTCATACAGACGGTCGCATCTGAATTCACACCAGCGGGGTGACTCGTCACTCCTCATGTGGCCACACAAACTGGCTCATTTGTGAAGAATAAACGCCTCCTTTGTGCTTTCCCGACCATCTGGTTTTTGGGCCTGGCGATAAATCCACAGAAAGCCCGCCGCGGAGTCGGACTCGTCGGACTTCGAATGATCAAGGCGGCGAAAACGCAGACGGCCAGAGCTTCCAGCGCGAGACCGTTGGTTCATGACGTGGCGCGGTTTAGCTGTTTTTTTTGTGTCGCTAGCGATGTTGCCGTCTGAGGTCACCGGAAAGATTTCCCATAATCCTCCCATAAAAAAAAGCTTTCTGCCAATACCTACTGTAAAGCCTCTGAAAACACAACAGCAGGAGCGGCCATGTCTCGAGACTTCACAATGACGCCGCACAACTCTGATCAATTCGCGGCCCGGAGCTCACTGATCATCTGTAGCTGCGATCGCTGATTAGATTCTAATCAAACATAATCGTGACTATTCTGCATGAGGTTTTTGGTGGTTTGGGAGCAGGCGGATTTAAAATCACCCGTCTCCGCTCTACAGATCCATTATGGCTCCAGCTTCGCCGAGAACGTTTTTACTCAAAGGCCTGTAATTACATGCCTGGGCGCCGAGGCTGAAAATTGTCTGGTGGCGGTCTAATCCTGAGGCCATCACGCCATTAATGACCCATGGGCGATGCCACTTATTAAATAGTTAGCGACGCACAAGTTTGGTGTTGACAGAGGTAACCATCAGCTGACCAGATATCTGTCCTCTCCTGGGTGGAGGTTGAATCAAAAAGGCATCAACACCTGCCTTTGAGGAACATTCAGAGGAACACACACATCCACAGGAAGAAACTAGTCCAGCTGGCCTTCATGCGGCGCTGGATAGAAGTAATATAATTTACACACAAACACTCTGACCAGAACTGGCCCTGATACAGAATCAGACACTTTATCAGTGATGATGGCTTCCCTAAATGTTGCTCCAGTCTGTGTCAGGGCGTTAAATTAGATGTCTCTTGCAATCAGACGAGCAAAACTTGCTTACTGATTTGTTGTTCCCTGAACCGTCGTAGATGTTGGAGGAGGTGGTTTTGGCTCTTCACACCTCAGCATCGACAGGTTTGGGAAATGGTTCGTAATTTGTACACTGGTAATGTTTTGGGTTTTTTTCGGGACTTATTTCTGGATCTGCTCCAGAGTGGAGTCATTCGGTAAAGTGGGTAGAGGTCGAGGGGCTCGAACAAGCTTGGCTCAATTTAACAACTAACATTTAGTCATTACTCTGAAGTTAACAGTTGATAATATATATATATATATATATATATATATATATATATATATATATATATATATATATATATACGAATGAGGAAAATGTAACTTTAAATTCTGGCTATTTAAAAATCAAGAACATTGACAAGAAAATAATGACTTTCCAAAATAAAGAGCAAGATTTTGACGTTCTCTCATTTCAAATACATTAAAACACCTTCCACTGCACATCTTACAGTAACACTTTGCGGCCGCTGACATCACTACGGTTGCTTACCTGAAAGTAAAAGAAGGCCTGGCCAAACCAGTAGTGCATGATGGTGGTTTGTGCTGCGTCGTAGTGGAGCTTCTTCCAGATGAACTGAGCCATGAGCGTCTGGATCAACAGGCAGCAGCACAGGACCGGCAGGTTGTGAGCGCGAAACAGCAGCGTAACCAACAAGACCAAGCCGCTGTAAATCTCCCACAAGCCCCTGCTCTTCAGCTTGGCATCGGCTGTGACGATCTGGGATCGCAACAGGTCTTTGGTGCCGGTGAAGAAGATGCCCAAGATGAAGACGTAGACAAAGCGCGCCTCCACGGTTCCCCTAAAAAGGAAAAAGATTACAGGCGGTGTCTTTCTGCATTCGCAAGTAAGCAAGCATTGATTTTCCTCCACAAAACTCCCCGTTCAATACTCAAGTAACTGGGGTAAGTGACTCTGGGATGTGGATTGTGCCAGTCCTGCTGTACCCGTCCATGCATTCAGCTATTAAATATCCACAGGCTGTGGTTTTGAGGCGTGAGGAAAGTAATTGAATTCAGACTTTGTAGAGTGAATGATAAAAGAAAAACGCGTCTTATCAAATAAAAGGTGACAACAAAAGCTCTACAACAAGAAAAATCGAACTAATTAACAGAATCAGAAGAACAATCTTAATAAATCAAATGCGCTAAAGCCCCAACAGAAGCTTTGAAAAGGAGAACAGAAAGTCGACACAGCGTCTCTGTGAATGTGATACAGTCATTGCCTTGTGGAGGGAGAACACGGGTTAGGATAAATGGATCAGCATCAGCAACAGCAGATGGGGGAAAATATTTTTAGATATAAAAAGTTTGGAACATTTATTTGATATGACAAACAATCCAACAATCTCCAGTCTAACCTACTGCATACCTGCATACTTCAGTCAGACCCTTTGTTAGAATAAGTTTTAAAAATTCACTGCTCTAATTAATTTCTTGTCTCTTGTTAGACTGATTTCCTTATATTTCTGTAAGTCATAACCCTTCTTTCATTCAGTATGCAGTGTGTCAATGTTGCATTAATAATTAAAGTTGCGAGACTGGAAGACAGAATGAATTGCCTGAGAAAAACAGACTTTCACACCCATCACACTGTCGGTTGTACTGCATCACTATAATTTGAGGAACCTGTTATTAACACATTCTTCATGCATTTTAGGGAATTCTTTTCACCCGATAGATCAAAACCCTCCTTTATGGAGTATCACAAGTTGTAAATATTAGGGATGTATACAACATATTTTATTTTAATCTTTCCTTTTATTAATTCCATGTGAACGGTATAAAGGGACACGGTGACAAGGCTTCTGCTTCCTTCTGGACGTCGTACACTGGACGCATTTCACTGCATTCTGGGTATTTCAGTGACTAATCTGTCTGTTTTCATAGGAGGCCCACACTGCAGGTGTCATTGTTGGGTACATTTACACTTTTCACTAAAAAGCCACAGTGAGCCAGGATAAATTGAGTATAGACCTCTTCACTGCCATTCGGTTGCTAGGGCAACAGCTTTGGTCCAAGATCACTTCCTGTCAGCTACTGCATTCACGAACATTGCAACAGGAAACACAAAGGGCCCCCATTTGAGCGTGCACAGTTGCAGCATAGTTGACATTATTAAATGCTGTTTCTTAAAATAGAAAGGCTTAGCCAAATGTTAACAAAAGGGTCACCTTACTGCCAAAAATCAAACCAAAGCATTTGAACCCGCGATCGCTCTCAAACTGATTTACAAGGTCATCAATATGTGATAACTACAGATAACAACTAAGTGTAATGTTCTCATGGTGCTGTTGACATCATTATAGTTGTGAAATAAGTAAAATAAGACTGCATTTTGAATTAGTTTGAATTATTTTAGTTTGGTTATGCATATGGCTATGTACACATTATTACAGCTAAAACTAATGCGGTCCAAGGTACAGTAGAATGTATAGCATTGCAGTTGTATGATTGGATAAACTGGACACCGAGTCTTCTCAATCTCCAAGACAAAAGAAATGACAGATTGGGCCTTTCATTGTTCTAAATGTAACCGAAGACACTTACAATTTGACAATGACATGTTCACAACATTGTTTCACAGAGCATTAAACTCAAAAAGGAGTTCTGTAACTGTAACTTCTGCCGCGATGACGAGAACGTTAACGATGGTTCCTAGTAGTGTGAATGTTTATGAGTTGATAAAGAAATACAATTTACAAACTGGTTGATTTATGAGTAAAATCAGACAAACTGTATTCAGAAGCATGGCTCCCTCCCCCTCTTATTTTACAACGTGCCCACAGTTCAGCTTTGTCATTCATAGCGTTTGTTTAATGTTCAGAAGACAGGAGGCTCCATCCTTAATGGTTGAGACGGATGCTCAGCGATGGAAGCTCTGAATTCATGGCAGCAAGATTGACTACAGATTTAAAGTTGGGTAAGGCCCATAATGTAATGCAGGGTCTTAAATCTGAAGCTGCTACAAGGTTAAGAAAAGAAAGTTTCTATAAGGCTGGTCTCCTTCTAAAAAGCTTATTCCACAAAAATCACTTCCCAACTATCAATAATTGATATGCTCAAAAAGTCCCAAATTGAAGCTTTAAAAAGGAAAAGTGCTTTCGATTATGAAGGAAATTACATTTAGTCTAATTTCCATTTCAGGCATTCAGCGTGTGCTCTTATCCGCAGAAACCCGAATGGAAAGAGTTTCTTCCTCCTCAAATCTGCCCTTTAATTACATTGATTAATATTTGTCCAAAAAGGAGGAATGAGTAAATAAGCCCTCAAGGAAAAAGAAAGCAGACAACAACAGAGACGTTAGAGCGCTGGTGATGATAAGTTGTTTTATTCTATTTCAGCATGGATGGAGGGGAAATAAAGAGCATTAAGAGCTAATGAAGTTTAGGGAGCCACTGAGTTTATGAGGAGTTACAGCCTGAGGACACGGAGGCTTTTAATTGTACTCTCTGCAAACATGAAGTGTTTAACTCAGTCATTAAAACAATGTGTATTTAGAAGTTTACCTATTGACCGCAACCCATACAAGCGTGACATTACAAACATGCTTCTCCTCGAGAGAAGGCTTATGCAGAGCAAAGGGACATTTCTTTTGCAGCAGGATGCAGTCGAAGCTGAACAAGTGTGACAAGGATAATAGCTGACCCTGAAGGAGTTGAGCAAGTATTGGACATGCATTATTAATCCGTGTGTTTTGTGGAAACCTGTTCCCACGGAGGGAAGGAGCAGAGTAATATGCTCCATACAGCACTATTCTTTATTATTCACCACTCCCCTAACCATGTGGCAGGGATTGTATTCATCATTATTTTATGGGAGAGGAAAAGTGGAAAATCATGGCGTCGATCTGACTTTATGCGAGGACAGTGATGGATTTGAGCTGACGGGCTTATTAGTTAACTAGTGCGCTGGGTGAAGAAATATATAAGAGTATAACAAACTAATCTTTGTGTCACGTTTGTGCTCAACGCAACGTGTTGTGCCACACACTAAATGCTATCGTCATCCAACGACAGGAAAACATGTGAGATGTACATGTGAAACGTTAAAAGATGCCTCCCCTTGTGAAACCTGTGCATCCAACTCAAAGACCGCAGCGCTAACACACATCAATCTGAGACAATAAGCGTGGAGGAAAGCAATCGTGTCTCATTTTTGGATGCAGAAAAAGCACAAGCCCTCCTCCTTGTTTGGGCCATAAAGGCGATTTGTGGTTCACGTCATTTCCCCAATAGCGCCGCCCCCCCCCCCCCCCCCCCCCCCGCAAAGTGGCTGCAGTCACTTCAAGTGTCTCCTGATTACAGTATATCACACAGCACAGCTCTGCACCAATCAGATTCCTCAACATTTCTAGCCTTTATTTAATCATTTAGCTAAGGGCGGATTACGCAATCTGTTTCCATCACTCTCTACAGACAAACAGCAGCCACTGCAACAACACGAAACAAGACTCCTGCAACACCCTCATGCCATCCGGTCCCCCTCGGAGGATAGATTAACACCAAAGTCATGGTTTTCCAATGGGGAGATGTAAGCGAGCTAATGGGAGCAGTTAAAGGAACGATGGCGTACGCCGGGTTAACAACGCTGCGTTCTTAGTTGTGTGTGAAGTGCGTGTGCTTTGGTGGGAATATGCAGAGCATCTTAAAACGTCAGTGGAAAAGGGACATTTTGTTCCGGACGACTAGAGAGTTCAACGGTTAAGTCGTTAGTATTGAACAACAATCCCAGCAGCCCTCCTCGGATACGATGCCATCTTGTATTGAGGAGTTGGTAAAAGTCCTCCAACTGCCCTTTAGCATGCTGTTGTTCAGACCACCGAACGAACACACAAGGTCACAGCAGGCTCGGTCTCGTTCCAGAACAATAACAAAAAGGCCATACTGGTTGTGATAATGGTGTTCAGCTGTGTCTTCCAGCAGAGAACTACAGCGAACTACAGCCCTGAAACATAAAAGTATTTCAAGAGAGTGCCACTATCAGATTAATAAAGACAATGCAGGCCATTAAACATTCATTAAAGCAGATGCAGTAATACCATATCCCCAATGTACTCATTCATTAATGGATCAAAGTATATCTAGTCAGGTGCATGGAAAACGACTGCCTAAAAATACATCCAACGCAGCATTACTCTCTGGTATTGCTTTCATACTAAACACATTATCCTAATGATTAGGGTAGCAAAGGGTAGCGCACTTTCTGGAAACTTTCCAAGTTTGCACAATTTAGAATATACAAATCGTACCTTTTAATAGTTACTGATTCAACTTATATTTGGGCAGCCCACATTATTGGAAACACTACGGCACTACTGGGTGACTATATTTCATATTCTTTTATGATATTTCTAGCTTAAAGCAGTTTATAACTTGTTAACACCTTCTGCTAGTTCTTGCTAGCTAGCTGTTGCCATGTGGGATGTAGCTTGATTGAACATGCTCACTGAGGAATTTTAATTAATTTACTTCAACTAATTCTGTAGTGTCGAGGACTTATTTTATAAATTGGTTGTCCACTTTAAAACCATAAGTTTTCCCACAGCTACCTTTGTACCTTTCCCAATTAGTTAATTTGCTAGCTAGCTAACTCCCCACATGACATATTTCACATTGTATTTGACAAATGAATGCATTAGGTCTGTTATTGTAAGACACAATTTGTTTCTAGCAAACCACATATATTAAAATTGTATTCCTGTCATTTCCCAATCTTGAATATTCCCAGAATTTTGCAACCTTAGGGGATAATCAATATTTCTAGAGACCCTGAAAACAAATATTCTCAATGAGCTTCTTACAATGATTTATGGGGTCCGACATGAAGTTCTGCCAAAGTTAACAGTTTGGTTGATTCCACGCTTGTCTGCATGTGATCTTCTCACTAGTTTGAGGTGGGCGGGGCTCATTTGGGGAAAAAAGGGGGATGTCACATTTCCGAATGCCCTTCCTGATCTGATCAAACAAGCTCAGTGTTGATGAAGCAGATTAGCTAAAGTATCAGATTCCACATATATAACCATAACCACAGGATGTTTATTCAAACCTTGACATTCGATTGTTGCTCACTTAGTCACAAATATTGAATGTTATTGAGGTAAAATGTCAGGTTAAGAATGAGCTTCCAGAGGGTTTAAAGGGGGATCTCGGGGAATCCTCATTTGCGTGGTGAGAAAACAAACAAATCAATCTGATCTAGTTTGCTGCATTTTGTAATGTTATTAGCAGCAGTAGACAGAAAACTGTAGCTTGACAAGCTGTGGTACAGAGGGGCTGCCTGGATTTCATGTTACCTTGGAAACAAGCGAATAAGAAAAGGTAAGACCATCCAATCCCCTCAACATGTTTGGTGTATCCCCTTCATCAATCACCTGCATCGGGCGAACACTTACAGTAACTCAGCCAAAACAAGTAATATACTGGACAGGCCGCCAGTCCATCGAGAGCACATGTAGGGACATACAACCATTCACTCTCACATTCACACCTATGGGCAATTTAGAGATCAATTAACCTGCAGCATGTCTTTGGACTGTGGGAGGAAGCCGGAGAGCCCGGAGAGAACCCACGCTGCCACGGGGAGAACATGCAAACTCCACACAGAAGGACCGCTCCGACCGGGAATTGAACCCGCGGCCCTCTTGCTGTGAGGCGACAGTGCTAGCTACTACACCACGAAGTCGCAACTATTATAAATGCCACTGGGACAAAGTGGCAGACTTTGAAACAATGGCCACAGACAAAGACATTCAATTACACTACAAACCACAAGTACTTCTGGAATCTCACAAAAACATTTTAATTTCCCACTTACATGTGCATCAATTGGGTCAAACTTTAGATTAAAATTCAATAATGAAAATGTAACATTTTAATTTGCATTACTAGCATTCTCTGACAAATTTAAAAATGGTTCTTCATGGTTGACAACATTCAAAGTTACTTCAAGTTTTAAAATGAAATGGCAATATAAATATTGAATGGACCATTTATGTCGTAAGTGAAATGAAAGCGCAGTTCCACGTTTAATTTTCATAAAGCTACAGTATATGTAATTGCCATTTCTAGCAACTTGTCAGTCATTCTCAGAAGGCGGGACTACGTTGGCTAGTTGGGTGAGTGCACTTTTCAACACTCAAGAGATTTGCTCCAACTTGAAAATGCACTCATTTGGCCATTTCATTTATTCAGGGAACAGCATGACATCATTGACATGTAATTTCAATTTATTTTCCATTTTCACATTTGAATATTGTAAACTATAAAGCAGGGTTTTTGAAAACAAAATGTTGATTGGCTTTTCCAATTTTTGATTTTAAAATTGTCAAAGAATGTGCAAAGTGGTCGATGGAAATGAATCACTTTAATTATGCTTTTTAACTTGCATTTTCAATTAGAACTCATTTTTTAATATTGTCAACCATAAAGCGGATTTGGCTTTTTCATTTTCAATTTAATGTTGTCAGAGAATGGCCATGGGAAATGAAAACACTATTGCTTTCTCAATTAAATTTAGTCTACGCGTCCATAGATCAATAGCAGCTCTGGCAGTGTGAGTTGGTCTTTATTTCTGTTCAGCCTTTTTTTTAACAGTAGTATGATTTAGAAAGATGAAGTACACACAAAAGCACTTTAATGAACAACTAAAGTCAGGAGAATAATGATTTGTGAAATGTTACCACCGATGTGTTGCACCAACACAGAATTGCCTTTGAAACAGGGTTATAAATTGTTTACCTCTTGGGTAATAAAACTGAATTCTGTGAGTGTGTGTGTGTGTGTGTGTGTGAGAGAGAGAGAGTGTGAGTGAGTGAGTGAGTGAGTGAGTGAGTGAGTGAGTGAGTGAGTGAGTGAGTGAGTGTGTGTGTGTGTGTGGCAGGGGTTTCACAGCTGTTTTGAGACAAGTTTGAATATATTTCCATTTTTAAGTTGGATCGGTATGCATGAATATTTTTAAATTTGGAAACAGCCCCTTCCTAGATAAGGCAGAACATGATAAAATGGGTCATGTTTTGTGCAGGTGTGAAACCCATACAAACACACACAGGGATGAAAACAAACATTGTTAATGCTTCTGGTGGCGTCATGTTTGGTGGAAAATGCGTCATAAATGTAAAAGAGGACGGAGCCTGAAAGAAACTTTGTCTATGATGCATAGAGGCTTCGACAGGCTTGGCCCTCGGCCGGCCGCTTTGAGGCTCAGCTACTTCCCATTAGAACATAAAAAAATAGGATTTGCTTCATCCTGACCTTCCTCTATAGATCAGCTTTTTATTGTTGTGCTCGGGTCATAATCGGTGACTCTCAATATCAAGTAAAATAAAAAACAATGCAGAGTACTTTTGCCCCGTCAGTCGTCTATTTTTAAGGTTCATTTCTAAATTATGCCAGAACGAAGGGTTTGTTTGTGTGTGTGTGTGTGTGTGTGAGAGAGAGAAACAGAGGGAGACAAACTGTATCCACAGTGACATTAATCCACTCTGAACAGTTTAAAGTGAGCGTTGGCGGTTCTCAACCCCATTAGCCATTCTGAAAGATGCAACAGTGCAATTAGACAGTTGGCACAAAGGGAAGGCGAAGAGGGACCTGGGGAGTAGCCAGGGGGGCTTTACTCCGATAAAACACCCAGGAAGGCCAGACTTTAAAAATAGGTCACTGTCAAAATGTCATTATTTTTTATTACATTATGGTGTGGTGAAAATGTCAACAATCTTTGCTTTTGTCATTCCACAGAAAAAGTACTCTGATAATCTAAAAATAACTCTAAGTTTGACAATATGGTTGTTCAAAAATACCAAACCAAAAGAAACAGACCCGTGGGAAATGTTGACCATTTGATTCCAACAGCTCAGCAGATGGAAACTAAACAAAACCAAAAACATTCTAGTATAATTACACAAATATGACATCTCCTTGCCAGGCAATCAAAACACAGCACCTGAGATCTCTCAAGACCGGAGACGACGGCTCGCCTGAGCTCCAAATTAAGAACTTCGGCAGGCCATTCGAAGTCGAAAATACATCCATGAGGCGGAGCACCGTAATGATCAACTTGTTGAGGTCTGAAGGAAAAAGCTGAAGGACTGGGTCAACATCAACCTTGTCAATCATACAGTTCGTCAAAAGGAGCCGGGGACCCTGCATGGCTTCAGTCAGGTGTCGTTGGGTGGGTGAGGGTGAGAGGCTGAGCTTTTAATTAGGTGAGCAAGTAGGAGAGACTGCCAAGGAGAACAGGAAAGGTGAGGGGAGGCCAGGTACTGTTGGTAGATGAAGGGAGGTCAGGGAAAATAGACAGGGGAACCGTGTGCAGCCCTGCACACTCATTATTTTCTGACGGGGGTTAGTAGGAGATAACTTTGTGCCAAGCTACAGTCTGCAGAATGAAAAATTACCACATGTAGCAGCTGCAAGATGGTCGATTTCCTCTCTTTTTGGACAACGCTAACAACAGCTATTGCATATAGATGGTGTGAAAGGATTCAGTGTACAGTGTAAAGAGGCACCAGTCTTCGGGGATAATGATGTCTTCTTTTTTTTCTTTAAAAAGGCACACATTAAATATTATGTTTCAGGTTTGAGGTCAAGGACACACAGATTGTTTAGGTGCTAGTATTCTGCTTGATTAAGGTTTGAGGCTCTGGGAGAGGAGGTGCTTATCCTCAGGTGTACTACAAGGGATTCAGGCCAGCTTCTCAAGAGTTATCTTTCAATGATAGCAGGAGGAACTCAAGAGCAATTTCAACCCAAAAAGCTGGAAAAGCACCCTCCTTATCATTAAGCAGCACGGTAGCGAGTCAAATTTCTCAATGTTGAATATTTTTGCTTCTCGCAAATCAGTAAAATGATGGGGCTAATTATGGTGTCCAAATCTGTCAAAGAACTGCTTGATTCAATATGATGTTCCTGTTGTCACATAAACAAGCCATGCTGGTGGCTCTGTGAAGCTGTACTTAGGCCCAGTGGTGCTAAATGCTAATGTCGGGGTGCTAACATGACAATGGTATAGAGCCGATGGGAATGTCATTCGTTTTGCAGATAATTCTAAACTTGGGTTTTGGATAAATTAAGAGGTTGACCACATCCATTCATCCAGTGTTAAACATGGAGGTCATGGCAATCCATGCAATTATTGTTGAAACGGTCCAAGACCACAAACTTGAACCTTCTGGTGATAAAAGTCACACAACATTTAGGGACCATGAATGTCAACAGAATTTTGTTTTCCCGATCCATCCAAGAAACATTATTACAGTAAATAAGTGCAAAAGGAAAAGTCTGTGGACCAGAAAAGCAATTAGAACCCATCTTCTGTCAAATGTTATGGCAATCCGACCAATAGTTGCCGCGGTATTTGTAGTGGACCGCTGAACTGACCAACGTTGTCAGTTCTAAAGCCACGCTGGCTAAAACCACATATAGTTTTAGCAAGATCTCCAATAATCATGTTTAAAAGGTGCAAAATAGTTGCTGTTCCGTGCCAAGATTTCAAATTTCAAAAATCTCTTTCTCACAATTTTGCACATCTTGAGCTCCCCAAGGAGCTCCTACATATTTCCAAACCCAACAATGAGCAGTGGATGCTTTTGTATTTCAGTCATGGAAGCTTAAAAAAAAAACAATTTTCAAGCCAAATGAAAAGCCAATTTGCAAAACTACTATTCCAATATTATGCATGTTGATATATTGCCTCTTCACTATCCCTGTTCAATCTGAACACCAATTATCTAGCTTACTCCTCTGTGTTGTGAAAATGTGACTTTGTTTTCATCACTTAGGGAGGACAGGAGGGGGAAGGGGGGTGGGGGGGGGGGGAGACTGTGTCTGTGTCAGAGACTTGTGTTGGAGAAAAGAACCGTCGATACTGCTGTCAATTAAAATCAACAGTCATAGATTGTGCGACTCGCCTCTCAGTGTAATTAAATTAATTTGAGATGCTGTCAGACTTTTTTTTTTCTTTAGGTCTTGAGGGGATTTACTGTAGGTAGATGAAAATGTAAAAAAATAAAGTGAAATGAAAAAAGGACAGCAGTTTGTGTCACCACAGACCCTACCATAGACACATTTCTGTATTTTTTTAGGGGGGGGCAGGTCAACAGTATGTGCCACATAATTATGTACCAAGTATAAATCATCTGAAAGCTGTGATCCTGAAGATAAATTGAGCTGCAGCTCAGCACTGCGTGTCAAGTGTTTCCAGTGATAAATCTGTAATAACATTGCATTTTGGTGAGCCGCCTATTAAAATGTTGAACAACATTATGATGGAAACGTACGATAGCCATTCCCATGCTCACTTACGCCTCATAAGATGTTGGGTTGTTCAGATTTGTTACACAGATTTGGTGCAACATTTAACCAATGTTGACCTCTTGAGAATTGAATATCCCGTATACATATATATTTTTTTATTTATCCAGCATACATCCCACATTTAGACCTTGAGAAACACCACAGAAGAATCCATGCTGTAATTTGATATCAAAACCTTTGACATTTCTGCGACGATTGGGCGGCGAGCACTTCTGTCCCTTATTGTCAATATACAGAGGAAAGCAATACGTCCCCCGATGCCCTACGTCTACTTTGTGTTTGTAAAGTTTCATGAGGTCACAACAGGTCATTTATTTATTTATTACAGGGACCTCAAGTTTCAGAAAATGGTCTCACTGCAATGAAATGGCTACAACGGGGCCTAACATCATCACCCATTGGATTCACAAGAGTCTTAACTTTCCAGTCAAACCCAACGTAAGCAAAATGCATTCGCAATGATGTCGATCGAGGACGCCGGCGTCCAAGGGGAGTTTAAGAGGTCGAGAGATGCTGGCGTGAGCGTTGCACTGCGGCCTGCACACTCAATCAGAGCAACCCGGCCCTCCTGCTCTGTGGTTCAACTCGCTGACGGGGGACAGCAAGTCTTATGGTGAAGGAAAGTACATCAAAGAGTCACAAAAACTTACTTGGACGTAGTTCGACCGGAGTGTTGCCAGGGAAACAACACATTGCCGACAGCTGCCCGGTAGCTGTAGACACCCAGAAGCCCGAGGGCAAGAGCAACCTTGGAGACGCACGAGCACCGTCTTTGAACCAGGAGGTAGATAAGAACCAGGCAGAAAGCAGCCAGCAGGGAGAGCACCGTCCTGTGTTCAGAGCTAGAGAGACAGGCGGTCATGGGGTTAAGACAACTCCTAATACGAAGGAAAATTGTGACTGAATTTAGTTTAAGAACTTATTCCGCGATGAAATATGACGAGCAAAAAGGAATTTAACCAACATCAAAAAGCAAATAATCAAACCTTGAAGTAGACTATTTACTGAGCAACAGAGAACATTTGGATGAGATGAAACACCCTCGGTCCTATCCTCCAGCAGTAGTTTCAACTTTAAAGAGGAACGGATCTTCAATTGTTCACTGGATTTAAGGCTATATAGTTTAAAATTACACTGCCACTAATAAGACCACAAAGGACGTATACAAAATTTAATAGAAGCTGTGTTTTTTTCGGTTTTTTTTGATGGAACAGACAAAGTGAAAGTTGGGTACTTTTGAGACAAGAAGCACACAACCTAGATCTCATTATCCAAGCAACAGACAGTGCCGGTAGGAAGAAAGGCCAACGCTGGACAGGGATAAAGTCAGAATCCACATCTCTATCCCACAATGTGATGCATGTTAAAGAACAGAATATTAATGGCTCAGTTTTAGTGAGAAATTGTCGTTTTTCTACAGACTAAACAATCACAGAACCTATTTTCCCCATAAGTGGATGATCCTCTCAGCCTGTCAGCCAGAAAGAAAAAAAAACTAAAAACGGTTTCAGTGTCAGGAGAAAAGACTTAACACCCCATAGCCTCAGCTATGTTCTAAATGGGACATAATGGCCGGCTTTTACATTCCCCAGAGAACAGGGGTGAGCTGGGGACATTGATCTGTTACCGTCACGAGTAGGTGGAGAGACAAATGGAGATTGTCGCTGTATTGTGTTCTCGACTACTGAGGCTGTTGTCTTTGAACAATTTGATATTCGCTGCCTTTTTTGACAGTGAATGTGTGCGGCGGCTGCACGTCGGGACTGAAGCAGCGAAAGAACCCTTTTCAATTTAATTCTGCAGGACTCAAACCTAAGAGAGACCCTCAACTCTAGCTGTGGAGAAAATGAGTTCTCCTCATGTCCTGTTCACACATATCATATGCATAACAACGTGCTCATAATCCTCAGCTCTGCCTGCAGCCCTATGTTCAATAAAGTCTTTAATAAGTGTTGGACAGAACAAACAACCTGCTGACCAGCAGAGGAGTCTTGAGTAACAAGAGAACAAGGCTTTCTGTTTACTGGAAGGGATTTATGCACGCATTTACCAGACCTTGTATCAAGTAAACTTCTATACGTATCACCACTTTGTATATTCAGACCTTTTGTGTTGTTAAATAGGGAACTCTGAAGGCTTCAGGGAAGCTAAAGAGAAAGACGTGCCACTCCGTCTCTTTGCTATTCATAGAGTGGTGCGTCTTCTCCCAGAGAAACCTCTTAGGAATCATAATGCTGCCAAGAGTAATTATGTATCGGGTAGCTGCTGCATGTTAACACTCTACTTTGAAAAAAAAAAAAAGACAAGTGTCATGACAAGTGAGATGAGTCACCTGCAAAAATGTGAGAAAAAAAAATAGCATTTCAAAATGAAAATTGCCATAATTAAAATGTAGGAAATTATGATTTTTTTTTTTCTGTATTTATTTATATTAGACAACCCAACCTGTTGAGCCAATGTCCCACGTCGGGAAGATGAGCCCACTGCACCCCGGTCTGGTTGAGGGAGCGCAGCAGCCGGCAGCAGACCAGAGTGAAGGGCGGCGTGGCCAACGCGAGCCACTTCTCCGAGCACACCTCGGCCTTGGGGTGATGGCCGTCTTTGGAAGGGAGGATGGGCTCTTCCTCATCTCCGTGGCCCCTCTGCTCCCTGAAGTACTTGCGGCACACGTCTTGGAAGACGGCGAGGCAGAGGGTGTTGAGCAGGAAGTACCAGGTTTGGTGCTCTTCCTCCACGAAGCTGCTCGCCGCCAAGCTGAGGGTGTGTCCGACCGTGCCGGCCAGCAGCAGCACGTCGAGCTCCGACAGGGACCACTCGCTGCCGCCGCCGCTCCTCAATGGAGACTACGAAAGACAACAGGAAGATGGAGTGAAAACAGCATGTATATGTTCCTTCTGACAAAATGATGCTAGAGATCCATATCCAGTGATTTTATAATCACGTCTGAAGCCAAAAGTACAAACGTAATAAGACGCTGACTGAATCCTAAATCTTAGGCGTAAGTTTGACCTCGACACATCTATTTAACTGATACCATTCACAACTTGTGCAATACATGCAGCCGCCACCCACGCCCGACCACGGTAGACTCCCATCAGTGTGTGAATGGGAGTGAATGGGTGAATGACGATGAATGATGTAGTGTTGACGAATACACGTCTATTTACCATGACGTCTCACTCAACCTTCTATCCCCTCGCCCACCTCTGTACTGTGGATCCACCGGCAGTTATAATTGTTCAACTCTGTGGGATAATCATTTGGCCCAAACTACTGCTTGGGTGATTCATACTAATATATTTCAATATTAAAAAAAACCTCATCTAGTGACACTCATTAAATGACCCATGTGCTTCATAATAAAACATTTCAATTTGCAACCACTTAGACCTGCCGCTCTATTATCTCAACCCCCTTCATTTCAAATCCTCCATTGATGCAGACTGCATACTTCTCACATATCCAGACTTCTGTTTTCTGGACATGTACAGTACAGGCCAGTCATCCCAGAGGCCGAGTCGGGGTCAGAGGAGATCTTTTTGGGGTTGCCAAATACAATAGCAGCATTTCTCCTATATGTCGATAACTGCAGTACACATTAAAGCTTAATGAGGGATGTTCCTAAATGTCCTTTTTCTTCTCATCGTTTTCGTGAATCGAATATGAAAGGCTAGCGTACACTACGTTTCTTTTTGAAGAACGAGATGCACTTAAATAAGTTTATTTGGTCTCTCTTATAAAGTATTTAACATGCGTACATGTTAAAAAGTTGTATAGGTCTAACGATGGTTTACCTCGTCAAGGAAACATGAGGTGATGGGGAAAGGGCAGTAATAAGGGTCAGGAAAGCAAATGCTATGCACAAACTCACTTTTCTCTCAATTCATAGATTAGGCCTGTGGTGAATTGGGTCATGATTATTTCTTTTTCTGCCCATTATAAAAAGGGAGCTTCAAGAATAAGAGTTTGAGATACGGTAATAGAGGACTCTAAGTGCAGCAGACGGAGACCGCGAGCCGTCATTCAGAAATTGCGGTCGGTCATCACATTTTCTATAATTGGAGTTCGTCCAACGGCATACTTAAATGCAAATAATTTGGTTCAGTGGTGACGGCGCGTGACCGCGTAAAGCAAGTTCAAATCAAGTTCAGCCGGCCTCGTAGTCCGGCAGCAATGTTTTAGCCCAACCAATCAACGACCCGACAGACGTGCATCTCAGCCCGCGCTCACCTGAGGCTGCAGCACCAGATCACCGCCGGACGGGAGCTTTCACACATGCGCCCGTTTGCTTTACACGACATGCTGGGACATTAAATATTTAGTTCCGGTAGTTGTGTTGCAAAGAAATAAAAAAGGAAAAAAGCATCACTCAACTGCTGCAGGATCTATGGCTTCGAGGTGGCATGCATTTTCATACATTATACGGATCTAGGTTGTTCTTTTAATGAAGGCCTGCCAGATTGAATAACCATAATGCTATTTATCCGGAAATATAGTTCTTTATCCTGCATATATTTCAGGGTTGAGTCTCTGGTTAAGCAAGGTCTGCCCATTCATTTTTCAGAATCAGAGTTACTGTTGCATTAAAGATAATATGATTAATGTCCTCTGTGCCAACAACTCCTTTGTTTAAAAAATAAATAAAACAAGTCACAGCCCAAAGGGAGCTGTAATATGTTTTTCAGCTCCACTGCTTCCTGTTGGTGTCTCTCTCTCCTCCAGTTGCGAAATCTCAAAAACAACATTTCCTCATGTTTTCCTTCACTGATTAAATCTTGTTTGCTTTGTTTTAAAGTAGAAGGAAGATAAGCAAAATAGAAGTATTATTTATATAGAACTATTATTTCACTATTAATATTCTATTGGCACAATTTCACTAGTTTTGAGCTTGCATGCCATAGCACGATATCAAAAGTAGTCGATTAAATCTCTCTATGATGCATTCGATGTATGATATTAGATCTCACATTTGAGAACGTTGATCCCACCTATTGTTGGACAGGTCTGAAAACTGGGTTTGGCTTTCAAGAACCGGTTAAGATCCAAATTCCAAGACAGGAATTATTGACTCCACTGGCAAATGTACAGCCAGGCAGGTCAGCGTGGCCCGAGGAGTACCGCGAGCATCAATACGTGGCCCCCTCGGTTCTAGAGAAGCAGCGTTTTTTTGTGTAGTATTGCTTTGGATTCTGATCCTAAATTAGCAGTCACATCTCAAAAAGTTAATGCATGCATCCATTTCAAGTTGGTTAAGACTATTTGAGAAGACTTTTGAGTTCCAATCAGCTGCTCCAGGAAGTTACTGGTCCCAACCAAGAACAGCCCAGCACATAACCACTCGGATACACTTTGGTTTTCTTATTATTAAACAAACTGGACATAATGTGCAACGTGGTGAACGTTATCGGACCTGGTCGGTGGACTAGCGGTTTCCCACTTGTTTCTATAGTCTCGGTGCTAAGCTAAGCTAACCTTCTTCTGACACTTAATGAACAGACACGAGTGGTATCGACCTTCTCCTCTTGCTCTCCGCCAGAAAGTGAATAAATGTGGAACCATCCCTTTAATTATCCAACAAAAACAAAGAAAAGAGTTATACAATTGAAACAATGAAGGAGAGCGAGGATGATTTAAAGAGCACTATAGGGAGAAATATTTCCTGAGCAGCCTCGGGGCCAAACTATACATTAGAACATCCATCACTCAAAACCTGAACTGAAGCCTAATGTATAAATAAAGAGATCCCATCCTCTGCCCTCTCTACATCATGTCAAAGCACAGTGAAAGGACAGCACGATTACCTTTCTGTCCAAAACATTTGGCCTTAAAACTATTGCAGGCCCCCGAAACGAGGATCAATATATTTGTTACGGGTTAATATCGGCCTTTCGGTTATTCAAATTCATTCAACTGGAAGTCTAATCACATTCTTGTTGGGGGGCGATGGGTCAGTGAGTGTGCTTAATCTTCCAGTTGCAGAGAAACTAATCAGGATGCCTCTAATAAAAGGTTTGGATGCCATCGTTTGTCACGTCAACGCAGACGCAGCGCTTTGCACTCTGATCCACACGGATTCAAGCGAATGTATATTGAAATATAACGAGACCTCATCTGGCTTTAGATAATTTCTTGCCCTTTCCGTCCTCATTTTGGAACTTTGTTGCACAATATTAATCAGCAACTAAATCGTGTTTTTAAAGTATTCAAGCACATTTAAAAGGTTGCTGAAAAGTGTTGCAAAAAGAAGTAAAACTGGCGAAAGCGGATTAAATACCATCTGAAAATGTTCCAGCTGAATTCATCACCAATACTAATATAGTGTTACACTAAAAACAGCTTTTTTTGTTGTGTCTAATCACAATATCAAAATGAGTTTGTCAGCCATGACTTAGAGGACACAGAGTCTACTAATTATATTTCCTCACACAGGTCATTATAGAGATAAAGATCTTGGCCATAAAGATGGGCCATGACTGTAAAGATTTTATCAGCGTTTTGTGGAACAAGATATATTAGCAATGCATGGAACTGCTCCATATACCGCTTTCAAAGTAATCAATAATATTTGAAAATTGATTCCAACATCAACTTGCAAGTCAACGTCAGCAAGCTGTAGTAGTTAAAAACATATCTGCAGCAGTATTTTAGGACTACATTAACACAAGTAACAGATTTTATAGTTTATTATCCATAAATATCAACTGATCTGAGCTTTTATAGCCTTCATCATCGCTGCATCAGGATGCAGCACTGCAGGCGTTTCTGTTTCAGATGCATTGAAGATACAGAAGTAAGTGTTGATTGCATTACGTTGTTCACATAAATCACACACACACACATACATTACTGCTTAAACACCACTAATTTGATAATCAATTATCATCAAGTCACAAACATCCACTGCTTCAATGTGAGGTTTGCCATTTGTTCTATTTTTGGGTGGTTTCAATTTGTGGAGTTTTTCTTTTTCTTTCTGACACTTTTCAGTTGCAGCCAAACAGTCAAACCATGTGCTCCCCTTCATGCTGTGGTCATCGCCTCATTACAGAGACATGAGGGTGCAGTCGAGGTCTGTCCAAAACACGTGGATGTAATTGCACATGTTTGACACATTCATTGGTCAAGTTAGTTTCTGTCCGACCGTCTCGCCTCTCTATAAAAAGTCTGCTGCTCGATGAGGAAGCACTCTTCTCTTTAGTAGTCCCGCTGAGCTATGGGCACTTTGTTATTATTATTTTTAACTCAAAGATATTCCACTGTCTTTCTCAAGGAAACCAGAGTCACAGAAGTACATCCACAGTACATCTCCTCCTCATGCACCAGAGTCACGATTTGGGAGGTTTCTTCACCCAACCCAAATGGCCCGAGTGGATTCCTTCGGACTTTTTTGCCCCCTCAGCACTTTGCAAAGTTCCCAGAAGGGAAATGAGATGTAACCTTTGCAGATAAATTATAATGAGCAAAGAGGTGCAGCACTAAAGAGGACTCATCTTTTAGGCCAATTCAAACAAACACTAAAGACTGAGTGCTTCCACCTTCTGAATACCTAGTCCCAGTACATATGATTGATGGCCCATTTAGAGGAGCGGTCTCAACGTTGCTGGCAATTACTTTTATTTGTTGAAGTGCATTTCAACATGGTCGGTATATGTGTGTGTGTATATATATATATATATATATATATATATATATATATATATATATAATAATGGTCGAAAAAAAAATAATGTTTTTAACCATAAACAAAAATCAGTCAGTATCTTTCATCTACAGAGTTCAGAAAGTCCAGTTTCAAAGAGTTTGAAAAACAGCTGACATCTTGATGGTCCTAATTGCATCGTTACAACAGAAAACAGCTGCAAACTTCAACATGACTGTATGTATTATTACTCAAAGTGTTGCATCAGGAAGTCGTTCTCATGCAATTCAGCCGGCAGGAGGACGGCCGGCTCAGACGAAGAAGAACTGCACTTCACCACTTTATTAGGCACACCGAGCGAAAACTGATGCGGTCTAATGCAACAGTCCTGCAATACACCCTCCCCTTGTGAAGGCTCTCACGTTTTGTTGAGTCAACCTCGTGATCTTTTTGGAGGATGACGTTTTGAGGTGCGGTTGAACTGGTGTTTCTGTTAATCAACCTGAACCAAGGGGTGGACAAAATAGTAGAAACACCTGCAGGACTGTTGTATTAGACTGCATTAGTTTTACATGAACGTATAGAGCGCCTACTCTAAGGTTCCGCAGAAGCCCGAGGATAAAAACTAGTTTGCTTTATGAACGTCTTTCATTGGAATGAAGTTGATGCCGTCTGGAGACATCCAGTTCTTTTAAAATATCTCTGGTCTACTGCTGCACTGACTGACACAATGCTTTGTGTCTATTGCAGTTTTTTTATTACTTAATAATGCAGAAAATAGTGAAGGTTTGTCCGACATTTCATCTTCCCATCATGCTTCACTGGTGTGAACGGCGCTTTGATAACAACAAAAAAGGCAAAACAAAACTTTCTATTATGCGGAGAGGGGGGAGTGGGGGGCAACTAGCTGGAGACACGCAATGATCACAACAGATTCAATTCTGGTGGCCTGGAACATTTTTGATATGGAGTGCAATGATTGTGCGGTTGCAAAGATGCGTTAAAAAAAACCCAATACAAAACATGTGCCGTTTGAAATGACGGATTATGTTCATCAGTGTGTTTCAGAAATGTGAGCTGGATTTTGGAAAATAATGTGAGTATGTGACTTCAGGGACACGGAGGAAACCTGCGGCAGAGCAGACGGTGGCAGCATCTGTGATAAATTCATGTTCCTTTTGTTGTGCTGTTGGCATTAACAGTTCAACTCAGGAGTTTGAGCAATGCTGAGTCGGCGTTCCTTCTCTCTAACTCCCAGTCACTGCGATGAATGACAAAAAGATTCTCGTACTTTTTTTTTTATGTGTCATCATAAAACAATATAGTTTGGTCAATACAGTCAAAGTGACATTACTGTATGAAAAAACGTCATTAAAATTACTACCAACGTATTACCTTCCCATTTCTCTGTGCACTACTGTCGAGTAATTCATTACTTGCAATCATCCATGAAAAACATGCGATAAGCTGCGCATACGGTCAAGCACTATTTGACTAATAATATAAAGGGTGACCAAAGGCTCAAATCTGAAAAACTTCTTTGCAGCCGTGATTTTGATGCAGTGATTTTTCAATGATAACAGATCAAAGAAAATCAACTAAAACTTGTAATCAGCCCTTTGTTTCACAGTATGAAGTCATAAGAGCAAATGGTGCGACGTGGGAGAGGTTACAGTGTTGAAAAAAACCGACTCATATTTTAATTTGGACCTCCCCGCCAACAGAAAAAACCTAAAGATGGCCAATGTAAACTGGAGGCAGACTCTTGAATATTATAAGAGTTATGTTGACCGGCTGAACTGATGACTGTCAATGTATACCGTGTGGACCCAGTGGTGGAGGTGAAATGCTGGAGCATGTGCTATTATTACACACTGCACCTTTAAACAGCAGCAAGCTAGTGAATGCAGCCGTCTCCGGATGGAAAACCAACTTCAGATGCCTCACTTGTAACTTTAATATTCTCCGTTACAAAACAATCACAGAGCAGCTGAACGGGTTCACAAGTTAGCTTCCGTATTGAGCTCTCACGCGCAGACAAAGCACAAGCGTGCGCACACCTATGAGGGAAAACATCTGTTCCAATCTGTGTGGGTGGTACATTTCGGCGCACAGGCTCACCTTCCCGTGAATCGTCGGCCCCAGGGGGATTCGCCGCGTCGCCATGGAGACCAGAATGCAAAACATGGCCGAGGAGAAGGCGACGGCGGCGAACACGAGGCCCCAGGAGAGGCTGCAGAAGTAACAGGAGCTCTCGGCGGAGGTGCACACCAAGACGTGCACCGAGGCCAGCAGCAGGCACAGGAGGTAGAAAGGCAGGGAGAGCAGGGCCGAGAGGACGGGCAGGTCCACGGACGCCTCGCCGCTGAGGGCTTCGGGCATGGCCAGCAGCAGGACCAGCAGGAGCTGAAGGGGGAAGAAAAAGAAGAACTTCTTTGTGGTTTAACTGACACAACCACAGAAACACACAGGACACGCAAACAGTATTTTAGCAGTGTGTCCTCTTAAACATATAATGCACGTAGAGCACATGTTGTGAGTATTGATAATTATGGCCGTTGCATCTTAAAGCTTTTTTTCCTTCTGGCAATTACACTGTTAAAACACTTTCCTGCACCAAAAAAAACAAACAGAAAGCTTTCAAATGTGGACATGTGCCTTTGGAGGTGAGTGGTTTCATTTTGTTTCTTCACACCTGTGACTTTCATACATTATAGCACACCGATCTACCAGTCTCCACAGTCCTTAGGATTTATAACCCCTCCCCCACTCACCTGAAACACAAACACCGTGCCTGCGACCATGGAGTACATGTCGTACTTGCCCAGCTGCTTGCTGAGGGCCGAGCTCATGGCGGCCAGGGCCTCCAGGTACTGCTTCAGGACCTTTTTGCCCATGTTGGTGAGCACCTCCGAGGTGTTGCCATCCAGGAAGAGCTTCATCCAGATCCCATGAGCCCTTTCTGCCACGCGGAACTGCTCAAAGCCTGCCTCTGGAACAGGATGAAGAGGTGGGGGAGGGGGGGTGGGGGGGGGATTACTTTGACATTGATGTGCACCGTCAGGTACTCGAACACTTGGCTTTACTTTGACATGCAGCACAACTTCAGCAGCTATTGCGTTCATATAGATTCATCAAATTGAGGACATCTGCAGCATCTCATTAATAACCTCTGTGGGTTTCCTGATGCGGCGTCATATTTATTTTGCTCTATTTATTCATCACCAAATACCTTCTGATGCATCAGGACTATTCCACTTATCTCCCAAAGCAAACAATCTGTGCTTTTCTATTATGTAACTTCCATCTCTGTTTGCAGACGGCCTCCAAACTGAATGCAATAGTTTCAGTATTATAAAAAGGGAGAACTGTGTGTCAATTGGTGGCATTATTTACATCAACAATCTGCCAACTTATTGGAACATATTAGCAACGTTACAACCACGGTTGGATGCTCGGCTACAACTGGATGGAGATGGAACCACTGGCAGAGAGGCTGATATTTTTTTATTAGTTTATTCAAAAACAAAACAAAATCGTGAAAACAGTGAAGAAAAATTAAAGGCAGTCTGGAGTGCTTTGCCTCACTTCAGGCCGCCTGTGCTGCCGCACGAACATTTGTCTTACTATTTCCTTCCTCATGAATGAGAGTTCAGTAATCCTATTCATGACTTCATCAATCATACTGATGCCCGTTGGATGTTAGAAATGGGAAATCTATTACATTTCAGCCGTTGCTTGTTCGGTTTCCTGTGTCGATAATGTTCCTGAAATTGAAAAGATAATAAAATGCCTGGAGGTAAAAAAAAAACTAAAAAAAAAAACTTTTGTCCTAAAAAATAAATAACAAATATTTCTAATTTCTAATCAGGACCCTAACGATGAGGAGCCACGACTCACTCACACGTTTACTCAAGGCGGGCGAAGGGACGCCTGCTTTCATTTCACTTCAGTGCTTTAGGAACATGTTCAAGGACAAAGCAACGCGGAGTGTTTGATGTGTGGTATACATCAGACACACACACACACACACACACACACACACACACACACACACACACACACACACCCCTAAAACCAATATTTTGCAGCATAACACCTATCTCAGCGGCATAGCGGTGATAAATAGTGACTGTGGCTTTGCCAGACAGAGGGGCTGGTAGAAATATTAGAACCTTAAGCCACAGGCATGAATCACACAATATCAATGGCCCTGGCCATGTTTCATCTGTCCAAAAGAACACGTATTGGTTAATGGCCCTCCAAGATGCCTGAGGTTAGAGGCACAAGGAAAACACAATGTGGAGATTGAAACAAAGCGGACAGTGATGGATTTACAAACGAGTCCTAGAAGGACAGTCGTACTTCTGCTGCGTGAGGTTCTTCATTTGAGCTTTGGGTAACAGGAAATACTTGGGGAGTTATTATTGAGTCTGAAATCAGTCCAAAGCCAATCCAAAATATGTAGGTGTGACTATTTGTCAAGCAGACTATAAACACACTTGATCAATGCAATTTTGGGGGCGTTAAGAGTTACAAAAATGGACTCTGATCGCTTTAATAATAACAGGGTCACTTTACATCATTAAAACAAATATGTTACCAATACTCAGATTTTAATTAATTAATTTTAAAAAAACAATCTTTAGTCCATTTGTTTGGGGAGGAAGAGAGTCTTGTATCAAACTCAAGAATATGCTTTCGGAAATGTAATCAGTTGCAGACGATGCTGCTTTAATCCAACCAAGTTAAGATTCAGTAACGGAGTGGAAAGAAAAACAACAAACGGAGCAATATTGGAACATGACAAATGTGTAGAGAACCCAATAATGGCCTGGGTCAAAGAAAAGAAAAGAACATTCTCAAATAAATGGGACCATAAAGGAGATACACCCATAAACAGACTACTATCTAATAAGAATATCCATTAGGGGGGGTACAAATATGTTGGGTCAGATTCATCAGCTTGTGGAAAAGGAGTAGGAGTCAAGAGCAAATCCATTTGGGAGAGCGAGCTGACTTTAATTACTTTAACTTTGGATAAAGTTATTGCAATCTTGATTTCAGTGTGATTACTGCAGCGGATTATAACCGTAAAATAAACAGTATAAAAAAAGAAACTTGGCAGAGAGATGCGGAGGCAGAACAAGATGCTTTTTTTAAACCTTGCACCGAGTTGAACTTTGAAAATGTCACTTTCATGTTCTGCAAGTTATTGTTACTTTAAAAAGACAAAGAAAAGTGTTTGCACGGTAATGAAAACTCTTAATATATCCAATTGCGTCACACTCCAGTTTGCACTGTAAATATAAGTGATGAAACGCATTTGAATGCTGAAATCAGCCACATTCCTTTCCACTTCTTTCGCACCCTTTGACCCCAACAGGTGTCCGACAGCCGTGCTACTTAAAATATCATCCCAGGCGAATTTCCTACCGGTCACAACTATTACATTTGACTGCATAACAGCTTCATGATTACGCACATGTGCAGTTTCAGGGAGAAATATAAATAAAAAACCAACACATCCAAATGTAGGTCTGCTGAAATAATTTCCATTTCATCCCATCACTATGGAAACCAGGGACCAAAATAGAGTGCCAATGTGCTGCAAGTGCGGTACGGTTTTCAATGTGAAAAGAAGTAGTTCCCTTTTAAATCAAGTTTTGAAAGAACAATATTTGCCGTTTACCACACCTGCAGGTTCGTCTCACAGTTCAGCATCGGGGTACGACGGCTTGAGGTACCGACAAATGGGACACTGTACAAATGTCTGTAGGCCCAAAGACAACATAATGATGTGCTTAAAAAAAAGAGCAGGTAGTTTCGGATAATATTTGATACTGAAATATAATGTGTTTATAAAAAGGCAAAAGACAACTTGGGAAAAGTAGCTCCAATTCTAAAGCCATGCTAGCAGCTCTACGACGGAGCCGAACACGACGCCAGCCAGCGATTCATCTCCCAACCCACTCATTCATTTACAGCAATCTCATCGGGCTATCCAACTCATTTAGTTATCACGACGCGCTAATCTTACAGATCCGGGGTGTTGATTTGAAATCAGCCCTCTAACACTTGATAATGACATGAGTAATTCCTTATTTTATGTTCATAAAAGAGTTTCTCTAGCTGTTTTTGTGCCTCCGAGGTCAGACAATTCTCATTAGACAGGGAGGCTGCAGGCCTGTAAGCAACCTTGGCACCACATATTATCTATTTGGTTGTCACGTCGAAAGCATTTCACGTTAACTATGTCTGAACCGCTCTGTAGAGGATTATGAATCCTCAAATGAAATGCCACATGTCTGATTGTTTGCCAAACAAGCCAGTTATCAAAGAGTTTGCCTCCCAGACCCAATTCCCGTCCGTCTCGTATGAAACGACGAGATAAATTGCTTCCGACCGACCAAACGTCTGCAATGGTAACTGCAGCCGTCGGTGTATGAAATGTACCCGAAAGCGAGGGACAGCAACAGAGAGAGAGGCGTGAGGGAGAGGCAGCGAGATGGATAACTCTGACAAACAGTGTGACCCCGAGATGAAAGTCGGGAGCAGAGCTCCATGAGCATATGTGCATGCATTTGCGCAGAGCGGACGGCATTAATGTTCAAGAACAGACCACGGCTTGTTTGAGAGTCTCCCCGTGTGGATTTTGACATTTATTTTCCCCCGCAGCTGTACGGTCATTTATAGAAATTTATAGAATTCAGTGTACAGAGGGTTTAACACCTACACCCTGACATGACATGACAGGAACATGTCCATCTGTTTCTCTTTCTTGTGTTGTATGGTCAGTGTCTATGGCCACTTTTAGTAACCTACTTCCTGGAAATGCACACTTGATTCATCTGCGTAGAACGAAGAAAAAGATGAACATTTTCAATCTGTTAACCGCCATCAGAGACTAGTGGAAAATCTCTAAAATGTGTCTTCTTTCATAACTCCGGTGTTGACAAGCTTTTGCTCGAGCACGTGAGATGACTCCACCCTAGTCTTAATCAGAGTGCTGCAGGTTAAACACTGCTTTGATGCAGCCGACAACACAGAGTGAATAATGAGGAGATGGACTTCTCCTTACAGCGAGCCACTTCTGAGTCAACTTAAGTCTCCAGTCGAAAAGACGACAGGCACAAGTGGGACGCAAATGAAACAACCACCCAAATGAGACACTGATGCGCTTCCTCCGAGCTCACGTGTGAAACAAACCTCAACAACTTGTGTGGAGCGGTCGCAGTTTTACTAGCTGTAAGAAGAGACCCGTCAGAAATACGCCCGCATTGTATTCCTTTAAAAGCAGCACTAACCCTTTTCTTGACCACGTAGCACCAGAGCTGGTATAGCTAATGTGTTATAAAACAGCTTCCTATAAAAGTACCGCGTGCACAGACACACACACACACACATACTGAGCTCTCCTTTTTGCTCGGTTTTTGGTCTCCGCCAACTCCTGATGGACATATCTCTCTCCTTAGCAGCAAAATCACGGGCTGGTCGCCAACTGTCTGTGTGCAGTTTGGCAGTGAACATAACGGAGGCTTTGTTTTTTTACATTGACAACGGCTGATGTTGGTGAGTGTGAACAAAGACAGTTAAGCTATGGACTGTAAAAACCCAAAACACTGAGCTGAAATAGGTTAAAAGAAAATATAACTGCCTTTTGGAAAGAGTTTTTCCTGCTACAGCAAATAGTCCCGTGGTTGTGTTCGTTGGGAACATTTAGCTTCCGAGTGCAATCAGCAGCCCCTTGAACTACACCGCATAGTGATGAGACTCGCTGTCAGACAGGGTCCCGGCTGACCGAGCTTTAACGAGTCCAGAGGTTGGACTCGGCGAATTCGTAACCCACCTTTCTCATAGTCGGGCGTGCTGTCTTTGAGCAGGCAGCTGAGCTGGTGGCCATTGAGATGCAGGAAGCGTAGCTGGTCTCGGAGAGAGGTCTCCTCTATGACACCCGGGATGACGCGGCCCACGCTGTTTTGAGATATGGGCAGGCCGAGTCCCAGGGCCAGCGTTGGAGTCAGGTCAACCTGCTCCACCACGCCGGGCTTCTCCATTCCCACTGTCACCACGGGGGGAAAACACACACACACACACACACACACACACACACACACACGTGAGGATCCACTGCGCACATGGTACATGATGGTGAAGCAATGACATGTGAGCCTTTTTATATTTTGTGTTGTCTTCTAACCTTCCTTTGAAGACCAGCCTATATATAATTTAAGGAATCTGTTCAACCTGAATGTAACAACCAACTTCTTCTATTCATTCCAAGAAGTAGATTCAAGGTAAAATGCCCCCTCTACCTGCCAGTGGACTTTAAAAAACGGACAGAGAAAATAAAGAAGCCTTCAGTAACTAACCAGTGAAGCCAAAAGTCACATTTTATCACTTCAAACTATCCTCAGATAAAAATGTTCTAGATGAGGGACGGGAGGTGATGGCTCAATGTTCCTACTGTCTGCTGAGGAAGATTCCTCCGTTCACACAATAAGAGCCATGTCTGAAAGAATTTCACAACACATATCAGAGATTTATTTGAGAAGAAAAAAAAAAAAAAAAAGGTCCTTCTCCTGAAGTCATAAAGCCTGCACAAACAAAATCCCACGCCTTTATGTTATTTGGAAGCAATTATGAATATCATATTTTACTGTGTGTGTGAGAGAGAGGGGGAGAGAGAGAGAGAGAGAAGAGAAGAGAAGAAGAGAAGGAGAAAGAGAGAGAGCAACTGAAGCCTTTCTCCACAGTTGACTCATTTCATCCAATAAAGCAAAACCCATTAGCGGCATCTTTGCCGATGAGAATCATTGCGACATTCCTTTTGAATTCCAACAGAGAAAACGTGAACCCGAACAGGAAAGCACAACAATGAATCCTCAGAATTACTCTCGTATTATTCCCGTGGGTGTGACCACGCCCTGGAGGGGCTGTCGACACGTGAGAAAACCACCCAAACAAGAGCAAAACACAGACTGCGAGAACAGTTATTATTGTTGTTCAAAGCTCGTTGTTCAAGACATGTCGACGCGCGGCTTCCTGCCGAGAGACTCAAGAACACAAAGAGAGAGCGGAGTCACTCCTCGAGTCGGCTGAGTGAAGTTTTCAGGTTGCAATGATGAACTGTACCGGTGTTAATATATGCAAACGTGAACGATGAAGATCACATGGCTGGGACAAACCCCAGCGCTGTGAGCTAATTTGGTAATTGGACACAATGAAAATCAGCCGGCGAATTATCCGACGGGTTTGGAACAAGACAATAACTTTATTGAGCTCTTCAGGACAAGAGGCTTGTTTTAAATCTGCTACTTAGCGACGAATGACGCTTTCGGCTGCAGTAATTACACGGAGGAGCAAAGTTCACGGAGCAATCTTTTTTTAAGTGAAATATTTTACTACATTATCGTTTGGGGATTTGTTCTCTGCTCGCCAGATCGTTGACCACATGCGTTACCCGTCACATCCAAGCAAACGACAGCTACTCTGCTTCGTACCGTTCGGCTTCCACGGGACAGAGCGACCCGCATGCTGTTGGAACAGATGCGTCATAAATCAGTGACCGATGACACAGAATGCTGATTCATAGATGAGAGCTGCAGCTGACGAGGAAGCCATATGCACGAAGTATGTAGCTCCTTGATGCCGTCTCTGAACTACCACGGGACAGAGACACACATTTGATAATCTGGGTCCAATCAATAATTTATAGTACGTGTCTAAAGGCTTATTATGATTATGCATGTTATTTTTTCCCACATTACTTATTTTCTCTTTTCCTGTGTGCACTAATTCTGTAAATTATATTAATTCTAATAAATGATAGTGTGTGTGTGTGTGTGTTTTATGACTGTGTCTCGGATTTGTAATGTCTAAAATGATTGATGGATACACAAACTGTGGATATTACATTGCTGTAATTATTATATGTGCCAGGAGTTTATGTATTAGGCTGCGTGGGTGTGTGTGTGTGTGTGTGTGTGTGTGTGTGTGTGTGTGTGTGTGTGTGTGTGTGTGTGTGTGTGTGTGCGCGCATTAGGTTGCGCATCTCTGAGTCTGTCCGGCTGTCCACGGCTAATCGCACATATTGCCGGACCCATCAGCCAAATCGTTGTGCTCATTTATGACTGTGTGCTCAAGAGCCTCTCGTGGTATTCCCCCTTTGGGCATGTTATTGTTTTATACCGACTGCCGACTCCTCGCTACTCTTAACCGGCCACGAGGAGCCACAAGTGATCAACAAGAGCTTCTGTTTGGTCTGTTGTCTGTTGATATGCACACATAGGTGAGACTATTGTATGTATATATGCAAGTATGTATGACCACTGCTTGGCAAATGACAAACTGAACCGAGCACCGACTACAACATTAACATTGAATTCAAAGTGTTTCTTACACTGTGAAATAAATTCATAAAAATAATCTATATTCCTTATGAATATGTTGTGTATATCTGTGCTAGTAGGACAACTAGTTAGCAGCCATTGGGAGCCATTACATGTGTAGCTAGCAGGTAATGGGGTTAATACAGCTAACAGCTAACGTGCCTAAACACGTAACCGGGCTGACCCTTTGTGTTCAGAGGGTCAGCCCGGTGTCACTACACTTCAGTTCATTCATATTTATTACGTCAGACGGCGGAAATGTTGTCCATTAATGGATGAAAACATTGTTGCATTCGTTACTGACGTTGTATCTGGCCTCATCCATTCTATGTGGTTGGCTGCTCTGGGTTTCAACAGCAGCACAGTGCATCGCGGCTCCTTGAAGAAAGGAAACGGCGACGATGCACAGACACCGAGGCCGCCTGGCTCTTGATTTGCCCACACGGTCTGATAACAGTGGCCTTGCCTCTCGGGATCTCTGCCGATCTGCCGCGAGAGGGCTGCTTTCTCAACGATGCATTCAGATTAAACAGTGACGCTCAGGTACTGAGCCAGTAATGAACTCTGATCCACGGCAGCCCGTTCTAATGAAAAACAACAGACAGTTGAGCTTTCTACTAACTCGCCATCTCGCCGTGTTAAAAGGAACCGGGGTAGATCCTGATTGAACCGACCCATGCATTAAATAGGACACATTTCCATGTCAACATATTTAAATAAAGTCTGTTCCATATAGCTTTACGGTTACAAAGCACTCAAAGGCCAATACATTCAAGACCTAAATGATCATTTCTAAATATTTTCATAGGAATGTCTCCTCTATAGGAAGCTCAAAGAATGAAGACCACTATGACAACCAAAGTGGACCTCAAGGTCCGTGAAAACTAATTTACTCAACCAGCTTCTTATGGGATGCTACGTGAACTTGTTCCTGTTAAAGTAAGAGCAGTTTTAGTTTATTGTTTTTTAGATTTCAGTTTTTGTTTTGTTTTTCTATAAAAATAAACACATTTAAAAGTGAAGTCATGCAGTTCCAAGGACCACTCGGGATTAGGCAACTGTCAATCAATATGATGATGAATAAGTTGCCTTCTTGTTTTTGTGTAAAACACTTTGTGCACACAGCTCCAGAGAGGTGCGACACTATAAACCTAACTCAATATCACAAAGAAACTGCGTCAGTCTGTCTTCATCTCTATGTCAGTGAAACACACAAACCCACCTCATCAGTGACTCACAGAGTTCAGTCTAGATGCATTTCACAGAGGGGAACACAGATTTTGGCATTTACTTCCCACCCCTTCTGTGATTGGTAGAAGTCGAAAGCACAACGTTTGACTGGTGATTCAAGCTGTCGGCACTGCAGGAGGCACGGAGTGAGAGCAAAACCACCAATAACTCACGTGAACTGTAAATGATTAATTAACATGAATGATCTATAAATAAATACAAATGTATAAATAAATACAAATAAAGCTCTATGTGCGACAGAGGATCAAAAATAGACTTGTCTGAGAGAGAGAGAGAGAGAGAGAGAGAGAGAAGCAATTATCGCGATCGCACGTTCACACTCAGCAGCCGTCGTCACTCCACAACAAAAGTTCAGCTCAGGAGTTTTCTGTTTGAACTCGCTCTGAAATTAATGGGAAGCGTTTGTGTGAGCATGAAAGAAAACAATTCCCCCCAAGAAATCATGTTTACACGCTCAGTTTAATTCATATTTCACAAGGCGCCGCCTTAACTCCAACGGCCTGAACCAAAAGCGTCAGGGCCACACGCGTGTCGACAGGGTGTGGCTGCAGTGGGCATCGCTGGCCCCCTCCAGACAGAATCCAATCCATTTAATGACAAATCCGCAGCCTTCGGCTTCTTCAAGCAACGGTCAGAGGATTTACCTTTTCTTTTGAAGGCCGGGCTTATGAGCACCAGCGGCGTGTTGACCTCCGCCTCCGAGGAGCCGCCGTGGCTGCCGGTCTCCGACATGCCGTGGTCTCCACACAGCACCAGCAGGTAGGGCAAGGATCCCTCCGCCTCCTGAGAGAGACGCAAACACACAAGGTTAATGGACTCCGACTGCCTCAAAGCTCAGAGTCGAGAGGTGAATAATTCAAAACGTGGCAACCGAAGGAAGAAAATACAAATAATACATGCAGTTTGGCAAACAGAGCGGTGGCATTAAATGACAGCTGCTGGGGCAGTAGGCTGCTTCACCAGGATCACTTTGATGTTATTACATTGAAGACGTTCAATTATTACTTCAGAGGCGGAAGTCACGACAAACACTTCCTGGTGCACACACACACACACACACACACACACACACACACACACACACACCCAGGCTTGAAACTAAATTCAGTATCGGCAGCAAACAAGCGCGTGATGACCGGCTTTGATCGCACGCGGTTCCTCCCTCATTGATTCCTCCCTCAGCGGTTCCTCCTTCAGCGATTCCCTTTCAACTAGAGTCACGCGAGCCTTCTACCGACGATGACTTCGACAAGGACGCGTCAGTGAGTCACGGCAGTGGGGGCCGCTTCAAACTAAGCACGACAGCAGATGTTAACAAAACAAAAGCCAAATCTTACCACACATTATACAAAGCGCTCAACAGACTCATCTGCTCTGGTGTTGTACCGCACAGAGCGAATCAAAGACTTCATTCATTATTAAAGATGGCAAATTGCCTCCTTTCAGGCCTCCTGCATTAATAGAGAGCCTGAAAGACAGAAAACGCAACGATTGCTGAAAAGGCCGAGATCAATTTGGCTTTTTTTTGTGTGTTTGGAAGCCAAGTTAGATAAAAGGTTTGTTTCATTGAGCAGGACTTCATCCAAACAGAAAAGGCCAAAGTCAGCACAAGTGTTTATTTAGCCGCGGCCGCGCTGGTGAATCGATGCTCTTTTTCCTTTTTTTTTATGACAGTTCGAATGTGTCATTAAAACATGACGAACACACTGAGCCAATACTGCGGCTTGGAGCCATTGTGCTCTCAGCTGACCCGTTGTGTTCGCTACTCGCTCAGCAAAGAAGAAGCAAAAGACTTTACCTCTCGGGCGCTTGTTATAAAAGACACAAGGAATGCCAACAAAAATAAACAAAAACACCTCAAGTCTGGTTCTAAACACCACTGAGTCTCCTCTCTGTTCACAGTTCACCAGGCGACTTAATAAGGAACCTTTTATTTTTTTAACCAATACACAAGGTACCACTCTGAGTCAGATAACATGATCTTTACGAGCAGGCCAGAAAAGAACACGCTAAATGCTTATTTTCATTTTGTGCTCTGACATCATGCTACTCCATCTGGTATATCAGTGATGACCAACCACGGGTGCTTTACCCCACGTGGGTACTTGGTGCTGTTGCCACGGGGAAAGTTCAACAAAAAAATATGCTGCTCGAGATTCGAGTAAAAAGAATGACGTCCACAAAGAGTACTACAAATCAGTAAGAATAGAATGACCAGTAAACACAGTTACTGCTCAGCAGAGTCAAATTAGTTAACTAAAAGTCATTAAATGAACAGAGAAATGGTTGAATCATGTATTGTCATTATGCAACACAGGGTTACATAGTGAGAAGAAAAGGTTCAATGAATAATAATGAATGAGTGATGAATAATCTGAATAGTAGTATTATTGCAAACTGGACTAAGGCAACCTAAAGACGGAGAATGAATTTGCATGAAAAATGCATCGCACTAATAAAGACTTTTATCTTATCAACAGTGTTAAATAACCATGAGAACATATTTGAAATTGTGCATTTGCTGGATAGAAGGCTGTGGAGTTACGGCTCAATAACAGCTCTTATTTATACAGGTCAGTATTTAAGAAAGGTGTGGAACACATTTTTAAGTACACAATTCAACATTTACTTTAGCTCTCTTGAGAAACACGTGGCTCGGATTACACGCTGCGCCGCAGGTCGGCTTTAAGAAGTTCTGCACTTCAAAAAGGAAGCAAAAAAGAATAAATCTGAAAACATATCCAGAGGAGAAGATTGAGGCCATGCGATCTCCATTAACACAAAGGCCTGATGGGGGGTCTTTATGACCGGGAGGTCCTGCTTTGCAATCACGTTTGAAATGGAGAGCGTGGTGTCCGCCCACTCTGCAGGTAGAGCGCGCCGTCTCTGCTCCTGACGTGAACTCGCTGAACGAGTCTGCGACAGAAACCTTTGAGGCCCAGCCGCGTGAAGAGCACGCTGCATTTCTCCGACCACCGCGTTCACGACCGAAGGACGGTCGACGGCGCAAAGAGCACGCGCCGATGAGGGGAAACTAAGTTGTAGTTATGTTGTCGTGTAGAAGCTTCTGAAGGTATCCTACCCCCACCGCGTTGCGTCTATATTTAGTTCACGGTGCTGCTGTGGAGGAGAACAACAGCACAGCTCTCACTGAAGTGACTGAAGCCAGACTTTCAAACAGAGAGCTCTCTGGGAGGACAAGCGAGGCGGCCGCTGCTGCCCCCCCCCCCCCCCCCCCCAAAAAAACACAGATGTGTCCATGAGCTCGCAGAGGGAGGATTTAAGAGAGAATTAACAATTTTGGGGGGAGACTTGGGAAAACGCTGCATCCAGACGTAGCCCCTTGCTGCGTCTTTTGGACTCTGTTCCTCCAGACCCAGACCCAGAGCCACACACACACACACGAGAAAAAAACAAAGCCGCGAGACCTGCACGCTGATGAACGACAAAATTAAAGATAGCAGAAAAGCTTAACAGTTTATTAAATCTCTGCGGTTGCTGCAACAGATAATATATTAGCAGCTAGCTGGAAACAGTACAAATTATCTGCGTAATTAAATGATCATCCAAACACCCATCATGCTAAAAATAAACCCTGATAGCGTCACATTAATACAAACAAACTATTGGTCATTACTTCATATTTGCATATTTCTTTCTTTTACTATTTAAGGACATTGACTGCTACTATAATAAAATCCACAACCCTTAAAAATTATAACATTGCTTCTGAAAGAAATGTAAGGATAATGTTGAGATGAATGGATTTTAATAGAGCAAGCAACCAGCAACAATTAGATTACGCAGCAATCAGTCGAATTAACTTGAATTTAAATAGCAGAAGCCAGTACCTCCACATGCACGGCGGGTAAATGATAAGACGGGTCAAAGCTGAAGGTGTTTATGAACTGAAGCCAGCATCAGCCATGATTCTGTAATTACCTCTCTATAAAACCGTCACACTCACATTGCATTCCTCCAAAGGAAACAATAGTAGTGGCTGTAATAGACATGTGTTTCTTTCAGACATTTTGATTATATTACATTTAGCAAAACCCTTTTTTGAAAACATCTGCTGGGTGTATTGTGTATACATCATTTCAGTCAATTGAATGAACGTGACTTTAAATCTGCATATACCATTTCTTTGTCCACTTGGGGGCAGCACTCCACGACAAGCTGAGGATTACACATGCATTTGACTAATTATGGCTTTATTAAGTTGATGCATAGTGCTGCATCTAAAGGCCTATTGTTGTACAGCCTAAGCTACCGGGAGCTATTCTATTGAGTTTCCTTTTAGCCAGTTGAGTGAATTTGAGTGCACAATGTCCAGGGCTTTTATTGTGAAAGGTAAGAACAAAAGGAGCGTCTCCTTTGTCGAGGCTAAAAGGACTACAGAGCCTCCCTGTTGTCGTACCCTATGGTGTTTGTTTTCAATACGTCCGTTCCACACGACGGGATTGGTTGAAATCTTGTTCCCAAACTAATTAGGCCGTTTTTTCCGCTGCGGTCAGTGTGAACGTGCTCATGACAACAGTTTGAAAAATATATACTGACATGAGAATTCATCGCACAAAGAAAATGTCAGAAAATAGTGTGAAAGCCCATCACAAGTTCCTGAAGGCCAAGATGAGGTCATCCAATTGCTTCTTTTGTCCGACCGACACTCAAACAACTCAAGATATTCAGTTTATATAACACCTTTCAAGCCGGAGACACTTTTTTAGCGAAAGTTGCGAAAAACTGCATACCCATACTAAAACGAGTTTCTTTAAAACCACACGGGCTATTTGAATCATGTTGGTGTTATAATACAATTATATTATATGTGAAATAAAAATGTATGAAATAAATAAAAATAAATACAAATGTTATATGCTATTGTATGAATTTATAATTTTTTTTCTGCCGGCTAACAAGTTCCTCTACTCTTAAACAAAAGGTAAAAAACTGTAATAGTGTAATTTAATATGATACAATCTATTTGATATGATATATGTTCAAATCTATATTTGACATAATATATAATATATAAAATCCACCCAGCTCACTCTCTGCTCAGACACAAACAATGCTCGTACAACCTGAGACACAGCAGAGCGGACAGCATCACCCATAGAACGCTTCTTCAACAGCCACAGTCACAACACAAAACCACTGAAATATGCTCAATAACCCAACACTACCTCACTACACTTATGTGCCATTTTATTACTTAAAACTGTCTAATTTAGAACTTTACCCCAAACTGTACATATTAGCACCTCTCTTGTCCTTGTACATAGTACCACCCCTCTGTATACACCGCCACTTCTTATAGTGTTCTCTTTTATATTTTGTATTTTTCTTTTCTTTCTTATGTTATTTCTCAAACGTTGACTCGAAGAGCCCTGCATAAGAGTTCCAATGTGGACTGTTGGTCCAGACACAAATGGCAAATACAAATCTTGAATCTCTATATTTGATATCAGATATGATCAAATCTATATTTGATAATACAATATAATATAATATTTGATAATATAGATAATATAATATGTATTTTATATACTATAATATAATCTATAATTTATACAATATGATAAAAATAAATATGTGAAATTAAAAAATATAAAATAAACAAATAGACAAAAATAAATCAAAATGTTTGGCTTTTTTGTTGTAATATTTTTTTCATCGAGTTGAGTTGGTGATAACGCATTCCACTTGTGTTGGGATTTTTTAAGAATCTGCCATTTCATATATTTCTCTCTCAAAATAAATGTCTGTAGGTGACCATTATGAATATAAATTAGTGTTTATAAATAAATATACAGTGTTCCAAGCAACTTATAAACTTCTGGGTCACCTGGGTAAAAATGACATTGGGTACATCCTAAGTCTTAATTGTCATTTCCTCGCTCCTCGCTTGAACCGGAAGTTGTTCTGAGCCGCCATATTGACGTCCGTCTCGAAGCTCTTATTCTGCTCTGAGGAGCGAGGAGGGATCTCTGAGGAGCCATGAGCGAGGACGCACGGGAGCAGCCTTCCAGGAAGTGGTTCAACTCAGTGTTCAGTGATTTGATTGGGCGCTAGCTGATTGGACAGATCGCTGGAGTTTAACACCAGAGTGAAAACGGATCACAGATTAAACTAAAGTTATATATTTGATTTGTTTCCTGCTTCACCATCTGGTTAAAATAAATGTGTATTGTCGGTCTGAATAACAAACCACAAACAACTTTCTTCATTTATGAGAAAGATTTGTCTTTTCTTGATCTGTTATTTCCCTCAATAACTTTTATTATGGATACAATTAAAGTCAGAAAGAGCTGGAGAGAGGAAACACTTTTTAATCATTTATCATCATTTCCATTCAGTCCCGTGAGGCTGATCATTCCTGACTGTTGGGTTTGATGAGTTATATAATTTAAGATTAACCTAAAACATTGAGCCTATTAAATTAATTACAGTGTTCAAGAGAAACCATAATCATATCCTGGGTTATTTCTTAAGCCCGAGGGTCCCCATCGTCTGTCCTTATTGTTGGAAAGGGAGAGAGCTGAATACAGTTGTTCCTGGCGGGCTCAAGTAACCCTCGAGACATCTAAAGGCTGCAAACTCTCACTGCTGAGACTCTGCAACTGATACACGTTTGGCACTTGTGCTTAAAAGTAAATGAAACAATTATACAATAACCAAAATAGTAACACCGTTTTTTTTTTCTGACAACCAAATAATTGTGCTTCTGGCCACCTGACAGATGCAAGGCCGACATTCACTCTGCTGTTAGCTCCGCTTTGGTCCCCTCCTCCTGAGGGCGGCGGGCGGCTCTTCAGCTACTAAAGTGGACAGTGGGTTGACTCCAGTGTCTTTAGTGGAAACCGCAGCCTGCCTCTGAAGACGAGGTCAGTGAGGGAAAACCAAAACAAGGAGGCGAACGGTGAATCCTCATCACGCCCCTTTCACATCAATAGAAGAAATTTGACCCATTGTCCATATCAAATTATTGACCAGTGCACCTTTAAAACCTCCCTCACACTTTTACAAAACAAACTCTGCAACAAACCTTAACGATTAAAAAAAGGTTCCGAGACCCTAAAACAACAGAAGATGCAACGTGACGTAGAAACAGAGATTATACAAGAACGCACCTTTGAAATGAGGGCACTGTGAATCTTCTTCAGGATGTCGTCCATCTCCAGCAGTTTGGGCTGGATGAGGGAGCTGTGAGGTCCGCTGATGTGACCGATGTGGTCCAGGCCCAGGTAGTGCAGGATCAAAATGTCCCAGTCGTCCCTCTTGAGGGTGCTATCCAGGTGACGGGTCACATTGTTGTCCACCTACACACCGTGCATAAAAAGATACACACTTACCGATCTGCAGGATTTCGACCGATAACCAATTAAGTTGGTTGGTGTTATTCAGAGTCGCTCCCCCCCTTGAGCAAACAGAGAGAGCTGAGAGCAGCTTAACCCAGAGCTGAGATGGAGTCTGATGATTATCTGATCATCATGAGGCAAATATTACGCCACATTTGTAGCTATGGCATACGGCGCAAATAGCTTTGTGTGTGATCTCGCCTCCCCGGTTGCTCAGCTGCCTTCATCTCTTTAATGCAGATCAAGTTGCCTCGTACACACAATGTATACATTAACCACCGCTTAATTCATCAATAATACATCACGCACGGCCTTTACTGTTTGTATTGCCGTTATGGTACGGTTTGAAAAGCTTTCTTCATAATTATAGATTTCCGTTCAGGTGCTTTAACCCTTTCAGCGACATCAGCCGAAGAACTTACTAACTGACCAACTCATATTTACGCACCTCGGTGTAGTCGGACACAAAGAAGGAGGTGGTGCCATCGTGCTCCATGAAGTGCTTGGGGAAGAGGCGAACCCAGGTGTCGTCTCCGTAGAAGACCATCCTCTTCCCGGCTGTTTTGGCCTGCCAAACCAGGTTGTCCTCCAGCAGCGCCGGAGAATTCAGGTTCATCACCACATCAATGAAGCCTGGGATGCTGCCAGTGGTGAGAGCCTAGAGAGAGAGAGAGAGAGAGGGTGATATACGTATTCATCAAGGATCTCTAAAAGCAAAATACATCAATCAATCTGATTGGTCACCGCTTTGATCCATAACCAAAACTGCGTCCCACACCACCAACACACTGCTCATGCGGCCACAAATGGGAAGAGAAAGCTGACTCAGGTCAGCTGCGCGGCCGGATGTATCGGAGTAAAGGTCCTCCTACTTAACGACAAACTAATAAACATACTTTATGCCAATGTCACGGACGATTCCTTCCTTCCTTCCTTTCTTTCCTAGTTTTATGCATTTTATGTATATGTGCTTTATAAATAAAATGCATATTATTAGATAATGCAGATGCTTGTTTCAAGGAAGAGACGGAGAGTTCTGCTTCAAAAGCAGTCGGTTCAGTTACATTGAGCTCCCTCGTCTATTAATAGAAATGGTCTGACCAATTAAACCAGTGGGCTTTTTTTTTTGCCAAACTGGGAGAACACTTTGCTGGTTGCTATAATAAACTCAGGGGGCACACAGAGGGAATTATTATGTCAAGAAAAGGATGGGCTGGAGACAAAGAGTTCACAGTTTAAAGAAGGCCAAATCTTGAAATTGAGCTCTGAGAAAACATTGAGAAGAGGCCCAAACGAGTCATCAACACCCTAATTACTGGCCCCCAGGATGTGCCTCTGCTTAAATGCCAAATACCAGCGAGGAATGCAGACATGAAAAGGTGTAAAAGGGCTGGCAAAAGATTTTTTGGATTACTTTTAATTTCCTGTCTCGACTACTGAATGAAATACTTAAACTAAAAGACCACCTTTTCAAGGAGGTGCTACCAGATAATGCACAAGGACAAGTGGACCAATTCTGCATCCAGGCCGATACTGGCCTTTCATTGCTGCTGAGTGCCGAGTCAGTCTGGGAGCGCGGCTCGACCGGCCACATGCGAGTGCAGGGCGGGGAGAAGAAAACCCACTCCTGCTGTCTTCCCGTCACGGTTAGAAAGAGCAACAGGAAGCCTTACATGTAGAGGGAAGACCTCTGGGAAGAGATCCTGGTAACACAACTGCCTGGCCCTTATTTAAAAGAATACAAATAAGAAACGCCACACGAACAAGACACGAATACTGTGTCCCCGACTTCAAAATAAAATGATCTGCATAATGAGCATGAAGCTAGTAACTTTGTTACATACAGGGCAACTTCAACCGGAGGTTCGATCTGCGGCTCAGCTGAGCTCCATGTTGATGTGTCCTTGTGGCTTAAGCCCAGTGGTGTGTATGAATAGGTATGAATGATTAGAGTCCTGATGGGCAGGTGGCACCCTGCACGGTAGAACCCATTAGGGTGCGAATGGGTGAATGACGACATGTAGTGTTCAAGTGCTTTGAGAGGTCGGAGGACGAGAAGAGGTCCACTTAGCGCTTACGGTTGAGTGTGAGGACCAATGTGTGCGTGAATAGATTAGGATTCAGGTTAGTCGGCTGCGTCGTACCAGTTAATTGGGTGCAATGCAGTGATGGTGGCCAGTGAATGGCAGCTGGCCTCTACTGCCACCTACTGGCGTGTCACCAGATCTGAAAGCTGAGATGGGACAGTTGAACTCGACACCTCTGATGTTGTAAAAAAAAGCGCTCTGTGGATGACGCGACTTATACAATCACTTCAAAAGTGTAACTATCAGAGGAGATCTTGGGATTTACAGCGGACTCTCGTCTGTGTTCTCAGAAACATGTCTTCACTTAAAAAATTGATATGCAAACCTCCAGCATGTTATTTTGAAGAAGTTCATCGAGAGATGAACACACACACACACACACACACACACACACACACACACACACACACACACACACACACACACAAAGAAGAATATGAAGCACTACTTTAGGCTAAAAACACACAGTGCTGTGTCTCTAGAGAGGAATAAAGAGCAAGGTTTACAGATGTACCTGTATGCTCAGCGAGCCTGCAAATCAAACGTACACGCTTCTGGACAGCTGATAAAGTGCCATTTTCAATCCTTCCTCACCACTATATATATATATATATATATATATATATATATATATATACACACCTCAGCTACAACATAAAGCCTTCATGGCTTCCCTTCTAAATCAGAGAGATCATATTTTGAGCTTCCCTCTTTCATCGATTTCCCGCGACATGCTCTTTTACCGTTGACAAATCTTTTGAGGAAGGTTCCCACCCAGGACTTGTTTCTCCAAGCCGCCTGAAGGCCCCTTCCCCTCCGTCATCACTCCTCTAAACCCTTCGGATCGTGGCGGGACAGCCGTCTCCCCGCGAGTCATCCCTCCTCCACGTCATGGCAACCGACTTTCAGCTCCTCCTCGACACAGAACTTAACTCCGTTCCATAAAGCGCGGCATCATGTTCATGCTTCTTACGGCTGACTGGTGTCCTCACGTCGACCTCTCAATGCAAAACAGCTGACGCTTCCACCCAAAGTTGTTTTAGTAAAAACATTTTTTTTTTTGTAAAAACAACTTAGATTAGTAGGATGTAGTGTCGTCTATTACTCGACCACTCAATCTACAGATAGTTAATATCAACTATGATGGATTCAACGTTTATCGTACATTTTCAAGTCAAAATCCCACCTATGCACAGGTTACAACGCTCAAAATGAGGATTCAATGCTTTCCTTTGTCATATATGATCATAAACTGAATGCCTTTGTTTCTTGGACATATTGTAATAGAAAACCAGCAATCGAATACATCACCTAATAAGGAAAAATGTGTTACGTTGCCACTTTTACCAGCAAAAACACAAAACATTCCCTAATTTTTTACTTTTACATTTTGACATAGAAGGTAGCATTTTGTGAAAAAAATAAATAGACACCACTGAGGAGGCCCTCTGTCCACATTGTGTATCTGAAGCTGCAAGCTTCTTCCCGGGCTGAGTTTTTGTCTCCAAACTTCTTCTATCTTTAAAGGAGCTTGACGCTGTCAGCAACATCCCTGTTTCCTTCCCCCAGAGCTAAAACCTGAATGCCCTCTGACACTCGGGCAGAATGTTTCTGCTTCACCTGACAACTTGAGTTAGAGGCCTCGGCGATGCCCGGTACCCACGCGGACAACAAGACCGAGCTGCTTTAATATGACAGAACCCTCCCGGCTCCGCTCCCAAAATACTCTCAATGTGACAACGCGCCATGTTTTCACCTTTTTATTGTGATATTTGCAGTTGTCTGCTGGAAACTTAGCGCTCGTCTCAAAATGTCCTTTTGCACGATTATTCTAGGCTCACAGGAATACTGGGGCTTTTTTTCTGGCAGTTTTTGCTCCGACACACCTCGAGTCTCTCTTGGAAAAGATAATCAATGATGCGGCCTGATTAATTAATAAGGATTACTTATTTTTGTTAAAGCCCTTTTGATGGGCTGGATGAAATATTGGTGATGAGGTCTTTTTTTGCCATCTTACTCATTACGAGTCACGTTCTCCCAGAGCCCGAAGAGAAAACCTGAAATTGCTTCTTTTGTTCAAAAACCCCCAAATATATTACATTTATAAAGATACAAATCAAAGAAATTCACATATTTCACAAGATGGAGGCACAAAAACGTTAAGCATTTGTTGCATAACAAACAACTCAAACGATTCAGTTTTGGTTCAGTCAGTTTTGTGTTTGATTAAGTTGATTTGTCCCACTGCGGGGAGCTTCGTTGCATGTTTTTCTTCATCTCTCCGTCACTACCTAATCAAGGCATAACATTCTCAGTAAGTCATTTAGGTCAATTAGAACTTTGCATTAGCTTCAACAATAACATTGAGTTTGTCTCGCATCCAGCGCCACAAACTGCAGCTTCAGGTGTCACATCTGTTTTAGTTAATTACTTGTCCTTTTTAGAAAAAACAAACAATGTATTTTGGATCAGTTTTTATAGCTGTACATCTTCAGGAACAGCTAGGCGTGAGGCTGACAGCCACAGACAGGTGATAGGCCAGTCAGGAAGAACCTGGAGACTAACAAGATGTTGGCTTTGGTCCTTTTATGGGACAAAAAAAATTAAAACTATATATATATATATAACAACCTTTGAAAGGTATAGGCATAGGTTAAAGTGTTCTACAGCTTGTGTAGAGGCGGTGTAGCATATTAAATCTATTTAGTTGTGAATTAAAGTCAGATTTAAAGACACACATTGGGACAAAATACACCAGCGAATGGATTTCTAATAGACCCATGCCATAAATGGGATCATACATAGTGGACAAACTTGAAGGACGAGTTTGGCATCCTGTATATTGTACATATTTTTGCATTTGCACCTTATTGTTATCTTATACTTGCAAAGGGGGAAGAGAGTATATAGCAATCCCTCCTCAGGGAAGATAAAGCTGCATCCCCTTCTTCGGGGACGTCGTACCTTGATCCTGGGCATGGTGACCGTGGGGGGCCTCGCCTTGGCCACGTAGCTGTGCGAGGAGCCCCTCTCCACCAGGTGCCTGGTGTACGGCATGTTCCTGCGGCCGTTGGCTCCGAACACGAAGTCGTCCCGGAGCGCGTCCACGAGCATTATAACCACCCGCTTAAAGAGGGGCTCGGGGAGGCGGGAGGAGTTGGGAGAGCTTCCTGTAATTAGAGGGAGTAGTGGTGGGTTTTTTGGACCAGTCTTCACAGATACTCGCGTGGTGCGTCTTGCACAGGTGAAGGCTGCGGGCTCACCTGTCTGCGGCTCCGCTGGCAGATCTGACAGCTTGCTCTTGGACGAGAAGGAGGACTTTAGAGGCACTGGGAAGAATCCCCGCAGGAAGAGGGCAACGCCAATCACTTCGCATATTAAAATGAACGAGGCGAACACAGACGAGCGTACTTTCATTTTGCTGGTTGACGGTTGACACTTTTTTAGTTTTTTTTAACGAGTGTGTTTGTAAGATAACTTGCTAGCTAGCAAACGACATGACACTTGCTCCTCAGTTTATAGGATATATAGGAGGAGATAGAAAGCCATAACATCCTATTCCACATGGACGCATTGTCAAACGACGTATTACAAAAGCCACGGTCTCGGCATTAAATGAAACGCGTCTCTATTATATACGTGTGGCTGTAATTGCGAATAAAAACACTAATACCAGTTAGCGCTCTAACCATTCATAGCAGCTTCCGCATTGATAACATGGAACTACGGGTAGTCCGTTGAGTCAAACAAGACCGATACGCCCCCCCGTCGTATATGACTGCGGTAAACTCAGCGAACACTCGGATCTCGGTGGTCAAATCAGCCGGCACTTACATTTTTGTGCGCCTATATACTGACATTCATGGTAAACACGTTCAAACGACCCAGATCAGGAGCGAGCGAGGGTTTTTGCGAAGTTAGCAGAAAGATCCACGAAACACAATATCCGGTTTTAACAAAGTTAGCGGAAACATCCACGTGACAGAACATCCGGTCTTCAGAATAAGATATGGACGAATCGTATACTTGCAAATAAGGACGTTAGATTAAATTAATTAGATTCACTTTAACTATAAAACATGTGACTTTCAACTAGTGAGTTAAAGATAAAATAAACCTCAGTTGTGCATGAAGTGTATTTATTAATCAATTTATATCTGAGCAACTGATATGTTCAGGACATTTTGTGACCACATCCAAACAAAAAGTAAATATCTTAACTTTACCAATTTTGATATTTTACTAAATAAAAGCTGAACTGATTTTGTACTGTCGTATCTTTTAAACGGCTGTGATGTTGAAGAATGAGGATGAAGGAATCTCCGCGGACACTGTTCTTCCGTTATAATAGAGTTTATTACAGAGAGGAATCACAGGTCAGGACGAGCGTCCTGGAAGGCGGCAGGCAGCAGGCGGCAGGCAGCAGGTAGCAGGCGGCAGGCAGCAGGCGGCAGGCAGCAGGCGGCAGGCAGCAGGCAGCAGGCGGCAGGCGGCAGGCAGCAGGTAGCAGGCAGCAGGCGGCAGGCGGCAGCGAGGCAAGCAGCGAGGCAAGCAGCGAGGCAAGCAGCGAGGCAAGCAGCGAGGCAAGCAGCAGGCAGCGCGGCAAGCAGCAGGCAGCGCGGCAGGCAGCATGCAGAGAGGCAGCAGGCGGCAGGCGGCAGGCAGCAGGCAGCAAGTAGCAGGCAGCAGGCGGCAGGCAGCAGGCAGGGAGGCCTATGGATATTAAAAGGTCAATACAAATATTATTATCAATAAATCCAGGCAATGACTGATGCACATGTGTTCCGTATCTGACTCCACCCATATTGAGAATCAGATGGACCAATTAAGATTTCTTTCTAAATGATCACACATTTGTACATTCATACTTTTGGTGCAATAATTATTCACACAGACAACAATTCCAGTTGGAAGTTGTTGCTTTTTGTAGGGTTGTTGTGTCCATTCCTAGGCACTGGCTGTGCCTAGGAATTATAAACCAAAAAACATAATCAATTCAGCACATTGTGTAATAAAACAAAAAGAGTACTTTTCTTGTATTCTTAAAGCCTAGGACACTTAGTGTTACATTATGTAAGTGGAATCATAAATACATTTTCTTTTATTTAAGACAAATGCTACATCGCGAGGATGTTGGTCCACTCACAGATAATAAGTTGTACGCTTGTATAACCTAAACACGCAAGTTATTTATGTGCGTGTATTTTGAGACCAAATAAACGGCATACTAGAAATAACTAATATTTCACAGGATAAGAATCAGACAGTATATTAAATTCAGCATCACCTCCATAAAAGTTCTCATTTGTCCAGGTCACTGAATATCTGGTAATCGTGAACTTGACTTGATTAATTAAAATGTAAACAGAGAAGGTTTTTTATATTTTATATTACACAATGTGTTAATAAATGCATTATATTATTCAACCTGTAAGTATTGTGTACTTACAGGTATACATTTTATCATGAAGGAATACTTTTTTTTCCTAGAAATTGTTATGTGATGCTTTTCTTACAATAGATGCTTGTTTTTTTAATTTTTAACTTTTATTACATTTATATATTTATAGTATGGGATTTGTGTGTTGAAATGCAGTCACATACTACATGTAAATAGAAGGTCTTAGCTACCTGTTTTTGAAAATCTACACGGTAATCAAAATCATATCCATTATTGCATGTCATTCCCCATCTCTCGTTTAATGTAATCTCTCTATTGTCTTTCTAATAATATGTAGAAAATGCCCAAACAAACAATGACGTCAGTCAAATAATTACTTACCCAGTCAGTGACAGCAGGCCCTGGACCGGGTGGTTTTTTGGCCGAGCACATTGCACATTTGTACTCTGATTCAAACACTAAGATACAAACACACTTATTAGATCTTGAGTACCACACTAAAAAAATATGACTAACAAAAATTCTCACTCACCTGATGCTTTCAGTATTTGTAGAGCGAACAGTTTTCGCTGATGTACCATCTCTTTTCTTGTCGTACCAAAATCCATGTTTGGCATATCTGGGAAGGCCTCCATTACTTTGTTTGCCATCTAAATTATGGCACAATGTGTGATGTGCATGTGAGCGATTGTAGATTCTGATAAACCAACTTAAATCAAAAACACAGAATTTATTACATTACATTACATTTATCTATAATCATTTAGGAAAAGCTTGTACTTAGAGAAATATTAATCTCACCATGATTACCACCAACCCACAGCTACTGCAATCTTCCATTTGGTATCCACCCAGTCACTTTTACTGTGGCAGATCCTCCTCATCTTGAAGTACTCACTGTGTGAAAACAATTCATGAAAGTGTCAATGTACTATATGTACATACACATGCAATTTGTATATAATATGTGAAAACAACATCAGTGTCTCTATAATTTGTTGGGCTCCCACATTTTGACATCTTTCTGGAAGCCTCTGTAACTCTAATCAATGCTTTAAGTCCTGACATATTAAACCTAACCAACAGTGCATGATAGACTCCCAGTGTTTCTTTCTCTGTCTGTCTATCTATCTGTCTGCCTGTCTATCTATCTATCTGTCTGCCTGTCTGTATGTCTGCCTGTCTGTCTGCCTGTCTGCCTGTGTGTCTCTCTGTCTGTCTGTCTGCCTGTGTGTCTCTCTGTCTGTCTGTCTGCCTGTTTGTATGTTGCAACACTCTCCAGGGTGCTGATCCTGCTGCTGGGAACAGCAAGGGAGCTATCCAGCAGTTTGAAGGCTTCATGAACTTCAACCAAATAACATCCTTGTCTAACCTTTGATGTCAACTGTTTCCTAGCGTATAGACTAAATAGGCCCTCTTAGTGTTTTCTGTTTGCTGAATCAAATCTCATTTCACTCATGAGTGAGAAAGGCTTCTCTTTTCTTCTTCACTTGTTTTCTGTCTGTGTTTGTTTATTTCTGTGCAGCACATTGAAGTCACCAAGTAACTAAGTTAGAAAGCCTGTTTGGCTAAATTGTTTGCAAAGAAAATTAAACTCCTTAAACACGTATGTTGTCTCCTGCCTCTCACTGCACTTTGGTTCTCCCTGCATTCTTACAAAGTCCCAGGAAAATGCTAAATTGTAACTTAGGGTGACACAATGTAAAAGGTTTAGAACCTGTCTTCATATATAGTGGCCCATTAAAGCAGCATGTAAAGGGTATTAGATACATGTGTAGTGTAGCGATTTATTTAGTTTTTCCTGATAATTGTTTCTGTTCTACCATTACAACTACATACCTCGCCTGCAAGCCACGCTTGAGGTCTAAGTGTTCGTAGCTCACTGTGGTGGATAATGAAGCTGTTTCCTCTTATTTGTGAGGGGATCTCAGACACAACCACTTCTGAGTCACTTCTTTTCCACAGGTCCTTGAGCTGAGGGTCATGAAAGTAATATATGTTATTTAAGTAGATAAATAAACACTACTTTACATATTATGAGTTACATATGAGCAAATACATTTACACATTTTTAAATTATCATTCAATCACTGTTTCCTACCTGAATATTTATATTTTAATCTTTGTGTCCTTGCTGTTTCTCTTACCACATTGCCTTCTTTCAATATTTTCTCCGCTTCATAAGCACTTCTTAGCTTTCCCTCTTTCTCCACAATTCCTTTTTATTAATCTTCCATACATTTTTTATTCATCGATTTTCTTACATTAGTTATTACGCTATTTTGATTCCTATTATACCTTTTGAGTCTTCCCTCCTTTATTTCAAATGACCCTTTAAATATGTTTGTATATATTGGATCCTTTGGAGAATGATATATACTTTAATAATACTTTCACCTAGAAATGTATTTACATTACAGATACATTTATTACATTTCATGTATTGCTAAAACATTAACAATAAGTTCACCTGTGATGGAGCATCGACTGTGCTTCCATGTGCGTCCTCATCGTCTGTTGGGTTCTAGATATAACAATTGCAATATCAATGTAACGCTTTAATTTATTTACTTACAGACTAACATGGTCAAATATGTATTGGTAACTGCATTTCATGGCAATTCAGTAAATCATGCAAGTGTTTTACGTACATAATGTAACAATAAGCTGATGATTTACAGGTGTTTTACATTACTGATCATTGTGTAACCATGCCACAATGGATTACCTGTGAAGGAGCTTGAAAGCTTGTTGACAGCCCTTTAATGCCCTTTTCATTAAGGTCAGGATTTGGTTGTTTTGTTGGAGCTCGTGTTGGTATTTTTTTGGGTGTGCTCTGAGAAAAACACAAATATTGTATTGGACAAAAAACATTTTGTTATCACATGTTATCCTATTTAAACATATTGAATAATAATGTATGTGGGTCCCCTTGCCCTTTTTTAGTCTTCCTAATTTTCATCTGCACATTACAAGAATGTATTTGTTATAAAACAAAATGAAGATAATCAGATATTAATGAATGTCAATGTTAATAGTGAAAACCATCGATACCTTTTTGTGGCGATTGAAAGCATGTTTAAGTCTCTTCCTATTGAGAATGACGTTTCCAATTCCAAGATTTTTGCACACCTGACCCCAGAAAGTAGAGTCATCCTTGCATCCTTCAGTGGTAGCCTGAAGTTTTTTGATGAGCAGCACAATATCCTCTGCTGCTATGGAAATATTTCTGGACTTAAAATGAAATAACAAGTTACATTTTTTGGGTCATATATATATATATATATATCACATTTATAAATGAAATGCACATTAAAAAAAAAAAGCATTCACGTTTTATTCATCACTTTACAATGTACACAACCAATTTTACACTTTAACTTTAAACCACCCGTCCAGACATTGTTACATTGTATATTTAGCATTTGAATTTATTCTTATTAACTTTATTTTAGTAACATGTTATATATTTTATTAGTATCTTATATTGCTGCACTATATTTTAGGCCTAGAATATCTACTAATGCTTTTTAAATAATTCAAATCTAATATTTTAGCGTCAGCATTGTTGAAGGAGGCGGAGCTTCAAGACTGGAATTCATGACGTCAATTCATAAGCACGCGAAAGTGGCGCGAACACAGCTAGCTTGCCAAAGCTACTAGCGAGCTAATTATCGTCAAATAAGTAGGTTAGTGCAAACCTTAACTTAAGCTAGCTAACTGGCTAGATAACGAGGTCCCGTTTTCGAGGCATGTTTTGACAAAAGCATTAGCCTGCCAGCACAAATCCCAAAAGATTAAAATATTAATTTAATTTAATTAGGTTTTAAATGTACTTATATTAGCTACTGATATTTTAGCCACACCACAAATAGTCTATAAACTGACCGTAGCGAACTGTCCTGGAGACAGTCCTGTTGCTAAGTTACATTGAGAAGCTGGCTAAAAACATTACGTTAGCTTTAAATTACATTTTTCTAAATGTCCTCTGAAATATTATAATTGATTGAAACTATTGTTAATCAACCTTTCTGTCGTTTCCGGGTCCAATTAAACCGGTTATCGGGGTTTACGCGGCTCAAATGTGACTATTAAAAACTAATGTTAGCTAACACTGGACTATTTTCCATACTGAACCACCCGCATTAAACAAAGCTTACGCGTCATACATTTACAGACAATATATTAACATGACAGCAGGTACTTTCTTTACATTTACTTATTGGGTTGAATGATATTGCTGATGGAGTCACTCACCTCACTGGGGCTTTCTCATTGGACATTTTTTTATTGAAAACTATTGGCATTTCTGTAATAACTACGCTATATACAGTTTCCACCCTAACCACACACACTCAACTTACAATCACTGGCCAATCACAACCAAATACGGACCTAAGCTAATTGGTCTTATTTGTAGATGTGAAAAACATTGGTCTGCTTATTTGAGTAATGTAGACAGACCCACTTACTAACATACTACTAATATAACGATACAATGACGCTGTGTAGACGTTGCATACTTACCCTCGCGGTGCTGGCATCTTGAATGAAGGAGGGCTCATGGCCCAAAATTCAAGGTATACTGTGACAAAGTTAATTTACTCTAGAACTACCTGTCGACGCTGACTGTTTTCTAAATGCTAAATTCAATTCTGTTACCGTAACTCTTTGAGCATTCATGCTATCGACGTAATTACAACGGAATCTGAATGGAGAGAAGCGGACCTTTCCATTGATATACGGTACATTACGGTAATAGTGAAACCTGCCCTGCGAATGCTTTTGGGGGAGGGGTGGAAGTGAGCAGGGCAGGAAAACATCAGTGAAGAGTGTTTACTTGAGTGATGTTTTATTTGTAAATAATATGTTGGTGTTGTGAATAATAGTATTAGTATTGTTTCTGAGAGTTCTGCTATTGGCCGGCCCACCTAAGCCCCCCACTCAAGGCCACTTTCCTGTCCACACAAACAAAGAGGATTTATTGCAAAAAGTATGTTTAATGACCTTTTAACCCTTTGATACACATTACATTACATTACATGTCATTTAGCTGACGCTTTTATCCAAAGCGATAAGTGCATTAAACCATGAGTCCAAACTCAGAACAACAAGAATCAAGCAAGTACAACTTCTTCAATAATGTTAAACTACAGAGTACTATCAGTAAGAGACATTTAAGTGCTACTAAAGTGCTAAACAACAAAGTGCTATCGGTAAGGGACATTTAAGTGCTACTACGGCTCTACCTTCCCTATTCAAGGTATAGTCGAAAAAGATGTGTTTTTAGTTTGCGACGGAAGATGTAGAGACTTTCTGCTGTCCTGATGTCAATGGGGAGCTCATTCCACCAATGAGGAGCCAGCACAGCAAACAGTCGTGACTTTGAGTGTTTAGCTCGAAGTGAAGGAGCTACAAGCCGATTGGCAGAAGCCGAGTGAAGTGAACGAGGTGCGGTGTACGGTTTGACCATGTCCTGGATGTAGACCGGACCCGATCTGTTCGAAGCAGATGCGGGCGGCCACCGGTAACCAGTGAAGGTCGCGGAGGAGCGGAGTAGTGTGGGTACATTTCGGAAGGTTGAAGACCAGTCGAGCAGCTGCATTCTGGATGAGCTGTAGAGGTCGAATGGCATTAGCAGTTAGACCTGCCAGGAGGGAGTTACAGTAGTCTAGCCGTGAGATGACCAGAGCCTGGACCAGGACCTGGACCAGAACCTGGACCAGAACCTGTGCCGCCTTCTGAGTGAGAAGGGGTCGTATTCTCCTGATGTTGTACAGCATGTACCTACAGGAGCGTGTTATTGCGGTGATGTTGGCAGTCAGGGAGAGTTGACTGTCGAGTGTCACAACGAGGTTCCTGGCCGTCAGAGTCGGGGCCAGCACTGAGTTGTTGAAGTTAATAGTTAGGTCGTGGGTGGGAGAGCCTTTTCCTGGAAGGAGGAGAAGTTCAGTCTTGTCCGGGTTAATTTTCAGGTGGTGTGCGGACATCCACTGAGAGATGTCGGTGAGACAGGCAGAGATTCGTGCTGCTACCTGTGTTTCAGATTGGGGAAACGAGAGGATCAGTTGGGTGTCGTCAGCATAGCTGTGGTAGGTGAAGCCATGTGAGCGAATGACAGAGCCGAGAGAGTTGGTGTACAGAGAGAAGAGAAGAGGACCAAGGACTGAGCCCTGAGGGACCCCAGTAGTCAGAGGACAAGGCTCAGACACAGATCCTCTCCAGGTTACCCGGTAAGAGCGGTCGGTGAGGTAGGATGAGAAGAGTGAGAACGCGGTGCCTGAGATACCCAGGTCCTGGAGGGAGGACATGAGGATCTGGTGGTTCACTGTGTCAAAGGCAGCGGAAAGATCTAGAAGGATAAGGACAGAGGAGAGAGCAGCAGAGGTTGATGTGTTGTCTGGTGTTATCCAAGTCTCAGTGAGAGCCAGGAAGTCCAGCGATTGCTTGATAACGAAGCCAGAGATGAAGTCCGCCTTGCGGTTGGCTGACTGGCAGTTCCAGAGGCCCCCTGTAACGAGGCGCTGGATCTGTGTGGAGCGGGTGGGATAAATAAGAGAATTAGCAATTAGCCATTGCCTGGATTTATTGCAAAATGTATTTTTAATTAACTTTTAATATCAATATATTTTCATTCCGAATTAAAAAGATATGACATTTAATGTTAATTATCTCCCAATCTAGACAGTAAAAATGTTTGATTGTCAGTATGCATGGAGTCCTACATGTCCTTAACACAACTGGAGTAGCCATTGCCTGGATTTATTGCAAAATGTATTTTTAATTAACTTTTAATATCAATATATTTTCATTCCGAATTAAAAAGATATGACTTTTAATGTTAATTTTCTCCTAATCTAGACAGTAAAAATGTTTGATTGTCAGTATACATGGAGTGCTACATGTCCTTAACACATCTGCATTAGCCATTGCCTGGATTTATTGCAAAATGTAATTTTTTTTACTTTTAATATCCATACATTTTATTTTTTAAGTAAAAAGGTACCTTTAATTTGGAATATCTCCTAATTGGTAAAGTAAATGTGTTTCATTTGCTGTACATGTGCAGACAGAGATCTCTTCAACATCACTCATATTTGGAATTATTGAGGAAGTATGTCTATAGCACCTAAAATATACCAAAAATAAACTGTTGTATCATACACATGTGAATTAGACATTGCTCGACATATTGAGACAATTATCTTTATACCAGAAATGATCTATTCGAAATGTACAACATCAATTCCGTTATTACTTTGTAAAATATCTGAATTGGTACAGTTAAGATGTTTGGATATGGTCAGAATTCTAAACAAATACATATCAGTCAGTCATTTAGATTTTATTCAATGTATTATCTTTCCATTAACACTTAAATCAAAGAATAAAGACACTTTACACACAATTGAGTTGTATTTTCACCTTTATTCACTAGAAGCAGGTCACGTGTTTTATACTTAATGTGAATAGTGTTTATTTAATATATTTTCCATACAAGTATACGATTTGTCGACTTCTTATTTTGAAAACCGGATGTTGTGTCATGTGGATTTTCCCGCAAACTTTGCAAAAACCCTCGCTCGCTCTCGATCTGGGTCGTTTGAACGTGTTTACCAAGAATGTCAGTATATAGGCGCACAAACATGTCAGTGCCGGCTGATTTGACCACCGAGTTGACCGCATTGTCATATGGGTGGAAGTCAAACATAATATGTCTTGTTAACAGTCAACGAACCATAATAAAGATAATACAATAGTGTGTTTAAAATGTATATATGGAATATGATTAAAAGGCATCAATACTGTAATGTGATTAAAAGACTATGGTGGGATTTTAAGTCTTGCTGAAGTTTATTGGAGCATATATTTATGAAAGGTAGTGAAGATGTGTTTTATGTGCTGCAAATTATATCACAGCTGCAATTTATGAACAACCTGCAGTTCCGGAGATGACAATTTTAGAGCCAGCCATGGCATATCTCCAGGATCTATTGCTCTTTTCTTTGGGCATTTGTTCCCAATGAGATCAATAAGAGACAGTTGTGGGGCCTGAAAGTCTGCTTGTAGCTGCAAGAAGTTTTGCAGATGAATAAATATTATATAGGGACAGTAACATTGTTTATCCATTCCTAACCAAACTGTCATGAGCACTAATGGTAATACATATCCACTACCTGATGATTTTTACAGTTTGGGGATTTTTTTTGTTGCAAAAAGTGTTTGACTATAAAATAATTATAATACTTAAATGAAGACGGCGAGTCTAGACTGGTGTCAGTGTTGCTGCCTGCTGTTAACCTTTGTACATATCTGCATTGCTTACCAAACTAAAAGAAAATGTACAGTCAGAAGAAGCCGAGGCATTGGGGGGGAGGGGGGGACGGGACTCCTGCTGGTCAGATCATTGAGGGGGATCATATTTGAATGTGTACTCTTCAACATGACAAATGCTCACTGCAGCTAAAATAGCAATTAGATTTGGTAAGGTTAGTGGACATTTTATGATTTTACAAAATATGATTTAAAACCTGATCAGTGAATGCTTCAGGCTGATATGCTCTGTTGTAAATTAACTCAGCAGCAAATTAAGTTCCTTTCAGCTTTTTGGTGGGTTTGAGCTGATGCTGCCATCTACTGGATGCACTGCTTCACGTTTGAGATTTATCTCTTTCGCTCACAAATGATTAACCAATTATCACATTTATCAATCCATTTGTTGACTGATTGACGACCCTCCCGGACTGCAAACAAACTGCATATTTAGCAAACTAAGAAGCTAAATGTGTCATCATATCACTGTCAGATGATTAGCTTTAATAAAGCGTTAGAATAACAACACGATCTTCAACCATCTCTCCTGACAAATGATCTGAGAGAGGGAGGAATGATGAAATCAGACGAACAGATTGATGAGCACTTTATTCAGAGCAAATCTAGCGCGGCCTTTCTCATCATAAAGACCGGTTGCATATGATAATGACATTTCTATATAAGAATATTATTGCAGTCTATTTGTCTTTCCTCTTCAGGACATTAATGAAGGCGTCTTTGGGGACTTCCACGTTGCCGATGAGCCGCATCTTCTTTTTACCCTCGGCCTGTTTCTTCAGCAGCTTCATCTTCCGCGTGATGTCACCCCCGTACTGCCGGGACAAAAACAAACAGAGACTATAGAGTTCAGAGTGCTTGTGCTGCATCGGCAGATTCAGCAACTATTGAGGAGTCGAGGAAAGGCTTTACTCACACATTTAGCGAGGACATTTTTTCTGTACGCCTTAATTCTGCAAGAGGAAAACATCGCAGAGTTTCACACACACACACACACACACACACACAAAAAAACAATGAACAGTGCTTTACATTGTTCTGCATCTCTCGGAGCCGCGAGCTCAGCCACGACGCTGCACTTACGTTTCCCTTGCGATGACCTTACTTCCGATGGATGCCTGCACAGCGATCTCAAACATCTGCCGTGGAATGGAGTCTTGGAGTCGCTCGCACATGGCTTTCCCTGCGCTGTACGCACGACCCCTGTGACGACAACGTCAGAAGGTCGTCCCGTTAAATACAGACCTGGTACAGCTGTGGTACTTCACTGTCCTCGTCACAAATGGAACAGTCATTGTAATATAGAGAACGTCAAGATCAGCTGCCAAGAGGCCTTTTATTTATGTTATCCCGGGTGTTGAATACATGCCATGCTCCATAGGCTCAGAAGTATTACGATAATAATGAAGGACCGTATATCGTTAAAAAGATGTTAACTCATAAAACACTACCAGTGAGCATAATGAAGATCCCCTCAAGCGGCGTCAGAGTTACATCTCCGGAGACAAGTGTGTGAAGAATGAAACTACCAGCTGTGACTTCAAACATACTGCACCTGTGTACAATGGTGATGAGTTCCTCCACAGGCTGCCCATTCAGCAGAATATTCATCTTGATCAAATCAGCAGCCTGGTAGCCTGCATTCTCATAGTCAAAGCTGTGGGAGACGGGAACAAAAAAAAAAAAATCAGGAGGATGGTCAGCTGAATGCACGGACTGCTCGACATGGAGGTCAGTCAGAGGTGATGCAATATTCCATTAAAGACCAACATCATTTACATGGACGACACGAGGAAACGGTGCAGAGGTACGGAAGCCCATCGCATCCCTTCTAAGTTAGGATGCGATTCTTTTCTCTTTGCGTACACTGCTGTACAGAGGGGAGGGGAAACTGTGGGGACAGATGTCTTGGCTTGTGAGTGTTTGTATGAGAAGCGTTTACCTGGCATATCCAGAAGACAGAGACTTGAGGAGGTCATAGAAATCCACAACGATTTCATTTAGAGGGAAGAGGTACTTCATCATGACACGCTTGTCGTCTATGTACACCATGTTCTTCTGGATCCCTCTGCGATTCTTTAGGAACACAATTTACACCGTCAACAATCCAAGAAGAGCTGCTCCTCATTCATCATTGACTCGTGAAGTTGAGTAATTTGCCCCCCCCACCTCACCAAGCAGAGACTCATGATCTTGCCAGTGTAACTGTCTGGAGAAAGGATGGTTCCCAGCACCATGGGCTCCAAATACTCAGACACAACCGATCGGTCTGGGAACTGAGCGGGGTTCACGATGGTGATCTCCTTACTGCCGTGTTCCTGCCAGGACAACCAAATGAAGCAGATTATGATTTTAAAGCGATAGTTCATTAAAAAAACGAAATAACTCTAGAAAGTTACCGTTATACCTACAACTTTTATTATAGTTCATTTATTCCATTACTAGTCTTACAAGAACGGGAAATGGTGTGAATCATTTGCAGTGAAATAATAATCTTAACGTGCACCAAGTTATTGCGTATTGGATGAGAGAACGTTGTTTCAGAGGGAACTTGGACACAACTTGTCTGTGTGTTGCAACAGAACATTTTGATCTCAAGGATCTCCCATCAAGGGTCTCCCATCAAGGATCTCCCATCAAGGATGTCCCATCAAGGATGTCCCATCAAGGATCTTCAATCAAGGATCTCCCATCAAGGATCTCCCATCAAGTGTCTCCCATCAAGGATCTCCCACATGTTGTTTAACGAGTTCAAACTTTCTTCTCGCCGTCAGCCCAGAGCGAGCCCCTCTGCTCCTGTAAGAGTAGGAACCACAGGAGCAGGAAGCGTCTCTCACCTTGATGAGTCTGGGTGAAGAGAGGACCGCCTTGTAGGGCACGGTGGGCGCCGTCACTATAACGGAGGCGTTGTATTCCTGCTCCAGCCGCTGATTGAACACCTCCATGTGGAGGAGGCCCAGGAAGCCGAGTCTGCCGGGGCACAGGAAGGGTCACAAATTACAAAGAGTTCCAGCGCAGCTTTGGAATCACCGCCACTAATGAGTCAAATTCAGTGCCATCGTCTGGACCAATAGGACCCGTGGTGATAAACAAACTCTCACTTGGCAACATACGGTATGGCTCAAGGAGACTTGTTTATTCCCCAATCAATTACATCATAAGACGCCCAAGAAAAGGAACGTCCAAACAATACAATAAGACAATCTAAGCCAAACATTATTCCTTGTTTTCCTTCTCTTGTGATTTGGTTTGTCTCCAGTTTGAGTAATGCTGTGTCAGGTTGTATTAGTTTATTTTAATGCTGCTCCCTTGTATTGCCAATTGTATGAACAAAAATAAATAGGTTAAGAAAAATCGTCCAAACGTCATGATTAGGGTTAAAACGCCGTCGGTTGCACCGCTCAACGTCCTCATTTTCCTTTTCGCTGGCTGACACATAACATGTAGTGACCCACTCCTCAGGTGTGGTCCTCCTTTCTTTCCTCCATTCTAATTCAAAGCCGCCATCCTCACCTCCAGCCCGCTCCCAGGGCCATACTGCTGTCTCTCTGCACTGTGACACTCGAGTCGTTCAGGGTCAGTCTCTCAATGGCGCTGCGAAGGCCCGGGTAGTCCGACTGGTCCGTCGGAAACATGCCTGAGGGACGCAAAACAAGACAGAAGGAGTGCACATCATCAGCAGAAAGGACTCATTTACGTGGAAGGCACTTACTGGACCGGCTGGCGAGACACAACGTGCGCTGAAGGGGCTTTTACATTTGACAGCATGTCCAACGATACTGGAACATTCATGGCTAGCGTTCCGTCATGTGCCGAGTTATTATGGGAATGCATGTTTAAAGGTTAAAACAATGGTCTTATTCCACAGTTTCACAGAGATTACTTTTAGTCTAACAGCAAGAAGAGGATGAGAGAACTTCTTACCAGCAAAGACCATGGCTTTGGCTGGTTTAAAGCCTGGAAGAGTTTCCACCGGCTGCTCTTTGAGGTAGAGTGTGTCACCGATCTGGGCCTCCTTCACATCCTTCATCCCGGTTACCATGTAGCCCACTTGGCCTGCAAACCTGCACAACAGTCGAGGAGTTACAAACAAATGCTTATACTTTATACTATTGCAATAGACAGAATTTAGATGAAGCTACGCTGACTGTCCAATCATTACCATACTTTGCACGGACTAGATCACTGATGGTTTCGCTCATTCCGTGTTTTTTGCTCTGATCAACCTTTAGCAGATACACAGTACGAACGAGCATCAGTCGATTCCTTTTCTCGACATCGATGCTACGAAGATGATCCAATTAGAGGACCACTGAATCAATTAGTGCATAACACACCTTGAATAAAACGGAGAATAATTAAGTCAGCAAGCAATGCCTCAAATTTGAGAGGAGATCAGAATGCCAAAAACATTTTCTGGAGCCTAAATTAATCTAGTCTATTATTAAATAACACTAAGAAAAACAGCGAAAAAGCATGTTTGGCAAAATTTGTTAAATAACTAAACTCAACTATTAAAACAGCTGCAGGTTGTTTTTCCTGCACGACATTATAAACCAGCGAGAGGAGGAAGGACGCTGCGTACAGCTTCTGAGTCGGGTGCTCATCTGGCCGGAGGATCCCCAGCTCGTTGACCTCGTAGCTTTTCCCGAGATAGGCTGACACGATCCTGTCCCCTTTTCTGACCCGACCCCCGAACACGGCGATGTTGGCCACCACTCCTCTGTAGTGGTCGAAGTTGGAGTCAAACACGAGGGCTTTAAACGGGTCGTCGATGCTCGCTACAGGCCTGACCATACAAGGATGGAGGAAAAAAGAAAAGAGAGGCTTAACGTTTACGTGTCAAAACATGTTTCATCTGAGAGAAGAAAACCACATTAACCTTCTTACGGTGGGATTCTGTCCACAACGGCTTGAAGAACCGCCTCGACATTCGTTCCAAGCTTGGCTGAAATCTGAAAAGGACACAAGAAGAAAATGAATTAGGAGACGTTTCTCCTCGGATAAGCAATAGTGAAAACTAAACAGCAGGGTACATGTGCGGCGACTCACCCTAATGCATTCGTTACAGGGGATATCAAACACCTTTTCAATCTGCGACGCCACCCTCTCTGGATCAGCATTTTTTAAATCAATCTGAAGGAGAGAAATGTCAAATTCGAGCGACGTGCTGAACAGCAACCAAGTACAAAAAGAATGTGATTAAGTCAAATAATAAGTGGTCCTCGGCGTACCTTATTGATGACGGGGATGATCGCCAGCTGAGCTTCAAAAGCCAGGTAGAAGTTGGCCACCGTCTGCGCTTGAATCCCCTTTTCGCGTGACAGCAAAAATATGAATGACATGCAGCACTAACATCCAGAACGATTCACGGAGAAAACCGGAAGAGAAGGATTGGGTTTCGTACCTGATTGGCGTCGACAATCAACAGGACACCTTGGCACGCGGAAATGGATCGGGACACTTCATAACTGAAGTCAACGTGACCCTGCAAACGGCATATCTACTCTTTATGGGCAACCGATCCATGCAATAATAATAAATGATATTACACATTTTCAAATCCATCCGTTTGTTTGTTTTTTGTATGCGTTTTACAGTTATGGCGGGGGAAATGATCCAAACACGATGAGGAAAGGGAGCGGCGCTTCTTCACTCACCGGCGTGTCGATGAGGTTCAGGAGGTACTGCTGTCCCTGGTGGCTGTAAATCAACGAGGCCGTCTGGGCCTTCACTGTTATACCTCTCTCCCGCTCCACCTGAAGCTTGTCCAACACCTGTTTGTTCTTCTGCGTCTTTACTATGGCGCCTGTTTGTCAATGACACCCATTAGTGACACGGTGTCTGAACAGGAACCAATTTAAGAGAGATAGATAGATAGATAGATAGATAGATAGATAGATAGATAGATAGATAGAGAGAGAGAGAGAGAGACACACAGAAATACCACAATGCTGAGCATGCTGATTAATGATGGAGGCACACAATCCAATTACATTTTCACAACCCTGTTCAAAATTATACAAAAATAATAATTATAATTATTTTTTAAATAATTATTTTACAAAAAGTAAAAGGGTAAAAAAGAAAAGAAAAGAAAAAGAGAAGCTGATATGCAATGTGATAACAAAACATACCGGTCATCTCCAACAGCCTGTCAGCCAAAGTGCTTTTTCCATGGTCAATATGAGCAATGATGCAAAAGTTCCTGATTCTATCCACAGGGAACTTGGACAGGTCAATAGTATCCTTAAAAAAGAGAAGTCTGCAGATTACTGGGACAGTCACTCAACAACCGCTGAATAATCCGCCTTCAAGAAATGGCAAGATTCAGACAGATCAATCCTTATTTCTATTTCTGAATGGGGCCCATTAAGAAGCACCAGAGCAGCTTATTACATTTGAGTTTCTCAGCATTTTTCATGCCTTTACTTTATGGTTAGAAGAAGTATTAAAGATCCTTTACTTCAGTAAAAAGTACCACTATCACACTGGAAATGCTCTACTGCAAGCAAGAGTCCTGCATTTAAAACCTAATAGTACTTAAGTAACGTTAGTGTCAGCTAATTTAACTTGGTATCAAAAGTCAAACGTATTCTGTAGAAAGCGATGAAACAATTGATATGTCCGTTCCACACATCTGACTAAAGCTCACAGGACAGTTAACGCGATAACGCGTCGTTACCGTTTGTGTGCTGGCCATCTTCAAGCCGCTGGAGAACACGGGCAGCCTCTTCATCCAGCGGTGTCTGAACAGCGTGTAGGTCATGTTGTTGCAGCTTTGTATTTTCCTCCTGTAGCCCTTGAACTGTAACACACGCCTCATTAGCGGTGCGTCGCACCACCGCGTCGCGAGAGAAAACGACATGTTGTCTCTAAGCCGAGTGTGAAGGAGACATGGCTAACGGCTAGCTAGCTAGCAGCGGTCTGCGGAATACTTCTGCGTTGGCCTTAATGAAACGCAGGCTGTTGGCACATCGGCGGACCATTGGCGGGCTGTCGCGACGATAAAACGAACTTATTCTTACAGTAAATAGTACTGCGGTAACCCCGGTGCATGAGTTCTTAGGCCGCTGACATTTTAGGTGACAGTTCACCGCAAAGACTTCTGGGAAAGGTTGTTTTCGCACCAGAGATGGTAAAACCAACAAGATGAGTTCCCGCTTTGACATCCTTTCTTTTTTATGCGAGTAAATCGTTTTTTTTCTAAAATATATTCTAAATAAAAGGTTACATTGTATCTTAATAAAAGTTTTTTTTTTAAAATACTAACATGGCTCCACATTAACTGTGTCTGCTAACACTGTATTAGGCTTTTAGGAGTTATTAGCCTAAGCGACCACATTCGGAATATCCCACACGAAACGACCCTTGATAGCGTCGAAAGAGGATGAGTATCTCGACCTACTGTTATCTTTGAACATGCTGAGACATTCGGAAGTCCCGCCTACTCAACCTGTCAGACGAAGGATAAAAATGGATATCAGTTGCTATGACAACGAAGCTACCTCTCGCACAAGAATAGATTACTCCTTCTCTTCTTTGAGCAGCCAGAGATAATAAGCCTCTATTACCCCCCAGTTTCTGCCTGTCATGTAATCATATTTTTTCTTTTTTCTTTACACTGAGGATTGCATTTGACTCCCAGACCTGAGCACTCTGTTTCTGTTAAAGATTATAAAGATTACAATGATGATAAATAATATCAGAGATCACTGGACAACAACACCACCTACACACTGTTCCGGAGACGTCTCCTGGTGGCTCAATAACTCTCAATAACGCAAAAATAGGATGTGTACAAGACCAGCATTTAGACTCTGAGAAATGTGAAAGTCTTGAAAACAGCAGGAAGTGCTGTCAAATGACCTGTGCTGAGCTCGGTGGCTGAGCTCTGTGACTCGCAGCTATTCGTTAAGGAGAGGCACAAACTGCATGGGGATAAGCCTCTATTATCCCAAATGGTTAAACAGTCAGTTATTTATATCTAAACCTTTTATAGCTACAGGGAAATATCCATCCCATGTTCTGACTGAATATGATCATATTTACACCTGTGATTTCTCTGCCGTGGCATGTCAAAGTATCTGAAGCTGTCATTCGGATGGCTTCTTCAAAAATGCAACAACAACAGAAAATCAAGCAATTTGAGGTGTGGGCCTGTTCTAAGTGGAATCCACACACAATCAATCAGTCTTTATAATTAAGATTCATCACAGGACACGCATTTTCTTTTCACATCAGATGTTTTGACAAATACAATCATTTAAGGAGGGCTTAATTTCTCAATTAGTCGGTCTTCTTTCACGCACGCACACACGCGGTACACGCCCCGTTGTTGCCATTCACTGGGTGTATGCTCGTGTGGGGAAGCCGAATGGAGCTTGGTGTCTTTTCTCACAGGTCGTCCTTCTCTCAGTCAGAGCTCACCACATTAGGTCTCAGCCAAGCATGTCGCCATGGCAACCTCAGTCAAACTTTACCGTGTGGATTTGCTTAGTGACGTCTTACGGTTGTGGCCTTATTCTTTTTGGTTACATTTCAGCTCGACGTTGTATAATTATAATTCCCATAAAAGAGACCGTTGTCCAAATCATGGGTATTGATTGGTAAATGTAATTTAGAAGTCAGACCTTTAGTCACAGTCCAATTGAAGCAGCGTGCAACCGCCACGTGTTCCCCCCACAAGTAAGACCGGGAAGAGTTGAAGAGTCTGTGACTCTTTGTTTTAAATTAAAAAAGGGGTCTTCAATTCCGAAGATTTCCAGGCATGCATGTGAGCAGCAATGCTGTGCTGCCAGACACCCCCATCCATCAGTGTTGATCCCTGTCAGGCCACAGCCGCCTCTGTCCTCTCCGGATGAAGGAGGGGCCCGAGCTGCCACTCGCGACCCCTCGCGATCTGTTGGGATCTGTTTGGGATCTGTTGGGATCGGTTGGATTTTTTTGTACTTCGAGGGAGAAGACGGAACTTTCTGAACACTGCCGGTTCCATTACGAGCCGGTTTTCTCACCGTATTCACCTGGAGCGTCTTGCAAAACCAGTGTAATGTTACGATACATGTCTTTGAAAAGCTGTTCTCAACAAAATAAAAATAAATGATCATACTCTGAGCCAGAAATCTCCACTTTGGTTGCACTATCTATAGTCTGAAGGTTTTTACGGAAGGGTTTGTTTACGTATCATTTTATTCCGTTTCTTTTTTTATGGACAGTATTTTCTGATTTATACAAAGACATATTCAAAAAACGTTGTCTCTATAGGTCAAGAATGTTGAACCTGATTTTATCGAATGTTCAGATTTGTGTTCTGGAAATGGATGCAAATGATCACGTTTTTGAAGACACACTGTCTCATTTGCATATCTTAACATGCCGTTTCAACAAAACTTGTTATACAAAAAACAATTGTCTTAATGTAAGAAGGTTCCATGGCCGTATCTCTTTTCACCTGCAGGCATGTGTCAGATATTAAGTAACCTATCATATTGAAAAATGTGGCCTCAGTGAGGCTCTCAAAATCATGGCACAAACTTGATCTAAATAATTTAAATTATATGTGTGTTTTTATTAGAAACTGCACTGAATCAAGCATCCACCTCGTGAACAATCATTTTATCTGGAATATTTAAGATGTCTATCAGGATGTTGGAGAACATTTGAATTAAACATCAGAAATAAATAAATAAATAAAATGATTTATCTTCATGCAGAGTTTGATTCAACAGTGAAATTAAGTTCAAATATGAATGTGAAGCAAAATCATATCACTCCATGAAGAAAAGAAGTAACACAGTAGAGTGCCACACAGCGTATGGCTACTGATATGGGGCTGAACATGATGGCAGAGACGCATCGAGCAACTCTAGGTTTACAAATACATATGCTCATGAAGTACAATCATTGGTTGTCCCTGTTACGCTGACTGAAGTGGATTACATGACGACTGTATATGGCTTCTGAGCTGTTCCAAAGCTTTAGTGTAAACAGCAATCAATCTCAATACAAAGATGTTTCAAAACTACAATTTCATGATAAAAAAAAAAGATTAAAAATAATTTTGTCCCAAATCCTCACTTTTAGGCCCCGTTACACAGAAGAATTGCTGGCAGAGGAATGTGAGTATCATCCACGCATGACTCACTGGAGTTCATGCTGGCACAGAGCAGTCCTGTGTTTGCAGGCCCATCCCTCTCATATCTGTAATTAGTTCAAAATTGCTTGTGGGATCATGAAATGTGTTGTGAGGAGCCAGACACATATGAATAATCACCTAAACTGTGTAATGGCAGACATTCTGATTAGTCCTGCTCCAGTCTGCACCAGCAAATCCACACTGTCCTCCAGAGTTACCCCCACCACCATGGGCAAGCCAATAAAAAGCTGTGTGTGTGTACATGTTTTATGTGTATTTGAGGACATTTAAACCAGTAATTGGCATATGAATTTGTTTGTGTATTGTTTAATCTTGCTGTAGTAAATAAATATACAAAAGGAACATACAAAATAATTTAAAAAAAGAATGCATATAAGTGTGCTTGTGCAACACAATGTTCAAGCGTTTCTCTCAAAATGTTTTGTACCGTTAGCGATACGTTACATTTGCTGTGCTGTTATTATTGATACGCCATTGATAATTAAAAAAAAATCCCTAACCCAAATGCTAAGGTGAGAGGGGTTTACCCATAATGACTATGAGTTGCCTTCTTAGCCTCTCATGGCTCATTGTTTTGGTTTTAAAGCGCTACATTGACTGCGTGTCTCAAACCGACAGTAGAGTGCAGTACAGTAGAATAGAGTACAGTAGAGTACAGTGCAGTACAGTAGAATATAGAATAGAGTACAGTACTCTACTGCACTCGACTGTACTGTACTCTACTGTAGTGTACTCTACTGTACTGTACCAAATGGCAGACTGAGCCTAAGCTAAGTTAGCAATTCAGCTGGCTGGTGAAGAAAATCAAACATCTAAAAGGCTGAACTGGAGGAGACCAAAACAGAGCTAAAGGTAGAGCGAGTACATTTGTAAGGAGGAAAAGTCCAATGCGATGAAAATGTTGCTACTGTCTTTTGGAATGCGTAAATAGGCACTTTGTTTGCTAATACATTGGCCAACAACTTTATCAGACAATACCAGGTTGGGGATGTGGGTCTGCCCTCTACAGGTCAAAGATGAGAAGTCCGTTTTCAAATATGTTAAATTGGAGGTTATTTCAGTTCATGACGTTTCTCTTGACAATATATTGTAGTTTCTGAGTTTAGATTAAAATCTGAAACAAAACTTGACAGCCCACATGTATGAACATAGGGTCAGGGTTACCATAGCAGCTTTGTCCAATTCAGTAACCGCACCTTTTTGACTCGATGGCTTTTTCCATATGTCACGATTCATGAATGAAAGCAATAATGTGTAAATAAATGAAGCGGTCGAGACTTAACTGTTAGAGTTTTACCTCGACACACACTGTGTGCATCCTCTGTAATTCTGTCTCAATGTCATGTTAATAACGTATATCAGCACTGAGCGGTATTTCATGCACAAGCACACTTGCAGCTTCCTATGTTTCTTTTTTTTTGGGCTTGGAGTGTTTGAATAATTCTCGAGGTCAGTGTGATTGCAGCCCCATACCTGCAGTCACAGACAAGAAAACAACGTTTACACTGGAACAACATCATACGTATCGGCTCAGACAGAAAACAAACGTCACTCTGTGGCAGAGAAAGTAAGAAATATGAGAAAATCAGTCCCTTTCACGCCAAAGAAAAATAAATACTGTAATATCAAGAGTGGGCATTACCAGAACAATTCAACACAACAAGAAGTAATCTTAAATAAAACGTCCGTGTTTATGTTTATGTGTTTACTCTTTGTTTGATTTGTATGTACAGTGGCCACGTACTGTAAGTGGAAACATACTGTCAAGGAAATATGCACTCTAATCAAAGTAATCACATGATATGTCACCATGAATATAAATGTACATACACATTTACAAAAACCAGCCTTTTCAAAAGTGCTGCAGACGGTGTAGAAAACAGGCAGGAGACAGAGGATCACACTGCAATCCAGAACTTCACTCTGCAAAGGTATGTGTACACAGTTGCTGGAGGTATTTGGTTCGTGTCTTAGTCCCCAGACCAGAACCCGCCAACGCTGGTCTCTAATTAGAGGGGACCATGTCCTTTATAATGGGTTCTCTGTTTAAGTAGGTGGCCCAGTAAACCAGGTTGAAGCTGCTAAAGAGAACCGGAAACAAAACCCTTGACATCCTGTCAATTTTGCTCACGCTGTTGAACGTCTTCTTGCTGTCGGGGACTTTGCCGTCTGCTCTGGGCTTGTTAGGATCTGAAGCGCCCCCTTTGGCGATGGTTGGAAGTGTGCCGGAGTCCTTGGTGATGTTTGGCGCGTAGTTGGCCACCGCTACGGCGTAGGCGTTGTTCTTCTTCATGACGGACGCCCTCTCTTTTTTCTGTGGAAACACCGCGAGGATTAGATGCAAAAAGCTGCAGGAAGAGCGTCGCCATCTACCCATGACTTTAAAAACACATGGAAATGAAGGAGGGCGGTGATGGATCGGCACCAGGGATAAATGTGTCGACAATTTGACAAGGATGCACTGTAACTCTCACAGGTTTTGTGTTTTTCGGTCTCCATTACTTCCAAGTAGCACTGTCGATCCATGACCCTCAGATTACAATCGTCATCCGCCAATATCCAGTAAAATTAGGACTTTTGGCATTTATTACTTTTAAATTTAACATCGTAAACAATAAATCCGTGTTTAAATTGACGCGAGCAGAATGAAGGTTCGGTTCCGTTATGATGCGTTCAGGCTCTATTCAGTGAAAAGGAGGATTGGGCGGAGGTGAATTATAACGTTATCGTGAGGTATTCACATGTGATCTCGTAAAATTTAGTTTTGATGAGAAATTTGTTTAAATCAAGTTGTTTGAAGAAGATATTTTCACAATAATATACAATAGATAGATATTAGATATTAAGAAGATATTAGAGGAGAATTATGAGCTTTTTAACTTCCTAACACCAGCTCTAAGCAGCTTATAATACGTCATTAAAACTTATATTCATGTCCATCTCTCTCAGCCTGTTGGCTCCCCTTGTGGCCGTTTAACGCAGGCGCTGCCGTTGCTTCCCTCCGCCGCCAACCAACGCTTTCAAACCACCAATCCGCCTTTCTCGACGCACAGCAGCGCTGCCAGCGGATTCTCTTTGGAAGAGACAGAGCTTGTGTCCTCATTACCTTTTCAGTCACGATGCTCTTCCCGTCCCAGGCCCAGCCGCGCTTCGTGAAGTAGTTGACGGTGGCGAACTCGATGAGGGCGGAGAAGACGAAGGCGTAGCAGACGGCGATGAACCAGTCCATGGCGGTGGCGTAGGCGACCTTGGGAAGGGAGTTCCTGGCACTTATACTCAGTGTCGTCATGGTGAGGACGGTAGTTACACCTGGAGATGGGTGGAAAGAAAAATCACATTCCTTTCGATACATCCGTCCTTATATAACACACACATATGTATGTATATATATATATACACATATATACTGTATGTATATATATATATATATATATATATATACACATATATATATACGTATATACTGTATGTATATATGTATATATATATATATATATATATATATATATATACATACATCCATCCATCCATTTTCAATTCCTCATTAGGGTCGCGGGGGCGCTGGAGCCTATCCCAGCTGACATAGGGCGAAGGCAGGGGACACCCTGGACAGGCCGCCAGTCCATCGAGGGCACATGTAGGGACATACAACCATTCACTCTCACATTCACACCTATGGGACATTTAGAGATCAATTAACCTGCAGCATGTCTTTGGACTGTGGGAGGAAGCCGGAGAGCCCGGAGAGAACCCACGCTGCCACGGGGAGAACATGCAAACTCCACACAGAAGGACCGCTCCGACACAGTGCTAGCCACTACACCACCGTGCAGCCCCACGTATATGTATATATATATATATATATATATATATATATATATATATATATATATATATATATATATGTGACACTGCAACTACTGTTTTGCCTTTTTCAAAATAAGAGTAAGTCCTTTGTGTCTTTACAGTATAAGGTCAGCCTACCCACTGACCTTCATGCTTTAACTGCTCACAGGTTTGCTATCTTTGGCCAGAGGACACACTTCATGCTGGACTATGTATCTGGTTTTCTGTCTTCGAGCTAACCAGTCTTAGATCACTGTTATCAGTTCAGCTTGGCTTACAGACCAGTCCAACAGTAGCTTGTCCAACTGGATTGAAAAAATAAAACGCTGAAGCCTCTCAGAACGGCCTCCTCTTTACCTCTTTTCAGCCTGTTTTCTCTCACCGTTGGTCAGAAACTTCCAGTCCCCCGCTGGATTCAATCCCCTCGTGCTGACAAATGTGACTTTGACATGAGCAGAGTGAAATCCTCACGTGCGTGAGACCCCTAATTGCATCAAGGCCAACGGTTGCTTGGCGTGTTTGCGGTCCGTTCGGTGTGTGTCTGTGTGTGTGTGAAAGGCCGCTGACAGAGGCGCACTCACCGAACACGGTCCTAGCCGGCACTGATTCTCTGTTCAACCAGAAAGACACTTGGGAGAGAATGACTGTCATGATGCACGGGAGGTACGTCTGGATGACAAAGTAGCCAATCTTCCTCTTCAGGTGGAAGTGAGCCGTCATCACCGTGTATTCACCTGTGGGGACAAGAATCAGGGCCCCTTTAATGCTCCGCCAGCTTCCCGTACGACACGTTTTTGTAAATGATATTCGAGTACTTTTAATCACTTCATGGTTTTAATGGGTGCTCTCGTCTATGCAGTAATCTCCGCTCGTTTTTTTTTGCATGCTTGCATTTGACACCTATGAACTCTGGTTTGCAGCTCAATATCTATGGAGGAAATGATCCAAACCTGTTTCTGTAAATCTGCTTTTCTTTTTTTGAAAAGCCGATTTTTTTGGAAAAGTGGTTATTATAATCATGATATATACTGAATATTTATTTTATGGCAGTTGCCATTTTGTTAAAGCCGATTCCCCCTGTATTAAAGCCCGTGCAACGGCTAACTATACTGCTAAATTACAAAGAATGCACCGCCGACAACACTACTAGAAAAATAAAGCGACACCTACTGTACACACATATTTACCGCTCGACTGCCATCACAAATAAGAATCTATTACAAGAAGCAAAAATGTGGATTTCTTCAAAATTAAAAGGCAAAGTTCTTCATTAAAGAAGACGCTACTCTTGAAACCCAAACGCGGCGAAAAATGCTCAAATACGGAAGTGTCGTTTAGAATGGATGATTCAGATCATTTGAAAGCGATCAATCACAATAAATAATTAAGTAGGATGAGGCACAGACTACGGGTGGGGTGGTAGAAAAGTCCACGATGGTCGAGCGCATGGGGAAAGTGTTGGAAACTCCCACTGCACAGGAAGGGGTCTTTTATGAAGTGAATCAATAGAAGGTTGCATGTTCGCGTGGGAAAGCTGCTTTAAGATGCCAAAGCAGGCGTGGATCACACAGCCTCCTGATTATTCATGTTTCATCAAATGATCCATCCGTCCAGAGAAAAGCAGGCGGTGTGATTTCCTCACCGACGAGCGAAGCCTATCGGCTGACAGTGCCAGTGCTGCAGCGGCAGGCGGGCCTTCCAAATAGAAGATGTCTCAAAGAGAGGCCAAGATTAGATGAGTTCTCCATGGCAACGGAACAGAGAGACAATCCTGAAATGAAGGCCTTGATGCACGCTGCCACTTGGCAAGAGGAAAGTCCTTTCAGCAGTGGGAAGGTGTGTGTGTGTGTGTGTCTGTGTGTGTGTGTGTTTGTTGGGGGGGGGGGGGGAGCAATTCCAAGGAGTAATCCCAAAAGATTTTTTTTATTCCTTCTTTTTATTCGCTTCACCGAGAGGGAAGACGATAATAAAATGAACGGCTCTCACTAACGCCGCGGGGAGACCTCGCTTCACGCCACGCAGACTGTCGACTGTCCGACAGAGGGCACCGACTGTCACTCAGGCTTTGGACACCTTGTTGAGATAGTATACGGCGCAAAGAGTACACCTCTACTACTGGGTTCAAACAACCTCATTAACAGTCATCAGTCACAAACAAACAAATACTAACTGATGGCAGGCCAAGAATACGCAACATTCAACCAAACTGATCAGAGCTGATCAAAATCACACTTTGATTATTGGTTTGAATCCAAAGCGGAGGAAACTAGACAACTTCAGTCGCCTGTCAGAGTACAAGTCAGGATGGTCCGGTTAGCATGGTCAGCATGCTCGTTACAGTCGGCATCTCTGCAAGCCTCCAACACTATATGAAGTGAAATATTACCCGCAGTTCTGTTTCGTTTGTTCTTATGTATAATGTATGAGGTCACACAAAAGATGTTTTCAACAGCAAACAAAACACGCAAGCCTCAAGAACAGTGAGTGCTTTTAAAGTAGCGACTGTGTGGCACATGAACGTACGGCTGAGTGCTGGTACGTTCGAGGGGCTTATGCAAGATGTCCGTCGCCTGCAAAGCCCGAGAGCACATTCGTTCGTGCCAAATGACCTAGTTTGCAAGTACGCTACACCAAACACTGACACACTAGTGATGAATAATTAATTTAAAAGGCAGCCAATCAGATAATGTGGAGTGACTAGTTAAACAGGAGAAAGAGTCACTGGCGGGCATTCTGCCTCCAAACCGAAGGCAGCGCACATCACTTAACCTAGATAGGAGCATTTAGAGCATGGGAGGATACTCTTACTCAGTGAAAGTGAAGCAGGGATTCCCCTGATAGTGGGACGCAGTCACCGGGGAAATACTCCATACCGGTAATTGAAACCTATAGGGAGTCGTGGCAGAGCACTTGGCACAGGGATGGAGTCTCTTTTCCCTTTGGTAGAAGCATGTTCCGCACGCAAAGGTAAAATATGGTAAACCTCCTTAATTGCCAGACGATCAGGATGAGGATCCTACTGATGCTACTGATTTCACACGCCTTGATTGCGATCAAAGACGAGCAGGTCTACATTTGACACTCCCCTGAAAAACCTGCAGCAGTCACTACCAAGAATGACACGTGACTGCGAGGCGTGCGAGGAAGAGGACTCGCTCAGACGCGTAAAGACGGCGTCCAACTCCTTTGCAAACCACCGGCCACCGCTCCTCCCCGTGACTTTACAGCTGCAACAAACTTCTCAAAGTCTTCCACGGTCGTCAAACGTCCCTCGTTCTCCACGTTGCCCCTCATGATACTCACTGTTTTCCATTTCCACCGCAGAACAGACTCCCTCCAATACCTGTGGCGTTGTGTTACATGACATTCATTAAAACCTGCTTTGGAAGATCAGTCATCAGTGACCATTTAAACACAAACTGACAAAAGTGTTCCGTATTTGAGAATGGACTCAAATATGCAGGAAAACACTAGTCTCCTGGAAATTACAGCACGCCTACTCGTTTCTCACTATTATTATTATTATTATTATTATACTGCTATCACAGTCCTGCAAGACCTGTATCTCTCAGAAGCTTCTTTCATCACATATTCTTATCAGTAGTATTTCTAAAATTAGATCTGCGCTGTTGCTCAGTGACAGACAACTGTACTTGCTTTCCGTCTCCTCCTAACCTTCACCCACATGAACAGCGTCGTATTACCTGACTTAAATGGTGCCATTGTTCCAGGCTGTGCAAAGTGCGGCAGCAGGGGATTATTTGCCATTGATGTTAGTCGATTTTGGGAATCAATCATTTTCAGTCATTATTTCTCAATTGAACTGATTTCAAGTCTCAGCGAGGTCTTTCTCCTGCTATCACCATAATTATTTTGAATTAGGATTCATAATTCTTCCTGACTGCCTGCTGCCACGGCGACCCGACCCCGAATAAGCGGATGAAAAATGGATGGACTGGTTCCCAAACTTAAACCCCCCCCACATTTGAAGCAGTGTCTACTGGTGACCTCTTGTCACAGGTATGAGTTGGAGGAATTTCTCCTCTCAGAGTGATCCCCCCCTTCAAAGCTCTCAGATGGTTTTATGTGAATAACGGGTGGAGGTATGAAGAGGTACGAGTCTGTCTCAAGAAAAATGCAAAAATTGGACACAAATCAGTAAAGGTTTTTCTAGTTTCCCGTCTCTATAGACATCTTGGACCCCTCAGATGTACCTTTCCACGGCTGCCCCTGTATTTCTGTTTTGAAAAGGCCTATTCAAGTTATGTACTGCTGCGTCCCACATTGCCTTCTATGCACGACATACTCAATATGTGTACTTCAACATACTTTTATGTGGAAAAAACAAACTAAACTGCAGATTCATTACCATGGTAACCTGTGCCAACCTCATGTGACCAAATAATAATGTGCAGTGTTGATAAAGTCTGAACAAAACAAAAAAAGAAGAAAATGACACCTAGGAAACTTAAATTGTTTACTTATATTTACATTGAAGCGTTATTGATGTTACAGTCCACCATTGTCTGTTTTGAGCATTGACATTAATACTGTAATGCATTGTGGGATGTTAATACAAGTGTAGTGTCCAGTGCACTCATGATGTTGGTTTGATAGCAAGGTTTTGTACATACTAAAAACCTTTTTTAGCGTACTAAATAGCATGTTAGTACGGATTTAAACGCTAGTACGGAATTTCGTATGCAACCCACGATTCATTTCTGCTCGTGCGACCACGGCAACGTGCATCGTGATAAATCGTGTGTCTGTGGAATTCTGGCTCATCTGTCAGGTGTATTGCGAGGCCTTCACACTCACGTTGTTATTATCCTATGAGGTAACGTCGCTTTTGACCTCGGAGTTACGCAGCAGGCCAACCACCTTGAACGTGGCATGGCCGGGCGCCATCCTCCCGGCATCTCATATTTACATATATACATTTGTATTTCCGTTCCCATTTGCTGTGTGACACGATCGCGAGCGGCAGAATTAAGCTTAAAACATGAAGTGAACGGTGCGACAAAGAAGACCAATCTAAGTAATGGGTATATCTTTGGTCCTCAGTCTCCTCCATTCACCCCGTGAATGTGTGTGTTATGTGCAGCTCGACAGGAACACTGGACCCAAACGCCGTCAATGATGGAAAAGCAACTTTATTGCTAAACAGGATTCCAAAAACAGGCTTCAAAAACCAGGATACAAAACACGCACACAAGATCTTCCACGATTTAGACAAGACGAACCGACAAAGGGGAATGACACAAACAGGACTTAAATACAGAGGGCTGGTGCAGATGATTGGACACAGGAGGAAACAATCAGGGACAGGGCAGACAATCACAGGGACAGGAAGTACAGAGAAACAGAGGACACGAGAGACAAGGACTTCAAAATAAAACAGGAAACACGACACAACACTACAGATCCTGACAGTGTGTATTCATTGCAAACTGTTATTTCCTGCTTACAATGTCGCAGCCCTTCATCTGTGATTTGCTTAGTGCCTTCATATAGCCCCCACTCACTGGGTGTCATAGCCCCCGTCACTCCCAGACTCAATGTGCATCTATTCATCACAACTTATATCCAGTTTTTGATCTCAGCAAGCTATTTCTCCACACTGCATACCCTCTGGTCAGAAATGGTGTTTGTCATCACACACACACACAAACACACACACACACACACACACACACACACACACACACACACACACACACACACACACACACACACACACACACACACACACACACACATACACATAGGGGGTTTCTTAAAGTCAAGGAACGATCCTTCAAATTAATTTCTAGGATGCAACCTCATCGAATTCCACCAACGGATTGTTGAAAGTGTGTCGAGGATTCTTTGATTCCACTGAGGATCTTTAAGGACACGCGTGTGAACCCTCCGCATGAATGTTCACTAGTAGAACTACAAGGCCGTGTTTAAAAGTTTGTTCCATCTACCGACTCGTTCAGCGAGCTATTAATAGCACTGAGGCCGGCAGCGACGGAGGGAGACAGCGGGTTACAGAGAGCATATTTTCACATCTCACTCTGTGAATTTGACCAAAGTTGGAAGTGAAAACACGTTTGTTTGAGGAGAGCATGACGTCTGTTTCTTTTCACATGCAATGTGGTGAATGAAGTGTTTACTTTGACCAAACCAGAGTTGGGGATTGTTGAATGGAGTCTGGTTGATTTGAGGGGAGGATATTAACTGTGTGTTTTATTTGTTTGTAAATCACATTAATTGTTTGATTTTATTGAATAGGCCCTACGTGTTTTGAATCTGCGTATAATGTTTTGAGGAATGCAAAAATGATTCCTTCTAACAAAAATGCCAGTGTTATGAATTATTCAAAAATAAAAAGTTAAAAAAAAGAAAGAAAACACATGCATTTCCTACTGCATACCGGCACACTGGCTGGACTGTACCAATGTGTGCTCTCCGGATGCTAGCGAGGACCCATCCTACCCATGGACTCGTATACACACTCCAGTTCTGGTCCCGTTTCTTGGCTTTGGAGTCAGTGTGTTTGCATGAAATGAGTTTTCCTTCTATTTTGTGCCCTAATTATCTCTTTCTTCTAATACAACAGCTATGTAATTGTGTTCGTTGTGTACTGTATTCACTTTGTGAACAATATGTTTGTAGAAAGTGTTTTATATTTGATCTATTTCAAGACAACACAAGTCACTGTTTCTATGCATGGCAGGCATTCTGCCCTCTATCATACAGCACTTAACCTAAAGATGGTGTAACAACCCATAAATAACCTTCAGAAAACCGTTTTATTGTTCCCCTTATGGAAGCATTCCCTGAAAAGAAAAAAGTAGTCAAATGAAGCTAGTTAGCCATGCTTGCTAACGCTGGCGGCTCACGTGAGAGCATGGAAACACAGTTAACTCCATTTGTATTTTTGTAAAGGCAAAGAAGGAGACGCCACGCTCTCTCTAGAGCTGCTTTCACAGGCGAGCAGGCAGACGGCAGACGGCAGATGGACAACACCTTCTGGATGCAACGGGGAAAAGACGAGCAAATAGTCCGACGGAACGGCAGGCGGGCAAAATATCTGGTTTACCGTCTGTCTGATTCCCTGTGAATGCAGCATTAATAGTGCACCCCGTGTTTGCGAAAAGGCTTCAGCTAGTAGTCAATTATATCATTTTTCTTTTCTTCAAAACGTTTTCGGTGAGCTCTACACACTTTGCACCTTCATTTCTTTTCTTCAAGTCCATGTTTTACAACTGTGGACTCCACCAGAGTTAATCATCCCGTCCACTAATGAGCTCCTCACTGATGGATTCACTTGCTAACGTCTCCTGCAGGTCCATCGGAGTGGACACCAATGCACACCGAGTGATTCACTTTCTGGGCCCAGAACATAGATTTTCTGTGTCATTTCCCGCATCACTGCACTTTTGTGAGACATTCCCGTGTCTTTAGGCGCAAACGTAAGACACTTAAATCACCGAAGAGCACGAGAGCAGCTTTTCTTTTCTCCCGGAGCTCCTCTGTTAGTGACTCTGACAGCGACAACAGACAGACGCGCTCCCTCATGTCTAATTCTGCATCAGCATCTGTCATCTGTCTTTTTTTCCTTTGTATTATTCATTTAAAATCCACCCATAGAAACTGCACTGCTTTGGAATGTCTGCTCATCTTTGTGGGGAACGGGGTGGGGGGGGGGGGGGGTATAAAGTGGAAAGGCTTGTTGCAGCAGCAGCTCACCTGTCTTTTTTTGGGTCTCCAGGCCAAGCGAAATGCAGATTAACAAAATACGGAACAAAGTCGGGAATTCAAGATGCATGACTGCCAAACCCCTGCTTTGCCGAATCTCTGTCATGCAGAAGAAGCCCGAGCAAATATGTATCTGCATGTGAGTGCTCTGTGAGTAACAAAAAAAAAACATAGCAAGCGTTTCGACATCTACCCAAACAAGCACAAAATCCTTCACAGTTTGATATTCACACTGATCGGAACGGAGATATCTGTGTTTCTGACTGTGGTCACTCACAGTTCTTAGGTCACAGTGTTGTGCTAAAGAGCCGTACTATGAGAAGTTATTAAATATGCAAATTGTTGCAAACTATTTGAGTGGAGAGTCATTTCTTAAGTATGCGAAAATACCAAATACACTTTCTTTGCTATTCCTGAGACATTTTCTAATTGGGAGGACCATTTACTGCAGAGGACGGAGGTCAGTGTGAGAGAGGAGTGATGAGGTGGGTTGGATTCCCTCTAGAGCTCTATGAACCAGACCTCCACATCAGCTTACCTGTACTGGACTTGATGGTTTCTTGTCCGACCGTTTGTCCCAGCAGGTCGTACTGGTTCAAGCGGGAGCTTTCTCCTTCCACCACCACAGAGTCGGAGGCATTTACAGTCCAGGCATAAGTCACTTCTGAGATTGTGTACGCATCTATAAAAAAATGTAATAAGAAAAAAAAAAAGCAGAAGAGGATAAACTTATAGTGGATAAATCTGGGGCAGCCGCAGCTATTGATGATTTTTCAAGAAATTACTTCAGTGACCCAAATGAAAAGCCCTGACAACATTGTGTTTGAAGCTGCGTTTCTAGAGAAAAAAATGAATGCTGTGGAGAGAAAAATCTCTCAGTGGCTGACGATGGAATTCATAAAACGCCAACAAGCAATTGATGCACAGTGACATTTGCCCTTTTTTTTCCGTCACAGCATACACTGAATGGGACATTTCAAAGCTCGTCTGCTAGCCTATGAATGTCTGATGAAACAGAAAAAACTCATTTAAAAAAAAAGAAAAACATTCTGCCAATCATGTCATGCTACAGATTGCTGTATTGTTGCAATAAATGAGCTTCACAGGAAATACTATAAGCCGCCACATAAATGCATTGACAGTACATTGAATTAATGTACCAGAAGTCAAGGCATTTCAGACATGACCCACCATGTACTGGGGCTCTGATACTCAATAATCCTTTGTTTTTAAATCAAGATCTTAGCAGCATGAAGCAAACGTTCTTCATCCAAATGTAAAGAAGCCATAGCAATAAAATAGGGATTGCAAGCGATTAAATATAAAATATTTGGATGAGTTTAGAGTCCGTTTCCCCATATTTCCCAGGGACATATCCAATCAGTCCTTTATCCGTCAGTTATTCTATATACATCTTTTTAATTGCTGCACAAATTTGAAGGGCTCCTGGCAGAAAAGTGAGCCATGCACTCCAGCAGGTTGGTTATTAGGCTCTTGCCAAAGAACTAGTAAGTAAAAAACAAATAATAAGAATAAATAAAGAAAATAGCATTTCACTTATAGGTCCCTCAGGCGCTATTATCATCAGAGTTACTCACAGCTGCCAAATTTTAGTGGACAGGAATGAAAGTCCATGGGGAAATCCTCCAGATGCATTGGGCACTCTGCATGCACAGTTAACCTGCATCCAATTCACAGAAAATTAAGGAGACTTTGCAAATGCATGGAAAGCAAACAGCACAGATTAGGCACGGTCTCAAAAAATAAAATAAAATAAAGCTCACAAGCCTCATGCACTATTCAAGACGCTCCCCTTGAAACAAAACAGAATTCCCCGTGACCGTAATCAGCAGAGCAGCGTGAACACGGTGCTGCAGAGACCGACACACACCAACGGGAGGAATGTGTGCCCAGGTGAGAGAGTCGGTTTAGCGCCTTGATGAGGCATCGTATGCGACTATGCTACGACGCAACATCATCCAACCGCGGGGAAAAATAACCTCCAATAGATTAGCACGCAAATGGATTTCTATAAAAAGGCATGGTTGACCGAAAGGTAAGTTGCATAATATAGGATGCGTGAATAATTTATTTGTTAATGTAACGCTGGAGGCCGTTAGCATTCGAGCGGGTGTCCCGCCCGAGTGAGAGAGAGTTCAACCCCACCTCCACGCCTGTACCTGTTAGCTTAGCTTAGCACAAACATCAGAGGGTAAACAGCTGCAGACTGGCTCTGTTCACACCAGAGGTCACATGTTTTTTACGTGGGGGGGGTTAAGGGCCAGACTTAGCTCCGTATTTAGCGTGCAGGCGTGAGGTTGGCGCCAGTCTTCTCATCTAGCTCTCGGCAAGGAGCCAAAGGGGCCTATCGCCGACAGTGTCGCACTGTACCTTTAAATCCACCTCGGCGCGTTAAAACGCAACTACGACCTCGTGCCTCTCTCTTCGGACACGCTCCACGGACTGGAATTACCTCATGGTGTACAGCAGAGTCCCGTCATCTTTGATCCTCAGCAGCTTATTCGGCATGGTCATGTTGTGAGCCACGGACTTCTTCCCATTGTGGAAGAAGGTGTCCGGAGTCCAGATTTTACTGGCCATCAGGTTGTTGAGGGGCAGAATATTCATCGGGCCGTTAAATTTCAACCTCTCATCCTTCCAGCTCTGCCGGAAGAAAACGTCTATGGTGTACTCCTGTGGGCAGGAGGGGGAAACATGAATAAATAATCAAACTGTATTATTACTTTTATTTTCATGCTTCAACTTTCCACTGTATGAAAATGAGTCCTGTTCCTGCTGAAAATGCTAAATAAAACACAGGGCACTTTCCGCTGCCCTGTTTCATCGGAGCCGACAAGCAGCGGCTCTTCACGACTGGCTTCACCTGCCACTTTAAAAGCTGTGCACCGAATGGCTCTCTATTTGCGAACGCTCCATCGAGGTGAGTTCCCCGTGTTTCCTCTACAGCTCTCTGAGCCTGCTGTTCTCCCAAGCTGGCTCCGAGGCCAAGGCAACCCCTTGACCTGCAATCCTCTGTTGTCAAAAGGAGCCACGGAAAGGAAAAATAAATAAAAAGGTTTCGGGCAGAAAGCGCTGCACTGTGAAATGTGTGTGTTTGTGTGATTCACGCGCAGCAAGAGAGCGTGAGAGGGAGATACATTGAGATAAAGTGTTTTTCTTTTCTTGTCTTGATGTTTAGACCACGGGACACCCAAACTAAAGCCTTTCTTTTAGGGCGCAGCAGCAGCACATTGCAGTGAAGATGTATTACTATTTGGTCTTTTTGTCTTGTTTTTTTTGTGTGGGAATAAACCAACTGTAGAACTAATAATCTCAAACATTTTTATGTGAAGGGAAAATTAATGCACATAAAAAAAACCTCAGTGCATGAGCAGTTACAGTGTGGTACAGTTGGTCAGAGTTTAGTTTGGATATCATCTAACTGTGTTTTCCTCACCACACAATTTTGGCTACATTTATATTTTATATAATTCCAATAAAAAAGACCAAAACCAACAATGAACATAGCCTATGTAAAGTCTGTGTGGCTAAAGGCGGATGCTGCTTATAATTCTGAGCCGGAGACCTCTAATTTAGTCCAGAAATGGCTAAAAAGCATTCATCAGCAAATCAATCCCACAAACAACGTTGTGCTGCCATTAATACTCACTGGTCGAATGTATAGCAATCTGTAACTGGAAATAGCCCCCCATTAAATGCACTATTTCCTCCTGTTTGAGCAAATTACTGAGCCTCTTTTTATTTTATTTTATTAAACTATATATCTGTGACCTGTCTATAGAGATTGATTCACTCCGTATTACCATGTGGGTTTCGGGCTGAGTGCAGGGAAGTCGCAAAGTATCGAGAGACACATAAAACATCTCCGGACTTACCGATGCCTATAAAACCTGTCCGAGCGCCTCACCGCTTGGGGTTCTGGCTCCGGTAAAGTTCAAATGAAATGGGCTTTCCATCGAGGCGTGGTGTCACGACACAGAGCACCCAAGGGTGTGTTCTTCTCAAGAACGCTGGTTTTGCCTTGAATTCTAAAGATACCTTTGACCTCTTTGTTCGGCCTGTTTGAAACTTTTTCTTCTTCAACGAGTTCCACTTCTCTCGTTTCCCGGTCAGTAGACCTCCTGTGAACCCTATAAATCGTACAAAGCAGGCCACCTCAGCAATCAGCTGAATTGCTCTTCAGTTTGTCAACGAATCAATCAGGTCGGAGGAGAACATGGATGGAGGATGCAAGGAACCATAAGGTTGACTTTTTCAAACATAAATATACATTTAGATGATGGAAATCTTTTTTATTTCATTAGATTTGGACATATTAGTAGCCTACTTCTTGTGCTATGAGCGTGGCTGGCTGTAGCTAACTCAGTGATGACCTCTGTCCTTGTGCTTGTCAGGGAGGATTTGGCTGAAATGCAGCGGAGGGAGCCCTGAGATAGAAATGTAGTCGATCAGATGTGGGTGGGGATCTTACTCTGTGAGCTCATTTTTATTTTTTAATAATGTATTAAATTGTGTCCGAGACCTGCTCCGCATAAGTGCTGTTTTAAGCTTAACTGAGTGCCTCCTAGTTTGCATATCTTTCAGAGGCCAGAGCATTGAACTCCAACGTCACAACTGCTAAATCAATGGATCAATCACTCGGAAAATGGGTCTTCAACAACAGAAGGCACGCTGATAATAAGATGTGAGGGCGGGCGCATGTTTCAGAATGATAAACAGGAAAGCCCAGGATAAACAAAGGAGTGACTTGAATAACAAGAGGACTTTCAATAATTTATAAGATGAAAATTGTCAGATGAATAGACATCGTGCCGTAGTGTGGACAACTCGTCCCACTTCAGCATTGGTGTGTGTGTGTGTGTGTGTGTGTGTGTGTGTGTGTGTGTGTGTGTGTGTCTTTGTGTGTGTGTGTGGAGAGAGGGAGAAAGCGATGATGCAAAAATGAAAGGAGGGAAAGAAAATAAAAATAAAGCAAAAGAGGCATCTTTTCGTCTTTAAAGTATGAACAGGGAGTACAAGACCGTCCTCTGGAGTGGTGTTGTTCTTGTGTTGTGTGTTTCTTTTGTTTTCAGCAGCAAAGATGTGGGTGAATAATTCAACAGGATAAATAAATGTCCAATATCTGCTCTCACCATGTCTGTGTCTGAAACTGGTCCAAAGCTGGTGACGTAGATGTCTGTCTTCACCTCAGTAATCCTGTCTGGATAATAGACAACAATGAGAGGCATCAACACACCAAAGGGGTAAAAACAACGTTAAAATACTGATGAGAGACAGTTAAAAGGCATTAAAGTGGAGAATATGAGATTCCGTTTAACATAGCTTCTACAAAATGTTTTTTTCTGACATATTGTTAGTACAGGCAAGGAAATCTAAAATCTGAATCTCAGAGGCAACTTTGAGTAACGATGTTTTTTAAAAACACATTTGAGTTTGTTGTTATGATCTCTAAGATTTTCACAAAATCAATCCCAATTTCTATGGTCTGCCTTTTGTTCTGCACCTGGCATTGAATGTGTCGTAACGTGAAGTCATTTTCATCTTCAGTGGCGGAGTCCGCCGTTCCCGTTAGCTACCAACGCTACCAACTGCCCAGCAACCTTTTGAGAGATGCGTGACGTATGTTGCATTTCCTACATTTCCTAATGCTGCCACTGCATCACATCAAAGATACAAGGAGGCTTTTATTGTGAAGAGGTCACAGGAAAGGCAGTGTATTTGTATTTGCCAAGATTAGCGCCGACAGCCAGCGTTTCAACAGCGAAGGTCATTTTCGGGATCAATATTGCAGCAAGTAACGGAGCAAGAAGCTGCTGACAGGCTGCACACCTCCCACTCCTCAGTGGGGACCCCATTGGTCTGTGCGGAAAGCAATTATTGACCTCATTCTTTATGGAAACAGCTTTCTTGATTGGCTGCACTGTGAACAGGGACCCCCCGGTGATCCTCTGTTGCATGTTCGACAAAGTAGCTGCTCAACAAGCGTTTGCTGAAGCATCAAACCGCATTGGCTGTGCCACGCGCATCGGCGCCGCCGCATCAGGTCCGTTCGCTGTCTCCACACTCTGTCTCTTCAATAATTACTGAAGCTCCATCTCTCATGCTCGGTCAATTCAAAAAAGCTTTCACGTTTTACTCGACACTGTGCGATGCAGCAAACAGCGGCTCACATACAATCTAAAGGGATCATTACTCCCCAGCAAAGTGCTCTCGTGCGCGGAGAGAGGCGAACCGCCGCCCGAGTCCCTCGAACAGCTAGCACATATTATGAAAATGCTTTCTTATTTATAAGGTAATGTAATTCAAACGGAAGTGGCAGGTTGCCGAAGTAATAGGTGCAATCCATTTAGCGGGACATACGGCGGGGTGCATTTATTTATGTAAACCCGGCCTTTGTCTGTGCATCACGCTGATTTTAAATGATTAGGTTTCTCCTATGGCTCACAGAGGCTTCCATTAGTTTGATTTATTTTAGGAGAAATGCTCTTTGTGGACTCACACGTGAAACGCCGGCTCAACCCCGTTTGACCCTAAACGCGGTCGTTGAGCTGCACTGCGTCTTCTGCCTGTAAAAACAGACACGATGGGGTGCGTTGCATTTCTTGGGGAGCGCTGTACCTCAATACGGGCAACGTCTTGGTGACTATTACGGTCCTTTACATATCGTGTGTCGACCATGTTCTCGTGCACCGTGAATAACTCAAGTTATCCCACAATGCAAAAGCGAGAAGTAGCATTAAACCTCCCGGTCACGATATGAGACACTGCAACCGTGTATCGTGAAATCAGAGGAAAAAAAGTACATTTAGACCACAAGAGTCACAATGACATGAGGGCCATTCGACACACTGTTTAGCATATAGATTAACAATGCTGAGTGCCATAATCGTGACCAGTCATTGTTTTCCAAACATCTCTCTCAATCTCTGAAACATCATTTTTTTTAAATGTACATGAGTCAACATTTTGCATGACTGAACTCAGACGAGCGCATAGGAGCAAAATACTCTTATTAATTCAATGTTAGTATTCAATAGGAGTCTAGTTATCGTGCCTTTTGAATAAATAATATAATTTGTTTTGTCCTACGGGCACTTTCATTTATGTTTATTTCTTGTGCACTTTCACCAAATTATTACCCTATGTCATTTTGAGAAGTTATGTTTTCTTTAGATATTTTGTGCCTTCCAGAGCGTTGCTTCACTGTTTTGGGTTGTTGATGTAATTCTTGTATATTTTTGTTGTTTTCTCGTTATGCTGCATATCCAAGTGAGATCTGACCTCTTTTAGTTTTATGAAGTGCTGTTTTCTCTTATGCAATATTTATTGTGTGTTGTTGAGCCTAATTTGTTCATGTTTGGGGTTTGTTGACATTACCACATAATCGTTTCTACATTTTTATATGATGTTTCGTAGGGATTATATAGATTTCCCCTGAATAGCCGTCGCTTGGTCTCACGGATTGATCGTTGTTCTTTGTAAGTGTGCTTATTTGCAGGCCTATATGCAGGCTTGTTGTTACTGTACATTGTCAACAATTCCTTTTCCAGTGTCGACAATTATTTTTGTTATATCACAGCGGGCGTTAAACTAGAATTACGATCGTGCACCTTGGTTTTATGCCTCCGCCAAACAGCCAAGTTGCTGTTAACATCCATCGTCCAAAATGTCACCAACTTATCATTTTACCCTATAAATCAATTGTGTGCATTTGTCAGGTTTTATGAGGTCACGGTGACCTTTGACCAACAAATTCTAATCAATTTCATCATCGCGTCCGAGTCGACGTTTGAAGAAAATTCCTCCCAAGCCACCCTGAGATATTAAGTTCACGAGGACGTCTACGAACGGACAACCTGAAGATGCATCTGAGCTGTGAGTCCACTGACTTCTAGGACTTCCTGTATCTTGCTGAGTATATTCTTTAAAGAGGTTTCTCTGCTATATTACTACTGTATCTAGGTATACTAGAATGCTAGTCTGTACTGTCTTTCTAATTTGAACATTTTGAGCTGCGATTTATTGCTTTTTTACACAAGTGACTGAAAAGTCAACGAAACCAGCTAGGATTTAAGTATTTGCTCTGTAATCCAAATCTACTAGGGACTAAACTATATTCTACTTTTTACCTTGAGGTAAACAGATCTTTGTCCTTAATCAGTTTGGCAAGAATTTCACATTATAGCAAACTGAGACTTCACTGGTAGCAAGGAATCCCCTGCTTACCAGTATCGATCGCGTATCGATCAAGTGGGCAATTCCTTCAACGACCTGAGAGCGGGCTCGACACTACTGTAGCTAATTATCGCCAACTCTGGTATAAAACCAGGTGGGGGCTTGAAGCATCAGCTGAAGCGTCAGGGAAGACTCCTTGTATGAAGACTCGGAGGATAAAGACCTAGGAGTCTTTCGTGGGTCTTTCGTGGGAGTCTTCGGGCGGCTGAGTATAAACATTTCCCTGTGATAATGTGTTTTCTTTCCATACCTGTGTGCACATCTACTCGTAGATACTATAGACTGCGGACTTGGTCACACATGCATCAAAATCCCTCCTCTCTTATTTATCCCACCCGCTCCACACAGACCCAGCGCCTCGTCACAGGGGGCCTCTGGAACTGCCAGTGAGCTAACCGCAAGGCAGACTTCATCTCTGGCTTCGCTATCAAGCAATCGCTGGACTTCCTGGCTCTCACTGAGACTTGACACCAGACAACACATCAACCCTTGCTGCTCTCTCCTCGGCCTTCTCCTTCAGCCACACACCCAGACCCTCTGGTCGGGGTGGTGGTTCAGGTCTACTCATCTCACCCAAATGGAGTTTTGCTCTCTACCCGCTTCCATTTACCCCTTTTGTCTTTTGAATTGCATGCAGTGACGGTTACTCATATCTGGTTCAACTAACCATTGTTGTTCTCTACCGTCCTCCTGGTTCCTTGGGAGACTTCTTGGAAGAACTAGACGTCCTCCTATCAAACTTCCCAGAAAACGGCCCCCCGCTCATCCTTCTGGGTGACTTCAACATCCAGACAGAGAAGTCATCGGACCTGCTACTCTTAATGTCTTCCTTTGCTCTCTCGTTCAGCCCATCCCCTCCTACTCACAAACAACATCCGCACCCTCTCACCCTCCTCTCTGGCCTCGTCTGTTCTGTCAGCCCTCCCTTCAACTGACTCCTTCTCACTACTTCTGACACTCTACTCTCTACGATGTCTTCCTCTCTTGATTCTCTCTGTCCTCTTATGACTCGAAAGGTCCGCAAGTCCTCTCCGGCTCCGTGGCTGTCCGAACCAGTGTGCGCCAAGAGAGCCACTATGCGAGCATCGGAAAGGAAATGGCGAAAATCCAAACACGCTGACGACCTGCTCGCCTATCACTCTCTTCTCTCCTCCTTCTCTGCCTCCATCTTTGCAGCCAAAAGTCTGTTCTACCAATCCAGAATTGAATCCTCTTTGTCTAATCCCAAAAAGCTCTTCTCTATTTTTTCCAACCTCCTTGACCCCCCTTATCCCCCTCCTCCCTCCACCATTCTATCAAGCCACTTTGTTGACTACTTTACAAAAAAGATAAGACGACATACGCTCCTCCTTTACTAATCCATCTTCTATAACTACACCTCCAGTAACTTCATCTTCTTCCCCCTCGTTTTCCTCTTTTATCCCCCTGTCTCCCAATCAAGTTCTTACCTTGGTAACCTCTGCCCGCCCAACCACCTGCCCCCTTGACCCCATCTCTTCTCACATTCTCCAGTCCATTGCTCCGGACCTTCTTCCCTTTCTCACCCATCTTATAAACACCTCCCTCTCAACCGGCTGTTTCCCTAACTCTCTGAAGGAGGCAAGAGTCAACCCTCTCCTGAAGAAACCCACTCTCGACCCATCTGAAGTCAATAACTACAGACCTGTCTCTCTCCTCCCCTTCCTTTCCAAAACTCTAGAGCGAGCTATCTCTAACCAAGTCTCCTCCTTTTTCCACAGCAACAACCTTCTAGACCCCCACCAGTCTGGATTCAAGGCAGGCCACTCAACAGAGACTGCCCTCCTTGCTGTCTCTGAGCAGCTTCACACTGCTAGAGCAGCCTCTCTCTCCTCTGTCCTTATCCTTCTAGACCTTTCCGCTGCCTTTGACACAGTGAACCACCAGATTCTCATGTCCTCCCTCCAGGACCTGGGTATCTCAGGCATCGCACTCTCACTCTTCTCATCCTACCTCACCGACCGCACTTACCGGGTAACCTGGAGAGGATCTGTGTCTGAGCCTTGTCCTCTGACTACTGGGGTCCCTCAGGGTTCAGTCCTTGGTCCTCTTCTCTTCTCTGTACACCAACTCTCTCGGCTCTGTCATTCGCTCACATGGCTTCACCTACCACAGCTATGCTGACGACACCCAACTGATCCTCTCATTTCCCCAATCTGAAACACAGGTAGCAGCACGAATCTCTGCCTGTCTCACCGACATCTCTCAGTGGATGTCCGCTCACCACCTGAAAATTAACCCGGACAAGACTGAACTTCTCTTCCTTCCAGGAAAAGGCTCTCCCACCCACGACCTAACTATTAACTTCAACAACTCAGTGTTGGCTCCGACTCCGACTGCCAGGAACCTCGGTGTGACACTCGACAGTCAACTCTCTCTGACTGCCAACATTACCACAACAACACGCTCCTGTAGGTACATGCTGTACAACATCAGGAGAATACGACCCCTTCTCACTCAGAAGGCAGCACAGGTCCTGGTCCAGGCTCTGGTCATCTCACGGCTAGACTATTGCAACTCCCTCCTGACAGGTCTACCTGCTAATGTCATTCGACCTCTACAGCTCATCCAGAATGCAGCTGCTCGACTGGTCTTCAACCTCCCGAAATGTACCCATACTACTCCGCTCCTCCGCGACCTTCACTGGTTACCGGTGGCCGCCCGCATCCGCTTCAAAACATTGGTACTTGCGTACCGTGCTGCGAACAGATCGGGTCCGGTCTACATCCAGGACATGGTCAAACCGTACGCCCCAGCTTGTTCACTTCACTCGGCTTCTGCCAATCGGCTTGTAGCTCCTTCACTTCGAGCTAAACACTCAACAAAGTCACGACTGTTTGCTGTGCTGGCTCCTCATTGGTGGAACGAGCTCCCCATTGACATCAGGACAGCAGAAAGTCTCTACATCTTCCATCGCAAACTAAAAACACATCTTTTTCGACTATACCTTGAATAAGGAAGGAAGAGCCGTAGTAGCACTTTAGTAGCACTTAAATGTCTCTTACGGATAGCACTTTGTAGTTTAGTTCACTTATTGTAAGTCGCTTTGGATAAAAGCGTCAGCTAAATGACATGTAATGTAATGTAGTTTAACATTATTGAAGAAATTGTACTTGCTTGATTCTTGTTGTTCTGAGTTTGGACTCATGATTTAATGCACTTATTGTAAGTCGCTTTGGATAAAAGCGTCAGCTAAATGACATGTAATGTAAAGACATCCGGCCTCCGGGCCACAGTTGTGGCATAAGAATCACCCCTCTGTATCAAAGAAGAAAAAAAGAAACCCTACAAGAATAAACAAAGGTCTGTGGAGAATAATAATTCATCCAGTTCATTTGCATTACAAGAGTGGAGCAGATTCCCAGGCAAAACCAACCATATTTGTACAAATGCTGCATCCTCACGGTAGCAAAAACATAAAAGAACAGCCCTCGGGGAAAATCTCTGTTTACTGTTTAAAAACATCCAGAGTGCATTTAATGCCGGAGGACATCAGGGCGCTTATTTACAGGAACAAGGACAATACCGAAAGTTCATTTATTCAACCACAACAACAGTCATGAACGTGTTTTCATATCTTCTGAAGCATCTGGTACAGATGGACCTGCTGAACCATGTTTTATGGGTCAGGCAAAACCTGCTTGTGTTCGGGGACGGTGCAACCGCCCCAACGTCAACTTCACTCTAGCCAGTGTGGACGGAGAGAAAGCATCAGCAGAAACCCAATATTGCACCGCTGGATGGGGATCAGTAGAATCCAGATTAAACGTCTTTAACAATGGAGGTTTAACGGAGGCTGATGAGCTGATGCTGTGGTTCTACTAGTCACACGAGCAGCAATAGCCACCTTGACACCAAGGTTATAGATTAAAGACTCAGACATTCTCAACCAAAAAACTTCACAATATCACAACCACCGAACCCAACTGCACAAGGCAAGTTAGCGGGAAAACAAATCAGAGCACCACAGTGAAGAGTAGCGATATGTAATATGTGATAACAAGGGAGTTTTAGCACAATATTGCCTGTTTGTCGACACGAAACAACCGTAGCGTTCATTTGGACTTGTGTTTCTGTCAGTTTGACGAACGTTAGTCCGATATTCCCTGTCCTTTCAGCTTTTTGCAGCACAAAAGGGTCGACGAGAGCCAAAAACGCAACTTTCCGGCCCTTCAAATCAAATCACTGGCCTGAAAGATGCTAAAATGCCCCAGTGGAACTGCAAAGCTGCGTGATAATTATCTGTGGGCTCGTCGAGCGACACCGTTCCCATTACACATAGATAGACATGGTCATATTGGACCCAGTGTTTATATACAAACATTGATTAGTGCGGCTTTAAATGTTCCTTTTAAGGACATGTTAAAAACTTTGTAGAAGTAACCCTTCACCAACCAAAGCCCATTTACTTCTGGTGTGCTCACGACAAAATAAAACTTGCTTTAAAGCCCAGACAACATGTAAGTTAAGTCATAGTTAGATGACACATTTTTTTTGGGGTGGAAAACAAATTAGTAGCAGAAGTGTGAATGTGAACAGAAGTGAGCGGCCTCGCGGCCCCACTGATGATGATGTGGAGCAACTGTGCTTTCTGCAGCCCGGCTGGATTTCAGTGAAAGGGACAGAAACCAATTGCAGCAATTTAAAAGAGCTTAGTATTGCCTCAACACGTGAAACAGAGGAAAAAAGTATGAAAAATAAACGCTGTATTAAACCAGTTACGGCCAAAATGCTGTCCACAGCAGTTACATTATAGGGTCTTTATTGGGGGGGGGGGGGGGGGGGGGGGGGGGGTAGCAGCTTTTGTTTCTGGGGGCTATAGACCTGGTTAGCCATACACTGGCTGTGGGTGTATTGTATTTTCTATAAATAAATTCAAGAGAAATGTGCAGCCTAAACCCACAAAGAAATCCCCTCATTGTTGAAACGAATACAGTTGTTGTGTGTCTCTCTCTCTCTCTCTCTTTCTCTCTCTCTCCCCTGAAACCTTCTCGGAGCCCCGGGGGGACACGTGGGTTCATCTTGGAAACCTCTGCCCTAGATTCATCTTCTCCATCTTCATCATCATTTGATTATCAGTGGGAGCTGTAAAATGTTTTCCAGTCGCATCTCTGCCGCTCGCTGCAGTGAGAGCGAGCAGAGGGCTCACCGGGAGAGGTTGAAATGTTGCACGTCTGAGACAAAACATCCAACGCCAACGCCGCCTTCTGTGAACAACCTAATGCAATCTATGGCAACGGCCCCGCAGCTGATTTCAGTTGGCCTGAAACGGTGTCTTGAGAAGTGTAAGGGTTATTTTTAGGGTGCAGTTTGTGGTTTTGTTATCGAGGATTCATTTCATCACATTACACAGGTGTTCCTGTTATTCTGTCCAGAGACATGAGACAGGAGAGGCACCCAAGTCATGAAGGTATGTGTAATGATGCTGTAAATAAATGATTAAATATGTGAAGATTCATACAGAGGGAGATTACATACAGTATATACTGTATATATGTATCTCTCTCTCTATATATATACACATATATATATATATATATATATATATATATATATATATATATATATATTAACTAAGTTGTTCTTTTTTTTTTGTTGAAAGGCACCCTACTTGAACCATAAAAACTGACTGTGTCCCAGAATATACTGAATGTCTGAGAACACACACATGCAGCTGTGATGAACGTGTTATAAACTAAGGCTCAGTGGAGCGTTGACGTGTTTTTGTTTGTTTCTTCCCACGGATGAGGCATAAAGATCTAATGTGTCTACAATGTGTAAAGCTCCATCTGATGTCACTTCCCTGTTCTTGGACTGAATTATGCTCCTCGATGTAGCACCCGTGTGTATTAATGGGTTTACAGCGTGCTACTACATCTTGAGTGTTGGGAGGTTACGCTGGTGAAAAAGGATGTACTTGTGTTACTGTAAGACACTTGGTAGGAAAGCGTTCCATTTAATGTTTTATGGGCATGTTTTATTTCAGAGCTCTCTTAACATGACCACTTCTTCAGAGCTGCCTGTTGGAGGAGAGTCATTAGTTAATGTAGTTGTATTGATTCAATCGCATTAATCTACTATCGACTGCAATTATTATGAAAAGTGCCAGGACCAAATTGAAAGTGGCAAGAAACATCATCCCGTATATATATATAAGTATATATTTTGGTGTAATAACCCTATTTTGATGGAAAATCCCATGAAATTCAGATTGTGAACCATAGTAATGTCTGCTTCTCCTCCACAGTGAATAGGCTAGCAGCACCATTACTGTTGGTCCAGCTGTACAGGCTGAGCGCTGCCAAGCCAAAGGAGGTCTGCTCCCCATATGGCGGCTCCTGGACTGGGCTGATGGCCCCCGGAAATTTGGATTTTCAAATGGCACCAAATGTTGAGGGAGGAGCTCAGCTTTTGGTATGAGGGTGCCAAGCTGGAAACGAGATGCCAAACATGGAGGATGATGGGAGAGGCGAGCATGGAGAGGACCACTGCGGAGCACGAGAGAAGACATGATCCTCATCAGCACACAAAAGGCCCCCGTCTTCTGCAGAGAGCGAGGGGTTTCCAAGCCTTCCATTGAATTAACAAACCATTGTGTCAATAATGACAGACAAGCGAAGGCGTTCAGGCTGCACACCAGAAGGTGCCGACACATCCGGAAACCAACTCCAAATATTACTAGTTCAATATTACAAATGTAAGGAGGATTGGCGTGGTCCAAAGCTCCAACATTTTTCACTTTGACATCACTTCAGCCATGTCCCCACGGCCAGACCAGCATCACAACCATGCAGCCCCCACCTAACTGAAGCTGCACCCACTTAATTTCCTCCGATATCTGAAGAATTCCAGCGAGAATTTAGCCCTTATGGGGGGTTAAACGCGGCGTGTTATATAACCTGAGTGTGTTTGTCAGTTTGTTCTTGAGGGGATTGTTGCCAAAGGTCATCAGTACTACAAATCTGATGTTTAATGAATTGCTCTCACTCCACATGAGCAATCAGCCATTTAAAAAAAGAAACAACACACATGCAAAATGGGAGGGCAAAAGTTAGACAGCATCATGTTAAGAGTACAAATATTAAATGATGTACGTCCATGGATAGAAGATCATATCCTTACCACCAAGGCCGGCCCGTAGACGGTTATCGTATCCATCCAGCAGGCTGTCCAGGATACGCGTGAACAGGGTGATGTTGGTTTTAAAGGCATCAGATGTGGTATCGGCGTTCACTGACCTGGTCGACGGACACACAACAACAACGTGACCAACAAAGGGACACTTCAACAGGAATGTGTTTGATTAAATTATAAAAATGTATTTAGACTTGTGACTGTGTTTTCCAGAGGCCTGACTTATGGGCAAGCAAAGGGGGGTCGCCATTGTCTGGCAGGGACTTCATACATGCCCACACACACACACACACAGTGTTCCTCACATGGATGACCCAGTTCAAGGCAGAACGTTTATGAGCCATCTGAAAACACAACTGAATATGCAAATGCAATCAGAGCTAGAGATTCACGGTAACTACGTTCAGATCTGATGCTACATTGAGGCTCGACATATTCGCCGCTGTTGAAAGCTCACATTTTATAGGCATATTTCACTTTAGGCCCATACAATGTTCATACAATATTAATCATTTCACACATCTGGGTATTTTCAGTTTGGACCACATTGCTCTAATTAGTCGGAGAAAGTGTTACATGAATGTAGCCTACTTACAAGGTTCTAACCTCCTTATGTACAGTCTTTGTTTATATCCTAATAGAATATGAATATTTAATTTATCTTTTCATGTAGTACATTATGTTCTCTTATAGCAACAGCTTTGCCACAGTGTAAATTACACCAAACTCATAACAGCACGGCCAGCGGGTTTTTTGATGCGCAGGTAGCATCCAACCTGCATTAGCATGTGTGAGGAAATGCTAATTTAACCCTTCACGTTTATCCCTAATCATCGGTTCACTCACCTGTTCCGCTAATATTCATCGCAACGTGTTAACATTAGCATGCTAACGTTAGCTGTCCAACTAGCTCACCGGCTTCCGAGGCTCGCTTGGAACCAGCGTTAGCAAAAGAGATCTACAAAAATAAATGCGGGTTGCATTGCTATATGTTAACACAATACTTTTATGTTCTTTTTTTATGAGAATGAATTATGCTGTGTAATGCCATGTAGCACAGACATCCAGCCTCTTGGTTGTGAAGCTGGAAATGTCAGGAATTCCTGAAAGCTATCTCACGCACAAGAACTACAGAAGTTTCAATATCCCAGTGGCAAAATGGCTGCCCCCCCTCATGTGGGCCTATAATACTGTAAAGTGTGAGCAGCCAGGCAGAATCTCAACGTAATTACTTGTGTTATTTACAGCTGCGCTTTTACTACTGTGACGTGTCAAAATGTATTCCGGGAAGAAAAGGGCCTCTGCAGCCAAGCGCTGCACGATGGACAGGGTTTTAGAACAATGGGGACATTGGACAATTGATAGCTTTATGGATTCAGTGGGCCTTTATATTATTTATTTATTTATTTTTTGTATTGCCTCTGACATCAGCTGTTTCATCCTTTTGTCAACTGTCATCTAGTGTGAGCTCTAGAGTGACCTAAACTGTCACTCCCAATGATCTCTCAAAAGACACCTTTACACCTCGTGTGATAGCGTGAGATGTCCTCTGATGAAACTGTGGCTGAAGCAAAAAGGAAGGTGCAGAGCAGGTTTCACACATTCTTTCTTACATTTTTTTTCATACATCAATTTAAAAATAATTAGGCTACCTAAATATAGTTGTGTCAATACCATGTATTGATAGATGCATTCTCCTTGATATATATATTACCCTTAATTAGAAGAGGCTATTAAAACGAGATTAATACCCCGTATCGAAGGTGTACTATCAAATAACCGTAACCCAGTGTGGATGGCTCTGGCCTCCATTATAAATTGGTACTACACCTGCAATAGGCTGGATGCTTTCCCCCACATGCCCCTGCAGGTTATTTGTATGTCTCTTCTCCTGCGCATTGAGCCTGTCCGCTGATAATGAGTCCGGGATGATAGATAACCAAAAAAAAAATGTAAACGTAACAAATGGACACTTCCAGTGACCCCCCCCCCCCCCCCCCCCCCCCCCCCCACACACACACACACACACACACACACACACCCCACCACGAGAGGCAGCGAGTGATCCGCGGCGTGCAGCCTCGTGCACGAGCCGGCCGCCTCGAGGCGTCTCCCCGTCAGGGAGAACTCACCTGGTTTTCCGGAGAGCTGTGAGCGCCAGCAGGCAGACGAGGAGCAGAGGAGCGCTCTCTCTGCTCCACATGGCTGCTTCGACACCGACGCACAGCAGGGGAGCCGCTGCAACGAAGGAAGGCTCCGTTTACCAAACATTACATCCACCACTTGTTTCTGGGGGATTCCCTTCAACACGCGAGCCAAACAATGAGAGAAAGACAGAAAATAGACGAAAGAAGAAGACGCAGCAGCTGGCAGCAATTAGTATGCACGTCCCACGCCTGAAACATTACTGATACCAAAGGTACGGGATCAAGTCAGTGCACCAATTTAGATGATACTTACAAACAAAAAAATTATAATAAAAAAATTAATGAAATGCAGAACATTGCCAATAATACTAATTGTGGGATCGAGCTCCGTTCCCACAATTTCTAGCATCTCCCCGGGCAATAAATAACAACACAGGGATCGTGTTCCTTTGTGTCCGATGGGGGGGGGGGGGTCATATATCATTTTAAAACAACAACACGCACACACACACACACACACACACAGAGAGAGAGAGAGAGAGACTCACCTCAAGTGCAAAAAAGTACCTGCTGCAGCCGGAACCGTCGAAGATGCACGAAAGTTAAAGACGGATCACCGCTCTCTGCTGTTCTGATGAGGCTGAATGAGTGCATGAGAACAAGGCTGCGAGCACCGATAAATCATAAATCATAGTCCCGGCCAGCAGCAGAAATGCAGCCGAAATGCACTGGCTCTCATAGTGTCCTGCAAATGAACCAACAAAACACAAAATTATATCGATGAGATGGACACAAATGAAGATAAAAGCTCCTTTTTTTTCCCCCTCCCTCTTTTCCTTTTGTTTTTTTTGGAAATAAAAAAGCAGCAGTTGTGAGAGCTGATCCGGGCGTCAAATTGCCCTGTTCAGCATTCCCCCCCCTGAGCTGGTGAAAAGCTCGATGTGATTCGTGATAAGCAAGAAGCACATCTCAGTCTCCCTCATCTCCGCACACACACACACACACACACACACACACACACACACACACACACACACACACATACACACACACAGACACAGACACACGCGCGCTCACACACAAAACACTACACAGGCTGAGGAGGAGGAACACTGGGTCCTAGAGACAGTTCAATGCACCGAGCCTCCCTCCTTCCTTCCTTCCTTCCTTCCTTCCTTCCTTCCTTCCTTCCTTCCTTCCTTCCTTCCTTCCTTCCTTCCTTCCTTCCTTCCTTCCTTCCTTCCCCTCTGCTTGGTGTGTGAGGGTATAAATTAATGTTACTTCCACTCACTGGTAATATACACTGGGGCCATATCGATTATTCAAAACAGTTCGACTTTGTCGCATGTAGCTGTGATGGAAATGGGGTTGGTGGGTTCAAGCCTTTTAGGGGAGACAGGTGTGTGGTGACAGGCGCTTTGAAGGGCCGCTGCTCAGAGCTGACAAAAAACTGATTTGTGTGTCAATATTCTCCAGAGCCTTGATTTCAGTTTTTTCTTTAACATTTTTCAGGCTTTACACCAAACACGATGATCTGATAATCTGGACCTGTATATTTACTGGAATGGAAATGTCTTTTGACTGAGCAATTGGCCCGTGGGACACCGATGTTTAGTGCATTGACAACACATTAAAGCCGCGGTTTCGCTGTGTGTGTGTGTGTGTGTGTGTGTGTGTGTGTGTGTGTGTGTGTGTGTGTGTGTGTGTGTGTGTGTGTGTGTGTGTGTGTGTGTGTGTGTGTGTGCGTGTGTCTGTGTGTGTGTGTGCGTGCGTGCGTGTGTTGGGCTTGTTTCATTGAATTGCCTCACAAAAAAATAAACTGAAAATATAAATAAATAGTTTCCGTATTACTGCCTTGCTGTTGTGTGTGGAGCTTTGGGAGCTGTTCTTTCAGCACCAGGTGTAGACAAATGGGCCAGTCTGCTCCTGAATGCAACGCCAGTGTGAATATCATTGGTATCACGTGTGGGCCTTAAATAATGTGTATGTGTATTCATACTTTCAATTGAATTGATTAATACGAAACATATAAAGACAGATAAAGTGTCCATTGTGTCGCGTTTTCATCAGCATCAGAATATCTTTTATCCGTGCATTTGAGAAAATGCAGTTTGCAAAAATAGGCTTGCATTTTTTGCAATTTGCAAAGGGGTGATGTGTTTTTTTCCAGTTTACATTGTGCACCAAATCTTGCACTAAATTATATTAGTGTCAGGGTAGATCAGCAGGAACCTGCCAGACAATCTTTGCCCCGGAGCCTCTCAATAGGTCAATGCAGCCACCAATTCTTTGAGTGTATAAATCTGCTGCCATGTTAAATAAATAAAGCAGGTTTGTGCTGTGTAGCAGGTAACTGTGGCAGATGCTTAGACAGGTTGGGGAAAGGACAACATAGCTTTAAGTAGGCCTGTTGACTGAAAATAGCCTGATTTAAGAGGCAGCAAAGGAAGGGAGTACTCACACACACACACACACACACACACAGAGAGATCAAAACAGACCCCTGGACCTCAGGGGTTGGACCATTATAAAGCAGTCGCATGTTTTCCCCCTTGCTACACTTCAGACTGGAAGGCTGTCCCATTGATCTCTCCTCTAATCCATACCTGTGACAGGTGACCGATGAGGCAGGTCGTCTCATAACGGTGACCCTCGGGCCCCGCCATCAAATCCGACAAAGCAGGCAGACGGGAAACAGACGGCTGAGGAATGAGCAAGGGCATCGAGGACAAAAATCTAATAACTAATTTTATGCTATAAATCTGGGTTTCGCATGTTTGGTTTCCGACTCGACCCGGGTTGTGTTGCATGCTCTTACAGCACATTGTTTATTGCAAGATGTTGCATCACACCTGGCCCTGCCGCCATGCAGGCCTGACTGAGTCCCCAGCTGGGCACAATGAGTGACAATGCATATTGATCAGGTCCCCTTCGAGGAAAGGAAGACAATTATTCCATGTTGAAATGGTGGATGTAAATATTTCATTCAAACGAAAATGGATCCCTGGTTGTATGTGTTGCAATGATGTGTGGAGGGGAGAGTCCTCCTGGAGTTACCACGGTACTTACAATACTGTGATTTATGTCACTTTGATTATACAGTAAATATGAATAGTGCAGTCCAGGTGTGTTTCATCACTAGCATAATTAATGGGGGCCTGAGTAATTCCAATATGTCCCTTCGTCGGCAACAGACTTGTCCGCGGAACCGTTTGTTTGTTTTTTAAAAAGCGTTAGTTAACAGATTACCTGTAAATGGTGCAAATACTCGGGGAGCAATACAGATGCAGATGCAGACGGGCAGGAATTGACTGATGTGCTTTCAGTCAGTGGGGAGGCGGCTCGATAACGATCTGGTCGATCAAAAAAGAAGAGTAGAGGAAGCAGTTGATAGAAAAGTGTGCTGCTGCTGCGGTGCATTTACACCAGCTGATTGCATCCTTTTCCTTGTCAGAGTAACTCTGAAACGTGTGCATTTAAATAGTCAATGGCAGCTGTCTGTGCAACAAAAAAACAATAGAATGACATGCTTGACAGCCATGTGGGGTGATATGACTCACCTGCATGCAGAAATATCAATGCAAACACAAACATGTGCATACACACACACACACACACACACACCTCTGCTGGAGAAACACAGTAACTATAACTCCTCATCTGGAAACAGATGTGGCACACAAAGACGTTTCGATCACCAGGTTGGATTCTGATTTGCAACCCAAAATAGCGTCTATTCGTCACCACGGCGAGCAGCCACACATCACCAAGCGTCGGTGCCTTTGATGCGGTCCTGATGGTACAGCACCAGGTGGTTGTTGACTCCGCTGACTTTTTTTGGGTGGGGGGGGGGAGGGTACCTGAGCCAGTCATGCAGCATGTTTTTGTCAGTTGCATGTCAGCATCAGTTGATTCATCAGGCACTGCTGGAAATGCTAAACCAGTCTCAGGCCGGTTACCTCGGCAACAAGCCATGCATGGCAAAGAATGATGTTGTGAGAGAGAAAAAAGATGAGGAGCCCGTCAAGAAGCTCTGACACTCTTAAAGTGATAGGTCACCCTTCAGAAAATCCTTCTGCTATACACATAGTGCACGCGCACGTGCACACACACACACACGCGCACACACACACACACACAAACACACACACACACACACCGTAATATTAAACCAGCTGACATGCAGACCTCCCTGCAGAACTAAAATGAACCATTGTGTTCACCTTTTGGTCAGTCGGGGGCAACTCCTCTGGAGATAAAGATGTTGTATAGAAGTCTATGATAAAATGACTCTACTTCTCTCTTGATTTATACCTCAGTAAACATTGTAAACATGAGTTTATGGTCTCAATCCCTAGGTTCAAGTCTTCTTCAATACAGCATGATGTTCGTTTAATAGATTATGGTTAGGTTTAGAGTCAAATCAACCGTAAAGCAGGGTACGCTTAAGGGATGGATTTCCTCTTTTGTTGCTATTTCAGAAACTACACCTGACAGTTGAAAACATTGAATAAATATAGGTTGATAAATGTCCTGTAACCCTCTGTGAAGACAGTCCCAACATGTTGAGCACATGTTATCATTGAATACATAAAAAGAGAAGACTGGATCTTTAGCATAAACAGAACACAAAAGCATGCCACATAAACAGCCGGAATTAAAAAGAACACTCCAGTGTCTGATTGACAGGTGCAGAGCAGAAACACCTCATCTCTGTGGCCAGAGCACCGCAGATGGAGACAAATAAAAGTTCACTTAGAGTTCATGTCTTCGGCTGCCAGATGATCTCACCGCTACAAAATGCTGAGTCCACATCTATGCAACACCCCCCCCCCCCCCCCCCCCCCCCCACACACACACACACACACACACCTACCCCTTCTTTTATCTTATATAACCCAACAGATGAATCACAGGCACATTTAGGTCATACAAATTAAGAGGTTGATTTCCTGACCTTGCTAATGCTATTTATGCCGCGGAAGTATTCGGCACTCACTGTTGCTAATTTCCCTCAGGTTACCAAGGAAACTAAAGCGAGTGCTATTCGACAGTCCTCCGTGTTGCGTCTGCCATCTTCAGCTCCAGAATTTCTACAGTAATTCCCTTTTCATCCACGGCTAAATTTAACTGCCGAGCCAGTGTACACACAGCAGAGAGCTAAACCGTGGGCTCTCACACCTGGTTTCTACAGCTCAGCAGCACCATACAGAAGAGAGAGGGAGAGACTGGAAAATGACAAGAGACTTTAGATCTGGAGCCTGTAGGTGGGCAGCTTGATATAGTGTCATTAAAATAGTACAAAGCTCATAAGAATAAGGATATATATACGTGCTATATACGTCTTTCTTTTGAATCGTATTAAGTGCCAGCACATCTTTCAATGGCCCAAAGTGATAGAAGTATTTACATGTTGTAGGCCCAACTACAGTTCATTTTTGACGGGTGAAATTATGATACCAAAACATGAGACCAACTTAAATACTAAATACAAATCTTGAAATGGTGGCTGTGGTGACAGAATACTCTCCTCCTTATTTGGAAGCACCAGCAAGCAGATAGGTGCATATCTCCGCCAGGTGTGTCTGCAACAACCACTGCTGTTGTATGTGATTGAAAGACTGCAAACCATAATTAGCTAACCCCTGAGTCAAGTCACCAATAGGCTGTAATGCGTCTTAAAACACACTGCATTCAAACTTAAGATCAAGCGCCAAAGTATGCATACAATAGGCTTAAAGCTGCTGGATAAGACTCGTCATACAATCTTACCAAAGACTAAATTACACTCAGCGATGTGTCTACCTGCTTAGCAGCAGATAAGTCGCGTGGTAGCTACGTTAGCGGTTAGCCAAACACACCATTAACTGTCATCCTCCACACTGTAGATGCAGAGCAGCGGCTGGGTCGGCGATGCACCCAGTGTGTTATGACTAGTAGACCAAGGGCCAGAGTAGTGAGTGATGAGTCAGCAGGCAGTCAATGGCAGTATATAACAGGCCATAAAAGGTGTTTTGAGGAAGTGTGAGTCACCGCAACCACAAGAGGTCCTCGAGCATGCAGCCATGACTGGCCACCCAAAATATTACGCAGTTGGCTCCAGCGGAATGTGAGATTAGCCGTGGACAGACACAGAGGTGCACACTCACTCATCTACTGAGGCACGCGCACACGCAACCAATCGCATGATCCTCCTAGCGGAGATAAAATGGTGTTTGACTGAAGCAATGTCCCGTTATTGTTTATGTCTCAACCTGGAATTTAGTTACCTGTGGGGTTTATATACGATAGTTAAACACTTACACACACTGGGTATTTCACAGACTTATTCCAATGTATTTATATGTACTCAATACACTTAAATTTGAACACTTTTAGGCCAACACAAATAAATTCATAAAGAACCAGGCCTAGGTCGTCAATATAATTGACTATATACCTTACTTTTGTGTACATAACTGTAAGAGTTATTGAATAGTTAAATAACTTAATTTAGCACTGCTACTAGAATAAATTATTCAACATTTACTGTTTATACATCACCTTACCACTTCTCTATGGTGATGATAATCATTAAGTAGTCCTGGCAACGGGGACGCTGGCGAAACTTAACGCCGCTCCGTCTTCTAGGACTGTTTTTATTTGTTTTTTTCTACCTTTTTTACAATTTAACATTCATTTAAATTATTTTTAATTTTATTTAACAGTGTAGCCATTCTTCTGACTTAATTATTCTGCACATCTTGGATTATTTTTTATTTTGTGATTGCCGTTGGCTCCTGCTCTTCACCACTGCGATCTGGTCAACTGGCGTTGGCTGGCTAGCCGACGGTCTCTTGCTGGCTAGCCGACGGTCTCATGCTGGCTAGCCGACAGTCTCTTGCTGGCTGGCCGACGGTCTCTTGCTGGCTGGCCGACTGTCTCTTGCTGGCTGGCCGACGGTCTCTTGCTGGCTGGCCGACGGTCTCTCGCTGGCCGGCGGCTGCCAGCGAGCCGGCCGACTCCCTGCTCCGTGCTGTTGCTCTGAGGCTGGTCGCCTCTCAGCGGTCCTGGTGCTCCGGTGGTCCGGTCCGTGGTTGGCGATTGCATCCTCCCCGGCTGGCGTGGTTCTGCAGTGTTCCACCTCGCAGCTCCTCGGGCTCAACGGCTTCTCTGCTCCTCCGTCCGTCTCGGCCATCGGGGCGCTAGGACTCCTTCGTCGGCCCCGTTGCATCCACAGAGCCTCCCGCGGAGGGTTTGTTTCCTCCTGGCCTGATCGCTCCGCGCTTTCCATCCCCTCCCTCTGGTCGGCCGAGCGCATCGCTGCAGCTCGTCATCACAACAACAGTCCCCAAGAGCGAGATGGTGGCACGAAATCAGGAACTGTTACAGCTCCCCCAGCACCCTCTACTCTTCCTGCTGACTCCACTCCCCAAAACCGGACTGGCTCACCTTTTTACCTTTTATCCAAGATGTCGTCCTTTTATGCAGTTCTTTGGTTCCCCTATTTTGGTTTGTCTGTTCTGCTTTATTTTGTATTTGTAATTTTCTATTTCTCTATTGTGTTCATTGCCTATATGGCATTGTCTCCTTTGCCTCATGTATTTTCTGAAATGTTTACTTCTATTGATGTTATGTTTTTACCTTGCTTCTATGTAGAGCACTTTGTAAACCCTGTTTTTAAAGGTGCTATATAAATAAATGTATTATTATTATTAATAGTAATAGTAGTAGTAAAAAACAAACAGAGGACGTGTTTCTGCTGCTGTACATTTCCAGTTGCTGCTGTACAGTCCAGCCACTAGATGGCACAAAAGGTTTAACACTCTTCTATTATGTTCTATTATGTCTTAGTGATGGCAGCACATTCAATAAATACATGTATTTTGATGAAGAACATCTTTTAAATGGCGACTTTTTTGTTTTGTTTGATTGTTTTTTACTTTGTGGTCATCATCGATCTCGGATCCTCAATAGGATTATTGCTGAGGGAGATCCGTTTTTCATTATACAGTATATGCAATGAGTTGGTTTTCCAGTGATTAAACATCTGACAGTGACACATTATCCTGTGAGTTTCTCTCTGTTTGAAGCTTTTCACATTGCTTACTCGAATGCAATTAAAAGAATGAGTTGTGTCCCGGAAATATAACTGTTCGAACTGGTCGTTCCCTCATCATGACGTCTTTGAATAAACATAAGCAAACCGGTATAAAATGAAAGCATTAGTCAAGATTTACAACATGCAATTGTAAAATCTTGTGTTACTGAAAAGGAGAAAAATATGTTATAATTACACTCTGTGCTATTTGTCAGTGAGGGATATTTCCATTATTTAAGAATCACATATTTTGGGGCTTGATTATTATTTATCTGACTGTAAATATTGCTTTTGTGCAGCTGCATCAATTTTTCTCAAATACAAATCACATTTATATCTGCGTCAAGGCATTATGTTGTTTAGTAAACAGTATGAAAGTCGATCATTCAGAAAAGAACAGTTTCTACCTGTTGAGTCTAAACACCTGTGGTGGAAGAGAAACAATCTGCATCTGTATCTCATTATGTAAATGTATGAGCTTCTGTGAAAATCACTTTATTATTTCAAAGATACAAATATGCTCATACGTGATACTAATCAATAGTAACTACAAACAGAAATAGCCATTTAATAAAACCTGAAATGTTCTACTTTCTTTTCATTAAAAAACAATTTAAAACTGCATCAATTGAAGTAAAATTAATGCAAACTTACAAACCTACTGGCATTTGATTTGGACAAATTGGAACATTACAGCTGCAATGAGAAAGATTTTGCACATTTTAGACCGTATATTCATATATGTTGTGAAATACACCCTGATAGCAGAAAGATGGAAAAAGCTTTAAACACATTATATACATATTTTAACCTTGTAGAGTTGTTATTGGTGGATAATTTGTTCACAAATAGTTGCCCATTGGGAGACAAAGAAAAAAACAATGACCTTCTATGTCCAATATTCTTTTAGCTCTGTTTTGGGTCTCCACCCACTTCTAAAGGCAATATCTCACTCTTAAATGTGCTTAACATTCCAATATGTTCACCAGGTATTTTCTAACTTTATCTGTCTGCTGTTTGGTGCTGAGCTGGTAGTGTACAGTGTTTTCAACAGCTACCAGAAGTTAATACAAAGCAGGCAGAGTAAACCAAAACAGTAAAACTATTAACTGAAAGACACTATAGCGCTCTGTAGAGCTGAGGGGAACTTCAGGGTCACGTGATAGTAAACCTGTGCAGTGAAGCCTCCATTTTCTGTATCAAACAGTGGACAGAGTGATCTGCTTGTGGACTGGCCCTTTAAGTGGATCTATAAATAACATAACCATTTGTCAAGAGACAGACATTAAAGCCAGGTTACTCATTATGCTGTTTATTTCTCAGTTTTTGCCGGTAGGATGCCAACAGTAGTCACCAGCCTTACATGTGATTAGCTGTGACACAAAACTGGCAAGCTTACCATAGCAGCTGCTGTTTTCTATGCACACGGGGAAGGGAAGAGGGAGGGAGAGGCCTTCAGCTCTGTCTCTTCCACTGGTCCTGTTATCCACTCTGTTGCTTCGTAGTGACATTGTGTATCTATATTTCATGCTCTTTATCTTTACACTCTGAAGAAATCTCTCATGCTGAGCAACGAGCAAAAAAACCCTCACAATTGTAAATAGCAATGTCAGCTGTAGGGAAAGGGACATTTTTTCACATGTAACTCCACTAATGACAGAATATATCTCGCTCACAGGTTCAGCCCGGCGCCGCTAAAACGACCTGAGTGAGCATTTCTTGTTAACATCTGCACTTCAATGCACGCTTATCAGATCAGGCCTCGACAGTATCTAGACCGCATGCTTTTAGCTAAATACAGCAAGCAGCTTATCTGACGATTGTTCTTGGCCAGCAAACAGTTTAATGTAATCACTATATCATGACACGGAGCTTGATTGCTGCAGGCTCGCTGGAGATTTTATATGGCGGATATTAAAGTGCCGTATTTACGTCAAGCTAGTTTGTGTTAATGATGATTTATATGTTAATATGACACTAGATCAGGTGTCAACTTAGCATCGCACTGGTTCCCTTGACAAAAAAGCCAATGTGATTTTTTTAATTGGATTTTGGATTTTAGCAGAAAATAAGCTCTGTGGAAATCAAGTTTTAACAACTTAAAGGTTTTTTTCAGCAAGATGATCTTCACAAATAAACACCACTTGATGTGATGTTTTTAAGTGTGTATGCAGAAGTAAAAAGCTATCATTAGGCTACAAAATACACCACGGTCACATGACCACTAGTATACACAACGAGGCTGTAAAGATGCGTGATGCCGTGTTGTATACTTATTTAGCCACTTGTTAGCCTCCGTCTTTCTTAAGACACACAAAAGTGTCAGAATTTACAAGAAGGATATTTACTGATACATTTAATATTGCTGAGCAAAGCGTTAAAATCTCTTAAATTTGTGTTAACCACAAATCTTATTTCAGGCCTCAGAAATCCTATTGATTTTGAGATGAGGAAACAGAAAGTACCAAAATGCTGACTCGTTCCCGGGTTTTAGGACTCATATAGTCCTGCAGGAATGAATATGTCTGCAGAACAAAACGTATAGCCTAAGTGTCGTGAAGTTTCTTTGCCCATAATTGGTAATTTTCTGCATTAATCCAAAAAACAAATAAAAAATCCCATTGGCATTTTGTCGAGGGAACCAGTGCGATGCTAACTGCTAACTACACCACTTTATGGTCCACTCATGAAAGTCCTTGCATTTGCAATATAACAAACAACATTTCAAGGGAAAGTCCCACGTGGCAGTTTGTTTCCCATCACTCAGTGGTGGTACGTCCGCCAGCGAGGGTAAACGGAGCAACAGTAGCGCAACAGACCAACCAAAAGAGTTTGAAGTAATAAAACCACAGATAATTACTTCTCAACACTGCAGTTTCCCTCAGCTGTTTAAAACAACAGTACGCTACTTTGATTATAACACTTTTTAAAAAAAAACTTAAATCATTATTTGTTGAGCAAACCAGTAGCACTAGCAGTAATTTGAAGCTCTGTAAACAAGCTAACTGTATGCTAGCTGCCCAGCAACAAACCAAGCAGGAAGTCAAAGTTAGCAATTAGCTTGTGAACATTATGGATTTCCCGTTAGCTCTGGTGGAGAACAAGACAGAGATGAAGGGAGAATGAACGGTAGACGCAAAGTCGCCAGTTTGACAAAATAAATGCTAGTTGCTCCGTGTCTGCAAAAGCAACTTTTAGCCAACGCGTTTGCTTTATCAGAGCAAATGAGATCGTCGAACACAAGTTAAATGTTCGCCAATATATTTGTTCTGTTAGCTAATCACCAGTTAGGACCGACACAAGAGAAGGACTTTGACATACGGCCTGCTTGTGTCATCAAGTATTCAGCACACAATGAAGTTACAACGTGAAGCCAGGATTTGTCTAACATGTTTAATTGTGTTTCTTCAAAACAGTGCATTGGATAATGACTAATAAATGAAACATTAGTTGAGAAAAAAAAAAATCTGCATAAAGACTTGAAAGGAAGACAAAGAATTCAGGTCAAAACGACGAGGAGTTAGTACCATGGTTTGGCATCAATACGGAGTACACAATATTCATACAATTTTCATTTCAACAAGTCCATTTGTCTTAGCCAATGTTGCAGACAATCCCCTGCAAAGCAATGCGTTCAGAGCTCTGCACTGTTGTTCAAATATTAGCACAACTCGAGGGTCTGTTTGTGTTTGATTGTGAGTGGAATTTAATTGAAGTGTTTATCTTAAATCCTTACATAATGGAAAAGCATTGTGATGAGTCCTTTGGTGCCGCTTTAAGTTTATGTCAGGAAGCAATTTAAGGTTGTGTGTATATCGTGTTCTATGCTTTTTTTTACATTATTGCTGTCTTTGTGTGGCTTATCTAATACTCTAAATATTGCTGTAATTGATGCTCCTACTATCGAGTATCATTATTGAGGGTTTCCATCACAATCATGACTCCAGAAGTCCTTGTTTCATGTCGCCGATGCAAGCATGCACCTGCATGAAGTAAGGAGGTGATTGTAATTCAAATTAAAATGTATTATCCTATTAACTACCCATGGCATTCCCATAACTGGGTTAAGTGAGGTCTTATTGCGCATGAAACCATTCAGATACGCACGCTGTGTGACAACATCTACTGACACCATGTGGCAACAGACACAACAAGTGACATCAGTATAAATATAATGAAACAATGGGAAGAAAACTTCATTGCAAAATCTGTTAGCAAAACGTATATTCATAATATACGTGTATTGGTAAATGGAGGTATCCCCAATAGATTACACTGGGTTGAGTCCAAAAACAGTAATAAAAAATAAAAAAACACATTTGGGAACATAGTTGAAGACCATTTCTAGTTTTTGTTGCTAAAGCTTCTGTGTTTACACCGAGAAACCCCAGATACTCTGCATGAGTGGCCCTCCACCCCCCGAGTGGCACGATTTGGCCTGAAGGATCCTCATTTATGAAGAAAAATGAGTGATGAGAATAATATTATGGAGGATAGACCTACATTGTTTCTGTGATAATCTCTTGAGGGGTGGTTGCATGAAATGGAACCATTTCTCATTTAGCTGGAGACTAAAATGGGGGATTTACGGTCTGCTGTCAGAGCTCGAGTTCAACACAGTAGAAGCGCTATCCACGTAGATCTTTTGCTTTTAAATCTCTGAAATTACACACTGACGTGAGTGAAAAATCAGACTGTATGAGTGTACTGAGAGCCATCTGGTTGTGATCGTTTGGATTCAGTGAACCAATCGCAGCGCGTCGCTCCCTCTAGTGGTTCACCTCGCTCAAGACCTTGGAACCGAAGGGGCCTTCTGTTCTGTGTGGCGCAATGGGGAGGACGGGACATACAGACACGTCTGTTCTGAGATCAGCGTGCACGTCACTCCACCAGGCATCTGCCTGAGGGTTTTTTGTGTGTGAACAGAAGATCAGCCCTGATCTGAAAGTCACTCTCAGGTTGATACCGTCTTCTGTTCTCATGCCTGACGAAGAATACGTCTCGAAAAAAGAAGCTACGGCACAACAAATAATACTTGATGTATTTAATAGTTAAGTTCCTTTTTTTAATTCTGGCATTATGGATGTATACTCTATTGACTGGAATTTAAAGTTTATGGCCTTCTATTATTATTATTATTATTATTATTATTATTATTATTATTATTATTATTATTATTATTATATTAACCATTATATTATACCACTGTGTTAATGTCACTCATGTACTGCTGTGTTATAATACAATATAATACAGGAAAGACAGAATTTAAACAAAGTGACACACTTATGAACATACAATAAAATAAAATAAAATGAGAGACAGAAATGTGAAAATGTCCTCTCAGTGGTCTGTTTTGTTTTGTTTTGTTTTGTTTCGACATCGTAGACATGGTCAGTGGGTAATGACAGTTGGACGCCTCCCATTCTCCGCTTTGTTTTTGCCTCACTGTTATGAAGAATTCAGCTTTTCAGACCCAATCAGGAGGAATGCAATGAAAAATGGTTATGCTGGTCAGTCAGCCACTAAGGACAAGCAAATGCTTGAAATTAAACTCTCATTACAAGGTAATTAATATACCTGACTGGTACACAGCAGGATATCTCTCTCTCTCTACTTTGGCATTCAAATGGTTCAAAAGAGCCCTCCTGTATTGTGTTTGAAATAAAAAGGGAGTCCGTCACACCGCTAGAGGGAGCTTTAGGCCATGATTTACTTCAAAGGTGCTCCAATACTATAATGAATGCCTCATTTTACCCAGACGGCTGCACTCTGTTGCTTTTGAATAATATTTTATTTATTTAAACAACTATTTCGATGTTTTTGAACTATTAAAACAGCTGGAACGGCTGATTGAGAGCTCGGTCTCAGGCTGCGACTGAACTTTCCACAAACCCTGCCCCCGTGTCAGCTTCTCAAAATGACAAGCTTGCACGTGCAGGGCGTCGTCTGTCTGTCATCTACAACAGCATGTTTGTCAGAAGAGAGAGAGAGAAAAAAAAACCTCCAGCAACAACCTGGCGTTGGCAGCGCCATCAATCATGCACACATTCGGAGCAGCAGAGTCACACCACCAAAGCATCAATCTGTTGGTGACAGGCTCCTCATTAGTACATGGGTGTTCTGTGTATTCTTTAACGAGGGGATGTATTTGGTGCACATTTTGTGAGAGACAGAGCGAGAGATGGGGAGGGGGGCCAACAGGGACGCAATAACGACAAAATCAATGTCACACACGACTGCGTTTGGGGAGAGGTGAGTGGCGGCGGGCATCTTGATCTGTCCATCAGCCCCGCACATATCATAACTCCTGTTGGACTAACTGATCGACGAGGGCCAACAGCCGTGACTGTGTGGATGATGCGGCCATTAGAGCAAGAAACCCAGGCAACCAGACGTCTCTGTGTGCAGTGGAGCTGAATTCATAACCCGACTATGTTTAACCTTCAGCTTCCACAAATGCTCTCCGAGGAATAACATGTATCAGGCCGCGAGGAAAATATGTTCCACTTGTCGAGAACGTTTTTGTTTTTTTTGCGATTCCTTCATCCAAATACACTGGGGATTAATATCCCGTTAATTGTCTTCTAATATTTCAAAAGCTCCAAAACGGATGAGGGGGAAACTGAGGAGGCCGGTTATTTGCACTCATACGCAGCAAGTGATGACTGATATGTGTCTTTGTCCAGAGAAAGGACTCAATGACGATACACCCCCTGAGTCACCTCTACTGGTCAGAGACAGAACAGGGACAGGGGACGGCAGAGAGGACAATTTGCCTGACGTCATGTTCGTGATATTGAGATAATAACGTCCTTCATACATAAAAAAATCCAATTATCAGCCGTCTCCTTCATCGTCACCCCTGAAGGTCGCCGGAGTGCGAATCTGCACTTTTCAGTGACTGTTTCCCAGGCTATATTACTAGGAGGAGGGTAGAAATGTGACGTATTTTGTGTCCACAGAAATCAAGAGAACTAAAAAAAAAAAAAAAGAACGGTGATGAATTTGCTCTTTTTGTCGATGCCACTCTCGTCTGTTGGTACGCTAAATATGAAGCTACAGCAAGCAGCCAGTGAGCTTAGCTTAACACAACGACTGTAAATGAGGGGAACGGCTAGCCTTCGAGCTGACTTCCTGTAGTCAAATTAGAGAATAGATCATTTAGTGAGCTTGAAAGGCGCTGAATACAAGTGTGGGAGCATTTCTGTTGCCTCTCAACGGCTCTCAACATGGCAGCCCCTGGGCCAGTGGCTCGAGCTAATGGTGCTTACAGTGCGAACTCCGGCAAAAGTGCTGGAGCAGCGCTAACTGGAGGGTGAGGGCAACACGTGGCCGGAATGTGAGCGCAGCGCCACTAACATGCGCGTACATGAACTAAAAGAGCATGCGCTGCTGGCTATGGCTACCTCAACTCAAGCTTGAAACCTTTGATAACAACACACACAGCGTCATCCTCTTCTCAGGTAGACGTAACTCCACTGTGTCTTTACGTAGACCGTAGTTGTTTGCTGCTTTATTATTTCTCTGAATATCATATAGAGCTATATAGCTATAAAGGGGCTGGGTGGACTTCCGTTTCTCCCGTGTCCAGTCTGAAGCTAAGCTAAGCTAAGTTAAGCAACTACAAACTACAGCCTAATATTTAGTGCTAATATTTAGTGCAGAGGTATGAGTGGTATCAGCAAAAGAATTTCCAGAAATGATGTCTTTAACATGATCGAAACAGGCAGCATTGCACTCTTTTATTAGGGTTTTTCTTTTTGCTGGTAAAGTAGTGTAGCTACAGTAAATCCCATTACCCTAACTCAGCTGCCACAATTACCAGTTGCCGAATGAATGATTGAATAATAAAAACTCCGCTCAACCTTGAACATGTGGTGTGATGGGGTTCCAATGCAACTTTATAATAATATTAATAATAATAACTCTGTTTGGGCTCTGCTCCATAGTCCTTGTGAAAGTTCCAAAATGAACACCACGAAAAGCAGTGAATCATGTATGTGCGTCAGGTCACATCTGTGAGACACAATCTAAAGAGGTGGACGACATCAGTCAGCTCCTGAGTCTCTAACCTGGAGGAGCAGCTGCTGAACAGTTCAGTCACGTTCCTCTTGTTCATGCCAACATGGTCGCTAAACAAGCAGCCGACTCATCGTTTTATTGCTGCAGTGATCTGCTAACTAATAGCTTCGCTTTCCTTTCCTCTTTATTCATTCTAGGACAGTATTTTAATCACTTGCACAATCCTAGTCGACCATTTGGCAACCAATTGTTGCAGGAAAGAAGCTTAACTCCTACTGATACACACGTTAATAACATTTTTTTCTACTTTCTACTCGACTGATCCCCGAATTTCATCTTTGATATTTCAGTATCTCCAGATTATCTAATCCATTTTTGACCGTCATCTGGCCTGAATTCAGGATATAAATGGCAAATCCAAGAAAATCCAATGCACGGACCCTTTGTTCAAACAGTTCAACTTTGCATCATCATCTATAGCCTGCTGGCACCAGAAGCAACTTGTCTTAATATTCATTTGGAAGTACACTGTAATCATTAAATATAAATCCATTTTATCCTAATAAATTCATATATTTACATAGTGTCGGTGCAGTTCATTCCACGACGCCGGTGCCCGCGTCCGAACATCTCGCCAGGTGCAGGGTACAAAAATAGGAAAATGAAAAAATCCCATGCTTTATCTTGACTGCAGGCCAAAAGGGATCATGAGGCAGTTGTAGACGATGCAGACTTTTTAACAGTCAGACGCAGAACGATATAAAGAGGACAGTGTGCAGGTGTTCTTCCTTATGTCGAGTCAGATATTTCTCATTTGGTTGATTTGCTCCCATGCTATGCTTGCTGTTTCGAGGACATTAGGAAGAAGAAAATAAATGTGTTCTTCGGGATATTGAAGTGCTTGGCGAGCGCATTTTGTTCATCTGTTTGGCAAGAACAATAGCGTTCCTCTTATTGTTTGCAAACTCCCATAATCCTTGTTTGCTTCCCATCTGTTGAAGGAAAAGAGTCTTCGCTCTTGTTGCCAGAGCAGAGCCTAGCCACCTGTAGCCACCATCGTGTCCTTTGATAGGTAAACCACCCAGTAGACCATGTTAAACGCCCCGAAGGACACGGGGAACAGGATCCGAGCGTACTTGTCAATTTTGCTGGTTCCTCCCATGCCGGCGGTAGTGGGCTGGGAGCACGGCGTCTGCTTCAGCTCCAGCTTGTTCCCCATCATCTGGATGCGCTCCAGCTTGGGCCCCAGCAGATGCTGCAGGGACGAGGAGCTGGCGTTCTGCTTGCATGGCGTCGCCGCCATCACGTCCGGCGTGGACGCCGCAGCCTGCGGCACGCTCTTCACCAGCTGGTCCGAGGAGGAGGCCACGCTGAGCAAGCTCTCGGACTTGGGGCTGGAGCGCGAGAGGGGGGTGGAGCTGCCGTTGACCCCGCCGGCCAAAGGTCGCAGCACTCTCGCTCGGCCAACCCCCGAAATGTTGGTGGTGGACATGGCTCTCTGGTGACTGCTGGCCTCTTGGTGGGAGATATAATTCATCCGCTTTCTCAAGTTGCCGTTGCTGTCGGGAATCTGCTGAGACAGAAAAAAATAACCTTTACACAGTTCTTTGCGTGCAAATAATTTGCATTATTTTGCAATTTTCTTTCACAAACTGTTTACATAACACGAATACTGTGTGCGGAAAAAGCGACGGCCCAAGGACGAAACCGGGCGAAGTTAAGACTAGGCTTGAGTTTGGTTGGTGCAACCAACTTAACGTCCATTCTAAAGACTGGTCTGAACAAAGACCGACTTAGCAGTTAGCCCCAGGCTTAGTAAAGACCAGTTGGTGCAACCCGCTCCTGCTCACGTTCTACAGTAGAACTTGACCGATAAATCGATCAGCCAATATCATCCAATTACAGCGTTGTTTGTATTGGTACATGTTGGCTACTTAAGAAATTGACTGTTCGCTCAACCCCTCCCCCAAACCCCGATGGGTCCAATCACGGCTTAGCAAGCGCGTCAGACCTGTAAAGCTTTGGACTTAACTACATGTTGAATTGGTGTGCATGAGCCGAAGGTAATCAGAATACAAAGTATTGGTAGGGTGGTGTCTTTTTTTCGCTGTGTGAGGAATGACAGGGTTTGTTTGCTCCAACGTTAGCTGCAAACGTTAGCATGGCTGAAAGGCTAGCATATCATTAGCTACATTTTGTGGGTTTGAGTTTAAGCTAACGTTAACTTTATTGGACCCATCAACGATCCATTGTTTCAAAGGTATCTATAAACTTTGAGTCGTAATTGTGCCACCACAGGAAAGGCAAGCGTGGAAACAGAAACCAAGAGGAGAGGGGAAGGACTTAGACACATGGTCACTTGCATTACAGCATTGTCATCGATAAATTGGATGTCATTAAAGAAACAATGTTGGTGAAATAATGTTTCCAACTGTGAAATGTCCCGCTTATCTTATACATAATTCTTTAATAACGCAAGAATTATCATCATAAATTGGTGTTTAAGTCATGTAACGTAAAACGTAAAAAATATCAATGTTAGTATCAGTCTCCCAGTATCGGTCAGACTTTGATCTATAGTCTGATCTAGATCTAGATCTATAGATCTATAGTTAAGTGAAGCGTTTAAGGGACACTTTAAGGTCTGAAGGGTGTTTCAGAGGCTTTTATATCCTGTTATCAAAGATATAAAAATATATGACCAAAACGTTTAACAAACTGATACATATTGCTTTTTACTAAGTGACAATAATATGCATTTCAAGTGAAAATTTCTGGTCTGTTGTTTTGTTGAAATGTGGAGCACCATTTGAGAGGAAACCGTTTGAGGATTAATCGTGTGAATAATCACATTCTTCCTGTCTGCCGCAGGTTTTAAGGCGTTTTCCTGTCAAGGTACCGTAAAGCTCCCTTGATTCCCCCCCCCATCTCGGAAAAAGCGGAGCGGGCGACTTAGACCTCGTCATATTGATCTGTTCACGGCCCTCCTGACCCATATGGCCTTCATCTGGAAGCGGACAGTACACAGATGTCACTTACCAAGGATTTCACTCATTTCACCCAAGCTTAAGACAGAAAGTAGGTAGCACTTCATCGGGGCGGTAATACCGTGTAGCGTCAAAGGAGCTTATCCTTTGATTGATGTTTTCAAGCAGGGAGAGTGTGATGCTGGTTCTGAGGCCTTTGCAGGAATTATCCAACCGCCCACCATCCCCCAGTAACCTTTGAAACTGAAAGGGTGTTATTGTGTGGGGTGGAGGTCAAGGGCTAAGGGCCTGGAACCGTCAATACAGGACCCTATCGCGGGCCCCTCACACCAAGCCCTTTGGTTAGCGCCAACAGGACCCGCCCTCGAGGAAAAGAGTATTAATTCTTTCCCCCGGAGCCTTTTCTGAAACCTATACAGATGTACCCGGGCAGCGTTGCTGTGGCAACCTACTAATCCACTGAAGTGCTGTTGACACCATAATGCATTCACGCGTGATTACGCCACACTGGGATTGGAACTGGAGGGTGCAACTTAAAGTAGTGAATGTAAAATTGACATATGCATTACTGGGTTATGTCAGCTCCGGTGATGGGTTAACAGTAGGCCTACATATTCAAAGTTCGCTCTTTGAGAAGAACATGAAGTCTAAGGAATGTGCACTTCTCCTTTTCTTTTCCCACGTGTCAAAACACTGTTGGTGCAGCACCCTAAATATACATTATTTGAACAGCAAATTGTAACACCTTCGTCATGTCTGACTGGAAGCTCTGAAATAGCGCCATGGTCATATTCATGAATTCTGATCCAATCCATATGTCAGCTGCCATGGTGCCAATTTGATTTGTCTCAACTAGTGGTGCAGAAATGGGAGATTATGGCAATTATGTATTTGTGTGGAATTTCCAAACAAGGGTTTCAAAGCAAACACCGTCATTGAGAAACACCTTCGTTCTGCCGTGAAGATGCTGTTTTTTTCTTTTCTTCTTATCACTTAAATGAGAGTCAAATAAATAGCCGCAAAATTTAAGGCTGTATGAAAGCTAAATTAGTCCACGATTTGGGGACCCCCACCTAAAAGAAACCCCACAATATCCGTTTAAGTGTATGCTATATTTTGAATAAATTCACTACATGACCTTGCCATCAGTCAGCCCTTACTCTTTGGGGAACAGAAGCTGTTATCTATGCTCTCTTCAAAGCCACAGGACTCCTTTGACAAAAGCAGACTCGAGTCGCTGGTGTAGATAACAGCACGGTAAAGAAAATGTTCCAAGTACAAATGATCAGATACAGTTCCAGTGATTTAAACTCACATCCTGGGATCAGATTTCTACGGTTACCCCCACAGCTCAAATCCTCTCTGAGCAAGAGCAAAGCTGAAGGTCCTCTGGCAGGCCCACTCCTGGCCGCTCAAAAGTCTAGGCTAAGGGCCAGATACAGTAAGCACATAATATGGCACACGCTGTGTCTACTCCAAGTTAGGTGTTATCAGAGCATTCGCCACGGCCACTTTGAGGGAAGCGGAAAGAAATCACCTGCAGCACTTCCCCCGTGTCCTTGACCTTGACAGGCGTGGTTTGGGGCACCGGGGGACACTTGGCCGGCTTCTTCTTGGCGCGCTCCATCTGCGCGTTGGTGAAGTAGTTCACGGCGGCAAACTCGATGAGGGCGGAGAAGACGAAGGCGAAGCAGACGGCGATGAACCAGTCCATGGCGGTGGCGTAGGAGACCTTGGGAAGGGAGTGGCGGGCGCTGATACTGAGTGTTGTCATGGTGAGGACGGTGGTGATGCCTTCAATGGGATCAGAGACAGGGGAACGTCAAACATATGAGTGATAGTGGACACACGATCTGTGTTAGGATTAAGACGAAATATCTATCTGCCTATGGAACTCATTTTGTCCCCACTTTTTTCCCCATCATGCATTGCATGAACCACCATCACATTGGAAATGAGAATGAAACCCCCTTAAGGAGATTTCCTTCATGCAGTTGCCAAATAAATGGTGATAAAAATCATTTGCGCAGTGCTTAATAACCCATGGGCATTATGTTGCTCTCCATCAGCACATTTCATTAACCGAATGCGGGGGATAATGAACCAAATATATTTGGCTCTTTGAAATGGGAGACATGTACAACAGAACCACAATATTTACACCTGCAGGTGTTTTTTGGAAACTAGGGAGCAGCTGTAGACACAGCACAAACATATTAGGACCGTAAAAAGTAAATATGACTGTAGGTTTAATTTAATGGGATTATTTCAGCCTGTAGATAAACTCCGCCTCCAAATAATGTACAACTACAAGTTTGATGTGTATCAAAAGATATTACACCATATTACACCAAGAGCTTTACAGTAAACCTCAGCAAATGTGGAATCTCGCGTAATCTCACCAACTGTTTTGTATTTTCACCTCGCTTCCGCACAATTTCACCCTCTGGCCGCGGATATTTTTGTACTTTAGCTTCCTCTGAAAATAGTAAAACAGATGCCAAATCTCAGTTGTAGTTTAGACGAGGATAGACAAGATTTGGGATTTTCAGATGAGAAGATTGACCTGGACCTCATATTTGTATGTTAATAATCCGGCTCCAGAGGAGAGCCAGGTTAGCTGTTTGCCCTTGCTTCAAGTCTTAATGCTAAGCTACACTAATCACCTGCCTGCTCCACTTATGTACTTAAAGGTCCTGTGTGTAGGATTGTGTGGCATCTAGTAGTGAGATGGCAGATTGCAACCAACTGAATGCCCCTCCAATCACCCCTCGCTTCCCACGCACAACCTACGGCGGCCTTCAGGTAGAAATGTGAGAAGCTCACGAGAGCCGAGGTTTGTTTTTGCCCGTTCTGGGCTACGTGGCGGAAACATGGCGGACTCCGTGAAGAGGAACCCACGAAGATATGAGTGGCCTATTCTAAGCTGACAAAAACCACAACAATTCATAGCTTCAGGATATTATAATTATTCCTATAAAGTGCGCATTGCAGTGAACAGTCTTGTCGCACATTAAAAGGCACAGAAACTAATTATCTTTTTCGAATGAGCTTCTTAAAAATCGCCCCTGACCCTGAACCTCACCCCTCCATCTGCAGCTCTAAACCTTCTCCCTCCCTCCTTCCCATCCCAACTTCAGCCGCCGCACACACATTCAAACACAGAAATCCGCTGCCTCGGCGGCTCGACTGATACAACAACAGTTGTGCTGCTGTGGCAAGGGGGGGGGGGGGGGGAAGAGAGGCTGTGCAGCCGGACTGTCAGATACATTGGTCACCGCGGGAGAGCGGCATTGATCCCCGAGCGCTTTATTGTACCCCACGACACCGAGAGACATTTCTACCGAGGGTCACACTGTTTTTTTCTGCTCAGCAGACTCGGACTCAAAACACAAACTGCACTGTCAACAGATACACACACTGTGTCAAATGCACCCTGAATGGATCCAGGGGACACTGCAGTGTGTGTGTGTGTGTGTGTGTGTGTGTGTGTTTGTCACCAGCAACAAAACCATTATGGGGGTTTGTTGTTGGGTCACCATTAGGGATCCAGTGTGCTGTCACAGTTTGACTGAATGTCGCTGAGGGCCGCTATTATAATTAAAGGGGAAGTGCTCCAATGTTACACATGAGAGTCGACAGGCGTTGGGCAGCTCAAACTGTACATGTGAATAATGTTGCACGGAGCCTGTTTTGGCTCAAGAGGGAGCTATGTGAAGTCTGATAAATCAGCTCAAGTGATGTCACTTGAAATATATTGACTCATTTCGTCATCCATGATACCCATAACGGGGAATACAAAAAGGCATGCACTGTAAAGACTTTTTAAGTTATTATTGGTTTGTTAATCATTTACTAATGCTTTACAAACCAGTTGTAAGCCATTAATTGGGAACGTGTGGTGTGAATGTGTGGCGTTGTGGATTTCCGATCCTCCACAGCCCTTTCCCAGAATGCAAGTGGCTGAACAGATCAAACAGTTTTCAAAACCAAGGAGCTGAATCGTTGTACTGATTCAGGACCACAGGGAGCCACGATGACACACACACAGGCAGACAACGTGAAAACAACACTGGGAAAAGACCACATTTCACCCACAGACCACTCTCATGTTGTGACTCCACATACTTCTGGCATCAGTGACAGTCGGCATGTCACAAAGCTGCTCCAGGAATCACGAATCACCACCGACACTCAGGTTGGCCTTCCACTCTCACTCCCCAAGTCAAAATGACCTCTTGATGCTGCGAGCAGATGATCTACCGGAACAACGTTTGAAATGGTGGACGAGTATCCGCCATATTAACATGGAGTGACTTTCCAATCAACTTAAGTGGAGGAACGTGGTCGACTGAGACGTCCCTTCATAACAAACCAACAGCAGGCAGCAACACTGGTGTGGTTTTAGCAGCTCTGTCTGTCACACACACTCATCAGTCTATTCGGGGACCGGGAGCCAAACGCAACTGGGTCACGGGCCAAAAACTGAGTGTTACCCATGATGTAGAAATGATGTGGTAATAACGTCACACTGTTCATCAGCAATGTGTAGGTTGAACTGATTTGAACTGTAACAATAGTACAGAGTACCACTGCAGCAGAAAGTATAGGAGTTGCTCAAGTTAACATGTGATCTCTTTCTGCTGTGCAAGAATACAGGATTACAATACAGTAATGTTTCATGTTGTCTTTGGAGGATCTGGGTCTTTTGACAAAGGGGACACGTTTAGTTATGTAATCATTGTAATCATTGGTTTGGAGCAAAATATAGAATTACATTTTCTGATTATGACACATGAAATGTACATCTGGGACGAGCCGTTTGGAGCTAATTACTAATTACATTTTATATTACTCGTTAATTTACTTTCTATTATTATATACTTATTATTTTTGTCCAGAAATAGAAAACAAGCAAAACAAAACCCTGTGGTAAATATAATTGGTCATTTAAATTTTGTATGCGGCCTTAACCCTATAAATATAAACCTCATATAAGTAGCACAGGGCTTTTTTGAATGGTTGAATAGCTCTTGATTGGGTATTCTTAATGTAAATTTAAAATCTAGAGACAAAATTGATTAATTAATTAATAAAAAATGTCGTCCTGGGGCATCTTGCCTATAACAACGACTTTCAATGCTCTCACAGGGCACCATTTCAACCTATTTAGAGCGGTATTTATATGACATGGAGAGAAGGTTTTGCACCGTTCACGATATGAGAGCCAAAACCTGCAGTTCTGATCTTTGCTTGAGGCGCCTTTGCTTAGAAGAGGCATCAAAACGTTTTCTTCCTCGTGCTGTCAGCTGTTTATTCCAGCGTTTCAAACCAGTTTTAAAACCAACAGCAGAGAATTAGCATTGCATTAGGCAATCTTGAGTAAAAAAAATGTTTTAAATGCAGTTTTTTTATATAATAATCACCTTGCGAGAGACACACATGCAGCAGGCGTCAAGTAAAAAGCCAACAGAGCGCATGGGGGCTGTGCAGGATGAGGGAGGTGTGAGGTCTACGTACCGAAGACTGTGCGTGCCGGGACCGATTCCTTATTTATCCAGAAGGACACTTGGGAGAGGATGACTGTCATTATGCAGGGGATATACGTCTGAATCATGAAGTAGCCCATTTTACGTTTCAAGTGAAAGTAGACCGTCATCACCACATATTCACCTAGAGGATCAACAGGAGTGAATTAGTTTGATTAACAAAGAACTCCAACTCTCGAAGCCGACAGATTTCACTTAGCGCAGGGTCCATAGAGATGTCGCCTTTTATTCTACTTAATGGCTTTTTTTTTTCTTGCATTTTAGCAACACCCCCCCCCCCCCCGTCCGTCCATCCATTCCCACCCGGACGGACACATGGCAGCCATCTCTCTGCTGCTAAAATCCTTTTTCTTTATTTATTCATCTGAAAATGCCCCCAACGCATGATGCTGACGGGCTTTGATTTAAAGAGGCTGGCACCGTCTGCTAGTGGTCCAGTGGAGTGTGTTGTACTTCCACAGCGTTTGTCCTAAAATACAGTGTAGACATGGCAACATCTACCAGGTTCGACACAGTGTCAAATATATTTGACACATTCTTTTGTAATGAATCTGGAGAAGAGAGACAGCCACTTAGCTTGGAAGCGTGGACTCAGTTGATAAGTCAAGATGGCAGGAGGACGAGCAAGTCTCACCTGTGATGGATTTGATCGTTTCGCTGGAGACCGTCTGTCCGATGAGATCATACTGAACGAGGCTGGAGGACTCAGGAGGGACCTCCACTGAATGCTGAGGCCCTTTGGTCCACGTGTAAATGATCTCTGTTTTTGGATAGGCATCTGTAGGCAGACATCAATGTGAGTCACAGTGCAGTGTGGTAAAAACTAATATCATTTGACATAGCTATAAGTGTGTATATATAACCTGTATTGTCAATATAGATACATTTGTAGGACTTCTTAACCTCCCCCCACATCGTTGATGAATTCATGGATAACCTCCTCTCCTCCCTACCATCTGTCTCCCGACTGGCCATGAAGTCATTCATAACCTCATGAGAGTCGCAGCTTTGTGAGCGCCGGTCGATAGACAGAGGAACACGGGTTCTTATCCCGCTCGCTCTACCTGGTTGTGAACAGACACGATTTCATTCCTGATTCTATTTTCCTCATTGTGGCGATCCACAGACGGACGGGAAGCGACAGGGAAGTGAAGGGAGAGTCAACGAGAGAGAGAGAGAGAAACAGCTGTTTCTACACAACTCCCTCCAGCTGATTTTTTTTTAGCAAATTCAATTCAAAATATATCCAGCGCTCATAAAGTGCTACGTTCTTCTGTGAGTGTTCTGATAAGCAGGCCAGCTCTCTGAATTACCAATGTTGGTATTCATGAATGGTGCTTTGTTTCATGACCACATTTTCCAATCGCTGCGGTGATTCGACTGTGATTGGCTGTCGAGCCTCGTCGACTACTCGGGGTTTCCCTTTGGAAAGCCTGCTTGAAGCGGCACGTTGGGGCGGAACTATACTGCAACTGCAGGAAACCCGAATGTACACTCATGAAGCGACTCGTGCGCGTTTCTTCTTCTTCGTCTATTCCCGCTCCGCTCCATGAGCTCGCCCCAGCTAGCTGATTGGCTGTGAGCTGAGACCTACACATGGACTTTGGGCATTCACCCTAGAAACAGATGATGCATCAATATAGAGGGGGAATAACACTGGCTACACACGCCTGACCCCACTTTAGCTTTATTAATACTGTAAAAGTCCATTTACCATGAACTATGTATCAGTGGATTCGTTGGGTGTAACTTGGAGACAGTATTACGTAGACATTATATAAACGTTGTTGTTATGGGGAATGCATTAGCAGACAGGGGAACATTAGCAAACATATGCAACGTATCCTCATGCGATGATATCTTGCAAAAAAAAAGGTTACTCCTCCTTTTCCTACAAAGCCAGAAACACGTGTCAATTTCCGCCTGTTCCACACGTACGGTCTTTTCAAAGTAAACTTCCTTCTTCACAGGAAACAACTTGGTTCGGTTTGGGCAACACATCTAGTTGGTTAGGTTTTTAGAAAAGATCGTGAAACACTTGATTCGGATTAGGCAACAAAAGCGCTCGGTTAGGTTTTAGGAAAAGATCGCGGTTTCAGTTAAAAGAATTATGGAGGTGGCGTAGCTTAAGTACGGAGGTTACGTGACAAATTAATATACGTTTACGACCCCGAACAGCGGCCTCCTTGGTGAAAGAGCTTTTTCACTGAAAGAACTGCTGCCTGCTGCTGCTGGAATAATTGAGATGGTGAGAACCGTGGGAGTGAATCAACACAAGTTTCCATAAAACCAAAACAAGGAGCTGAAAGACACTTAAAAGGACCCTTCACTTCTATTCAAACTTGAGTCATTCATTTTGCTACTCCTTGCAACCAAAACCAAGATGGCATCACAGGTTGATTGACGAGGCTGACCACTGTCTTACGTCTGACATCTGCTGTTACAAATACACGACGACACTGAAAGTGGTGCACTGTGGTCGGAGTCAAAGTTTTGTGGAGGTCCCATCTGCCATTTATTCTCTCGCTAATGCGTCACACTGACAGATACACGCTCCACTGTGTCTGACTTCAGGACATTTTGAATCCGAACAAGTTTTTATTTGTATTTTTCCAGTGTTTTGCTGGTTTGCATCCTGGCCAGCTCGGCCGGTCTTTGCCTGCCACTCCCTATGGGGGACTGTGCTGCCAAAACCAAATGACTCTGGTGTGTCATGGAGTGGAACGCCACGCAAGTCCAGATGGAGAAACAGAAAAAAGGCAACGGAGAGAGGGGGAGAGAGAAAGAAAGAGTGACGGAGGAAGGATGAAAGCCAGGCAGACAGAGGGGAAATGGGCTCACACACACACACACACACACACACACTTCAGCTATGGAAAGTAGCTGCATAGGTCTGCGCTATCCTGAGGCAGAGGAAGGGATTCTGACCTTTCCTTCGCTTCAGGCCGCATCAGATCCATGGTCGCTTCCTCCTGACTGCAGGCTAGCAGCAGCAGAGCCGGATGGTGAGAGGAGGAGGAGGACGACGACGACGAGGGGGGTGACAATAACTGAGAAATGTGAATTTGTCCTCTGCAATGTCACCACTCTGGGTAATTGTGAGTGTGAAGGCAGACTCGTTGTCTTTTCCTTTTCCTTTCTCCTGCAGATGTAATCTTCAAATCGCTGCTCATCTCCGATAAGACGGAGCTGAGAAACTCCTTTTATTTCAGATAAGTCTTTTTCTGCTGACCAGTGGGCCCACTATAAACACTGGTGCTGAGCCAGGCCTCCATTGTTCCCAGTAAACAATGAAATGTTCAGCATTAGTATTAGCATGTGCTATGTCTCAGCATCGCAGCGCTCTTTTCACCACGGAGACGCCGTCTCATTTCGCCGGCGGCCAGGTGGTCGGTCTTTTGTCCGACCAAGCCAGGACGAACTTTGGATGCAACACCTCCCTAAACACTGAAACGGCTTTACTTTAAATGTGCTGCATGTGTCATTTGTAAATATGAACATATCCTCGAAGAATTGATCAAGAAAACCTTGTTTTTGCACTTTAGTTTATGCACAAACTAAAGAAATGATCTCAGATGTTAATCGGTGCTCTTTAGAGGTGCTTGAAGGCAGATTTTCTTCCCGTGTTTATGCACAGCTAAGCTTCACATTCACTGCACAGACATGAGAGCCTAGCGAATACGTCAAACTATTGCTTTGATAATGTGTTCGGTCCTTGCTCTCTCTCACTGAAGTCGCTCCATTTTCACTGCGATGGATAAACAGCCTGCGAGGGCAAAACATTCACAAACTACCTGCTGTGTATGACTTGCAAATTGCGCCGCCTCCTGTTTAGTGATGCAAAGCGATCCGGTGGGTCTCCTGTGAAATGACACCGGAGGGGGGGGGGGGCACGCAGAATGCAGCGTGAAGGCTCCTCAGCGACGGGGGTTTATTTGTTTACAGCCACTACGATAAGGAATCAGACACAAAGAGCTACGCAGCATTAAGGAGTCATAGATGAGACGCGTACAGTAGTACCAACACGACTTGCTGTCTTTTCACACTCCGAGAATGGCATCTTTTGCACGTCCCTCCCATATGAGAATGAAAAAACATGCACGAATGTTGCATTTATTTGAATCTGGAGAGAGGTCAGAGGTCGAGTGGCTGTATTGTATGCTCTCAGACCTGTGTTTTACCTCCTTTTTCAGAGGCCCTGCAGTAGTACACACACACACACACACACACACACACACACACACACAGGACTTACAGCTTCCAAACTTGAGGGGGCACGCATGTCCATCCATGGGGAAGTTCACAAGCTTCATGGGACACTGGGCACTGATGGTCAACCTGTTGCAGTCCAGAGAAGAGTTGCACAATGAAGGGACAAATAGACACACACACACACACACGCACACTAAATGTTAACTAGCAGTAGAGAAACGGCAGCGATGGGCTGCAGAGCCCTGCGGTTGGTTCTTGTGACATAAATACCCATCAGTGCTGTGCCAGACACCAAAACCTTCTCACTAAGGAGGCACAGGAGCAGTTACGTGACTGTTGTATTGAATTGAAGATTTTGAAAGTGTGGCAGCCTCTGCACTGCCTCCACACGGCTCTGCACTGTTTACACATCATGAGCCAGTGGGTTCGACTTCACGGCAAATCTGCTCAATTGCTTTAAATCAAACAAAGTCTGCATTTCCTTTTTTAATCTCTGCAAACACTAAAAAATATAGAAAACGAATGATGTGAGGAGCCCATTTCACCAACATACACGTTGAAGTGGTAGGAAATGGACACGTGTATTTTGAACAAACCCATTTAAGGACGTTTGGGCTAAAGTTATGGCTTTGGATACCGTTCATCGGGTGGCAACAGGCTTTATGTGACGATGGCGTCTCCAACAGTACCTCATGGTGTACAGGATGGTGCCATTCTTCATGATGCGGAACAGCTTGTTGGGGGCCGTCATGTTGTGAGCCACAGACTTCTTGCCGTTCCTGAAGAAGGTGTCCGGCGTCCACACTTTGGTCACCATCAGGTTGTTCAGCCGCAGAATCTCTATGGGTCCCTCGTACATCAGTCTCCGGTCCACCCACGTCTGCCGAAAGAACACGTCCATTGTGTACTCCTGTAGGGACAGAGAGACGTTGGCGACCGCAAGACAGACACCTGAGGTCACGTGTGTTGGAAGGACATCAGAGTCTGGTGGGTGAAACATGGCAACACCCGGCTTTTGAAGGAGCGGGGGTTTTCCCCTGGGCTCTTGTGTGATGGACAGATTTGGAACATAGTGTGAACTTAGCATTAACAGTATTAATACAACAAACAAGTTACGTACCATTTCAACATCTGAGACCGGCCCAAAACTGGTCACATAAATGTCCGTCTTGACCTCCGTCACAGGTCCTGTCGAGCCAATGCAACAGACGAGTGCACAGTTAAGTTCCCCGCTTGAAACCCTTCCGTGATGTCACAGTCCGGCCTCAGTGAGACTCACACCCATCAAACCCAGAAGACATGCGATAGCTTATCCAGGGCTGGAGTGCCATAAAAGCATAATCCTGTTTGATTTAATTTATATTTTCTCCCAGTGAATGAATGTGCAGGCAGACCGTTGTCTATAAGTGCCGAAAGAAGCAAAGCTACAGCGCATGCAGACACGTATCTATGTTAGAATGACGCTCGTAACACGTCCTGAGACGCGAAGTACGGGGGAACCAAATCTGTACTTTTAGCACTTGAACTTACATGCATTAAACGTTTGTCCTTGAACACACACACACACACACACACACACACACACTGGTTATATAACCACATTCGCTTATACGTGCGAGCTTACAGGCCCTCTTGTGACGGCAAAACTACCAGGCTTACAGGATCAAGTCTGAACCATCGTGTGTGTTGTGGCATGTTCTATATGATGAAGTCTCCTACGCAGAGAGAAATATATATATATTTTTTCCTGACGGTTCTTCCTGTTTTCTCCTGTTAGGGTTCTTTGTGTGTTTTTTTTATTTTATTTTTAGGGCCTTAATATTTCTACGGCATTTTATGCCGATTTTGTGATTTAAATGGACAAAATCAAAGATACACATTGTTCCTCTTTGTTTTGGTGTGAGTTTCCTTCCTCCGTGAACAGCTGCTCACAATAAGGTCTGTGGATTGGCTTCAGTAACCGGGTCATGATTCCTGAATTGACACACTGCGTTTTTTCAAATGTACTTTTTGGCACTTTGAGCACAAGCCATGTGACAATGGTGTCCCATTGCTCACAACTCACACCAAAACAATCTAGACTGATAGAAATGTGTATGTTCGGGGTGAACTGTCCTTTTAAGGCTGTACCAATCAAATTGACAAAGGATGTATTTGGTGCTCAGTGGTGACCTTATTGCACTTCATGGAACATCTTTTGACCTTAAAAATAAAAGTCAAATAAAAAACTAAATGTACGCATTCTCCTTTTATTAGGAGCGTTTCAGAGGTGACACCAGTCTTGACATTATAGGGTGTATTTGGTGCTTAATGGTGAGTTACCTTTATTGCATTTATCACACACTGTGTGAAGCTCCTCTATTGCAGAAAATAGTTAAATACAAGATAAAGTTGGATCTGCCTTCTTTTAATTGGAAGATGACGTGTGTTTGCTATTGGTATCGTGTTCATCATAATGCTCCCGAGTGGACTACGTACCCCCGAATCCCGGTCGCAGCCTGTTGTCATAGCCGTCCAGAAGTCGGTCCAGAATGCGAGTAAAATTCTCCGGATAGATCCGTTCATCCTTTTTTGTCTGTCCAGAGATTTTCTTCACACTGGAAAGAAGAAGAAGAAGAAGAAGAAGAAGAAGAAGAAGAAGAAGAAGAAGAAGAAGAAGAAGAAGAAGAAGAAGAAGAAGAAGAAGAAGAAGAAGAAGAAGAAGAAGAAGAAGAAGAAGAAGAAGAATAATCAGGGTACCATAACTTCAGTGCGAAAAAAAGAAGAGGAGGAGAAAGCTCGTTGTTGTTTCAGCACCGCGGACAGCGACACACTGTGGGACTCACCAAGTCGCCAAACACAAAAAGTAGAGGAGGGTCCGAATAGACGCGGGCCACATCGCTGTCGCCGTCTCCTTCTTCTTCTGGGCAGAAACCATGTTCGCATGCCATACTTCAAGCCTCTTCACATTTCACCGCGCCAGACGCCTCTGTGTCCCGGGGAACGTGCGGGGGTGGGGGGGACTGAGCGGGTCGCGGCGGCACCGGGGAGGGCAGAGCGGCGCGCGGAGCGAGCAAGTGGAGCCTCTCCGCCGCTCCTGCAGTCTCTCCAGACGGGCACACATGCACCCGCACGCACAAACAACACGCGCGCACACAAACACCTTCAACCCCAGCCCCGGTCTCCTCTCGTCCGGATCCGAGCTGCTGCTGCTGGCGTCCAGAGAAAGAAACAATCCTCCCTCTCTCTCCTTGTCTCCTTCACTCTCTTGTTTGCTTCTCTGTCTCACCCTCTCTCCCTCCCTCCCTCTCTGCCTCTGTTTGCTTTCTCCCTCTCCCTCTCACACATAACTGCTTTGGTCAGGACACAGTAGAGACGTGCACTGCTTTGAAAATGACTTCAACAAAGTCACATCTCTGACCGCAACCCCCCCCCCCCCCCCCCTCTTTCTCTGTCAAAACTGGAAAACGGAGGAGGCAGATTGACCAGTTCTTCTCATTGACCTGAGCTTCTTAGGTGTTTCCTCTATTTGAGGACTCATTTTTCCAGATGTGCTCCCTGCCTGCCCTTTGACCCCCCAGCATGATGACGCTATTGGCAGCCTAGATTGCCTCCAAGTTGAACTAGTTTCAGCAATGCATTGGTGAGCGCCTGTATTAGAATTCAAATGGGTCAGTCCTGTCGCAATACACAATCACACACACACACACGCACACACGTACACGCACGCACAAAGTCACACAGGTAGAGGAACTGGGACAAGCCACATGCTGCTTCACAGATTTCTCTGCACCTGGGACAAGCACAAGACCTTCACTGTGTGTGCGTGTGTGTGTGTGTGTGCGTGTGTGTGTGTGTGTGTGTATGTGTGCGCGTGTGGCTCTGAAGGTGAAGTGCGGGTAGATCTCACAGGATAAACAAGATGTCTGGGTTCCACCACACTGGCTTTCCTGATTAGTTTTGAAGTGCATACAGTATAAACACACACACACACACACACACACACACACACACACAGACTGGGCTAAAACAGAAGCCACTTAGTGCAAAGGGAGGGCGAGGAAACATTATGCTGATACGTTTACATGCGGGCTGAAGTCATGCAGTGTAGTCTTATAACGCAGCTCCCAATCCCCTGCACAGCCGCCCACCCCGGTCCTCCCACAACACACTAGAGAAAGGCGGCTCTGTGGGGGATGAGTAATAAGCTCTTTGTGGGGGCAGGCTTTCGTCCAAGTGAATTCTGTTTGTGTTTTTTTTTTTTCTCTCTCTCTCGTTTCTTATTTTTTGTCAGACATTTGATTACAATAAGCTCATTTTAACGAGAGCACTTTTGGCGCACTGTACAAACAAGGTTGTGATTTCAATATTTAACGGCAGTCAAATGCCCAGAAATGTCAGTAAGAAGAGTCACAATTCGGCCTTATCATGCCACGCTGACCTTTCCCTGTCCGTCCTGTGTTTGAACTACAGTACATCACGTATGATTGGGTTCACATTTGTGGCCGCGAGTCACATAGATGGAGCACTAAAGAATTGTTTGAGGTTTCTAACTTAATTTCTGTTTTATTGTCCTGAGAATCCTTGAAACAGGTTATTCTGCTTTCTACGCTATATGTCCCTATATACCCAGGTCTTCATCAGTGTGAGTGTAGGAGCCTGTGTGTGTCTGTGTGTGTGTGTGTGTGTGTGTGTGTGTGTGTGTGTGTGTTTGTGTGTGTGTGTGTGTGTGTGTGAAGAAGAAGAAGAAGAAAGGTAGATGAGGTGAGGCACAGCTCTGTGGTGGCTGCTGCTCATGTTGTGAAGGGTTGAGGGCCATGGCAGCAGAGGGGCATGACATGACCTCCTGGAGGATCCACTCAGGGCCTGATGACAGCCTACACACACTCACACTCACACTTACACACACTCACACCCACACTCACACACCCACACAAACACTCACACACACACACACCCACACAAACACTCACACTCACATCCACTCACACACACACACACGCACAAACTCACACACACACACAAACACTCACCCACACTAACACTCACACACACACTCACACAAACACTCACGCTCACACACACTCACACAAACACTCACGCACACCCACACAAACCCACACAAACACTCACACACACACATACTCACACTCCCCCCCACTGACACACACACACCTACAGCTGCTGCAGCAGATCTTGTTAGCTGGAGCTCAGCACACAGTAAAGACTGCTGTCTTTGTGGCGGCTACACAGCGAGACCTCATTAACTTTGCAGATACAGATTCATGCAGTTATTATTCTTTTGTTCGGCAGTAAACATAAGTGGAATGTAATGTTTACTTTACTTTAAGTGACACAACATTTGATCCCCAAACGGCCCGGCAAAAAGAATAACTTTTGCGTTCTGACGTCGTCCATATTCAACCACGCAGTACGTTTCTTTACTAAACAGACACTAACACTGTGTCTACATGAGCTCCCAGAAACGGAGCTGGGCTGCGAAGCTATTTCCGCTTCATGGTCACATGGGATTATTGCAACTTCCGGGTTCAATACTTTATCAATAAAAGTATTTTTCCCCCTTACACAATCATTGAAAAAAAGAATGGCTTTAAAATCGCAAACCCCCCAAAAAAGACTCCTTCTATTTCCCAAATTGTATCCATTCTGTACAATAACATTTGGAAAGTGTAGAGACAGCTGCATGATTAAATTATTCCTCTAAGCCCCGTCCCCTGCTGCTACTCCTTGAAGCTGTCAGAGCCGCCATGGAGGCCACACTTTCACTAACTGCAATCACTGAAGAAATATGATCACATTTTTGAAAAAAACATGCATGCAGACAGAAGAGTTAACAATATGCGTTTGAAAAAAAAAGCCGACATATCACAGTGTCAAAGTGAACCATCACGTCAGCTGGCAATCGTGACAGAAGGCAAGGACGTTCAGGAACAACACTGTAACCATGACTACAGACCTCCTCGGCTTTACAGGAACAATCGTTAAAACGCAGAAGCATCTTTTCGAAGTAGCTAGCGAAGCAGAGAAGAAGTGCTAACGCATGGTATTTAGTGAAGGTCACCTGAGTTCTGGCAGAGCTCAACGCACACACAGCATGAGTGAAACACAAGTTATTACATGGATTGCCAAGACAGCTGTTTAGCTATAATAACATTTATTTTGTTCCATCAGATGCAAGCGTGACGGACGAGTGACAAACAAGCCTGAAACGCCTCGTGTGCAGACGCGTCGTAAGACACCTTTGCTTTCTGTTTTGGTCTCCACCAACTAAATGAATATGAATATCTGGTTTATCAAACCAGTTTGGCATGAAAACAGCCGTGTGCTGGAGCTCGAAAAACAAGATGTTAAGAGCGTCAACCAAATGTAAAGTTATGGGCCGTGAAAACAAAACCAGAGCTGAGGGGAACTTTAAGGTTGATGGTTATTCTCAGCAGGTACGTCTATCCTACTTCCTGCTTGCTCAGTATCCCAATAAAAGCCTCTGGCGACTGAGCAGCAGGTCACTGCATCTCTCCTCGGTGGGATGGAACTCTGTGGAAACCTCACAGCTCAAATCTGCAACCCACACTGTGAATGCAACATGTGCCTGCATGAGATACCAAAATTGGTTCTCCTGTCCGATATAGCCTGACTAGCATAATTGAGTGAGTCACTGTGAAAATACTCTCACTTTTGACAGCATTTATAAAATCGTTGGTGTTGTTTTTCGTCGAGCCGAGCCACTCTTGTTGTTGAGGAGCCATAATGGCCAGGTAGGGAGAGAGCAGCTCTTTTGCGCTGGGGGGTTACGATTGATGAGGCTCATTCTGGCAGTGCAGGAAGCTAATGAGTCAGAACCACGAGTCAAGCTGTCAGGAAATCACACCACCCCCCAAACAACCAGCCCAACGTGACATCTTCAACACCAAACAAATGCAAAGGGAGAGGCACGCAGACACCAGAGAGCAGAGCTTATGCCACAGATTCCCTTCAGCTGTAATTCATTTCTTTCACATGCATTTCAGCTTCAACTTTAATCTGAAAGTGAATGTAAGCACATTCGCATTCAGCCTGATGGAGTCAATGTGTCTCTTTCTTGAGTTCCTTAACAGCTACGGCAGGAATAAACCACATCCCCATCAATCCTCCTCCTCACTACTTTAAATGGGCGATCAGTTCTGAACACATCAGGGACCAGAATAATGGACTGGTCTTTTCAGTGCTGACAACAGCTACAACACATAGCATTCAGTCACAAATGTAGACCTGTAGAGCCCCAATGTTAAAGCTGACTGTATCAGTGCTTTGTGCCACTTTCCATGTTTCATTGGTAGATGCTCAGAGTTTAAACCTGCATTGATGGTTTCTTTTGGTCACTTGGGGCTGCAGAGCAAGCGGTCAAACTACAAGCTCCCTAGATCATACCTTTTTAAAAACTTTGGTAAATCCCTGACTTTTCATCCAGCGCCATCATCAGGTCATAATACTTATGTACTTATGTTCACGACCAAATGCCTACAATACGAATCACACTTTGTAAAAGCCTGTGAGATTGATTTAGTCACACACTACGTCTGGGAGTAGAGCTGCCGATGCATTCAACTCTTCATGTAGCAGCAACTATATCTACAAATAAAGGAGGGTCTTCCTCGAGAGGCATGTTTTTTAATGTTATGCAATTTGTTGCATATTCACATGGGCGGATTATGAGCACAGACTCACAGAGGACACACAGACTTTAAAGTTGTTAGTAGCTGTTGTGTGTCTCTTTGTCGTCATTCTGAGTCGATTTGTAATTGTTTTGTGTCCCTTTGTGTTTGTTTTGCTTCCCTTTGTAGTTGTTTTGTGTCCCTTTGTGTTTGTTTTGCTTCTCTTTGTAGTTGTTTTGTGTCTCTGTGTGTTTGTCTCGCTTCCCTTTGTAGTTGTTTTGTGTCTCTGTATGTTTGTCTCGCTTCCCTTTGTAGTTGTTTTGTGTCTCTTTGTGTTTGTTTTGCTTCTCTTTGTAGTTGTTTTGTGTCCCTTTGTGTTTGTCTCGCTTCCCTTTGTAGTTGTTTTGTGTCTCTTTGTGTTTGTTTTGCTTCTCTTTGTAGTTGTTTTGTGTCCCTTTGTGTTTGTTTTGCTTCTCTTTGTAGTTGTTTTGTGTCCCTTTGTGTTTGTTTTGATTCTCTTTGTAGTTGTTTTGTGTCTCTGTGTGTTTGTCTTGCTTCTCTTTGTAGTTGTTTTGTGTCTCTGTGTGTTTGTCTTGCTTCTCTTTGTAGTTGTTTTGTGTCTCTGTATGTTTGTCTTGCTTCTCTTTCTTTTCTTTTCGTGTCTTTTTGTAGTGTCTTTGTGTCTCGTTGTGGTGGTTTTGCTTTGCTTTATTGTTGGTTTGGTCCCTTTGTTGTCTTTTTGTTGTTACTTTGTTTTTCTTTGTCATCGTATTGCTTTGCTTTGTTGTTGTTTTGGTCTCTTTGTAGTCGTTCTGTGTTTGTTAGTCGTCATTTTGAGTCTCTTTGAGTGACATTTTGGAGGTGAAGGCCAGGGCCAAGCCTTACACATGTTTGGATATCAATCAATCAAATTGGAAATCAGTAATAAGAGTGATTATTTTACTCTGGCTACTGCAGATTTATTAATCCAATAACAATAATAATAATAATAATAATAATATGTTTTGCCTTTAGAGAAGCACTGAAAAATAAAACCAAATCTCCAAATTGTTAGATAATCCATTTGCTTTATGTTAAACTTTAGCTCACGTCCACCAGCGGTGCATTTATCCACAGAGGCTGCACTTCCATGCCTCACTACATGCTGAGGAGAACATGAGCAGGAAGAATGTCCTTCAGCTGAAAGACAGAGATGTTGTTTTGTAGCTGACCATGACCTCTGACCTCCCAGTAGAGGCGGGGGTGGAGCCAAAAGGAGAATCTAACCCCTGGGTTAAAACTGCATAGAAAAAAACACCTTCAATGACAGACAAGTCTATGAAAATTATATAAAATTCCACTCATCCATGTTCAGAGGAAAGCATATTGAAATTAATCCCTTCCTTCAGGGGTTCTAGTTAACACCTCACAGCCCACATTGCTGTTGCCCAGTTCCTCCCCTTTATTAGGACTTTGTGAAAACAATTGGAAGATGTGCCTCTAATAGATGACCGTCTTCACATAGAAGCTATAACCAGAGTATAATTGACAAATGACCACTTGTCCTCTGAAGCTGCTGTTCCTGCAGTCTGAAGGCTCTCCAATGGCCAAAGGTATTGGGATTTTAAGGCACTGAGGAGACATTTTCAGATGACATTTTCAGAGAAGCATTTTAGATAAACAGTGGCTTAATATCTTAAATCTTATTCAGTACTCTTTCTTCAATGCTATTACTGCCCACTATCATGGTCGATAAAGTCGTTCTATCCAAAGGAAACATCAGCCTGAACCATTATCCACTTGTGAATCTGATTGGGAGTCATTTATGCTCTGCAGTGCCCTGAAGGCCTCTCATCTGCTTCGGTAAGCCCGCCCACCCATTACATGCAAGTACTTGACAACACTTGAGTGCCCTATAATGTACAGATGACAAATTTCCCTCTTTCTGGGCAATCCTGTCACTCTTACATGAAGTTTGTGACTGGGCAACTGGAAAACAACCAAAGAAGTGGGCACTGAGCTCCATCTTTGTTTCGAAGGGCACCGAATTGAACACCTCAAACAGCCTCGTGAAAGGTGGGACTGGAAGGAAGTGTCCATAATAAGAAGCGGACACTTGTTTACGTTCATTTCCCACAGCCCTGTTTTGTCTGAATTCCCGGATTCCAAGTATAGGCACTGCTCTAATTTGAGAGGATAGTTTGGTTTGGGGGGAATTGGGCTATTTTTTTACATATTTTTTCATCTAGAGTCAAACTCAGGCAATCCTCCTTTATGTTTCTGCGAGAATGTGTGCTGAATGCAAAGAAGAGTTACTGATGGGAGGTTCTGTCAAATACCCCATACACATGATTGGTGCGTCCTTGGTTTTGGCGAGAAACTTGAATAAGCATAGACGTTGGAAGGAGATGTTTTCACAGCATCATAAATAGATATTATATATGAATTATGACTTATTTACACTCTACGCAGCTTATCATCATTAAAACTACTAATGACAAGATTTAATTGTTCTCCTTACCATTTGAATAGTGTATTTTTATGAAGCAAAAAAACAAGTATGGCTAACAATTAGAGTTTTTGATGGTCCAGTCTGGTTTGCCGGCTGCTATAACCAAACAAAACAAAAAAGGGATTTTTATCTGCCAATATGGCTCATCAATGATGAGTAATTAGTACCGAACGTGATCGGGGATCTTTAAAAGTTATATTTGCTCCCTTTCATCTTTTGTGTTGATCCAATCCGTTGCACCACTAGTCATTTTTGGGGTAAACATATATACCAGTATTTACAATAACCATGATATTAAAGAAATTTAAATATTTATACCACGTTATCCGATAATATTGTGTTAATTACCCAGCGGCTCTTATATTTACACAGTTTTGGTAACGGACTGACTCCACCCCCCTATTTTGCATGTCATTTATTTGCCAAAAATGAGACAAAACGCACAACTTGAGGATGAATTTTACAGATTATTATTGTTTTTCCCCCCCAAATATACAAATATATAATGCTGTTATCCTGAATTGTTTTGTTCATGATAATCGATCAAATCTGATATTCTGACCGCCCTAGTTCCTAATATAGACACATTCATGTATGCATAAAATATTCTGTCTGTGTGCCTCCTGTTCAGCGTTAGCTTTCTCTGTACCTTTAAATGTTCCATTAGGCTTTTCTTTTCATTTTTTTAAACACAGGCGTAAATGAGGCGTTCACACATTTATAGATTGTTTCTGGTGATGATTTTGAATCCATCTGTAGAGGACGTGGCCAGTGGGAGACACAAGAAGAGGCGTACATGTTGGTGGGAGAAGGTTTGCCCTGCAGCAAATGGTGTGTGAGTGCAAGTGCAAATGTGTTTGTGTTTCTCTACATATCTGCATACAAATGTTGTTTTCGCTAAGAAATGACTGTATTGGAAACAGTCCTTGCATCAAGGTTTTACAGACAAATTATAAAAAAGGTGAAGAAACGACGTGAGGAGGAAAAAACATGTTCTTTTATTCTCCTGCGTTTTATATATATATATATATATATATAAAAATATATATATATATATATATAAAAATATATATATATATATATATATATATATATATATATATAAACTAAAATACCTTATTGTAGGTTAGAATCTCTTTAATCTTTTTTTTTTTTTAATGAACAAATCCCGTCCTCTGGACGAGGCTCACAGCGTTTCCTGGTGGAAGACATGTTGGGAACATGGCCTCAGTTTGCTCTTGCCCTGCTTCCTCCGTTGTCTCCACAGCAGCCCGGCCCCCCCCCCCCCCGCCGGCAGCAGCAGGTGTAGTCACAACACTTTGCTGAGCCCTGACAAAAACCAAACAGGGTGACACCGGATAACCTTGGTTTCCCTGACGGAGAACACGCACACACTCAAGGACGGACCAGGTATGTCACTATATGGCAACTGGGACCCAGTTTGGATGCACATTTTGGGAGGCGTTTGGCATGGTAGGGACATTATGAGCTCTTCTAAAAGGTCTGAAAGCACACCGATTACAGGAAACGCTGTCCTTGCCGATAGTCCCTTGAAAGGAACATTTATACCTGAGCAGATCTTGTGCTGAAAAACACAAAGCAGACTGTTCCAGCGCCCTACAGGCATTTTAGCAGCCGTAGCCTGGAGCACACATATTATCCAGCAACCTTCCTCCAATGGGCATGTTTCAACTTTAAGCTGCCACCTGTTTCTGTGAGGTGTTCCTCATTAAAGGGGATGAGAACAGCTTTACATTGTTATTGTCATGAAGAAAATACGTGATTCAACATCATCATCATATAAAAACTGTTCCTAATGGGAGATTTTACAGGCAACAGATGTATTAAGAGCCTCATGTTTCTGCTGCTTTACCTTCCCTTGTTCCCTGCCTTTTCCAAATTAAATCAAAAAGAAAACACAATTACAATGACATCTTTGTATTAACCCAAGTTCCTAAAAATTCAGCTGTGTGTTGTCCCATTTTCCCTCCATTTGTCGAGACAAATGTAATTCTTTTTAAATCCTTTGCGCACAAAATGTACCCTGTGGTTGATAGAATGAAACCTTTTATTATTTGCACCCCAGAAAGTCTCAGAAAATATGAAATGCATAAATATAAGAGATACATTCTTCAATTAAATTACATTTTATTTATAATGCCCAATATCACAAATCACAAAACACTTCATATGTGACATAGTTTTCCCATCCAGCGCACTGTCACGGCCGTTTGTGAAATAGTCACGAAATGCCATCTATTGGTTTACAGAGACACAAATTGTCTGGTTTCATTTTTGTGTTACTCAGGACTAAAGTAATGCCAGAGGAAAGTCAAATAGGATCCTTTTTTCAGTCAGAGAAAAATACTGACACTTTGTGTCCCTGTACACTAAAAGATGTATTACATTTCCTGACTATTTCCCAAACTGCCCTGAGACTCCGTCAATATATATCCAAGTTACAATGAACAGGCTTCAAAATGAACCTTCACCAGATACAATGTGGACCTCTTATACAGTAGTGTAAAGCCAAGGGTGCATGTAACCAGGCAAAGTCAATGCTGAATGCATCATCACCTGTAATGCCAATTCCTAATCTGATGCCAAACAGGGGTTTTAGTGCACCGCACATTTACTTATTATTATTATTATTATATTGATTTTGGGAACTGTTACAATGGTGGAGTACGTTCACGTCTCACAGGGAAAATGTGATTTTGATCCATCGAAGCTCCTCCTCAGTTTCCTGCCCTGATTGCCGGGGAAATTCTTGCTTCATTTCGCCGCTCTATTGAGGCAAGCGCTGTATAAATAGGCACGCTGGAAATAGACCCCCACTCTCAGAGGAGCCTCTCAGGAGAGGACCAATAGCCAGGTTTCCAACACTGAGATATAGGCCATACATTACAGACATCTGGACTGCTATGATGTTTTGTGGAATCCCTTCACTTTGTGAAGAAGCCGTGGTAAACAGTAAAATATCTGGAATCGGCTTTAACCCCCTAACCCTAACCCTGACGGCATAAAGATCTGGAATCGGAGTAAATGCGCGGAAGTCGTTTCCAAAATGAATTCTTCCTCTTGCAGCAAAAAAAACGTTTATTAACTCCATTTACTCTCCTCTGCCTCATTTACTGTGTGCCATGACATCCTCAACAGTGTGTGCAGGTCTGTTTGCTCCCAATTATATGTTGTACATGAGCAGATATGTTTTCCCCAAAGACGTCCTCGTTCCCTACACGGCGATAACGAACGATGATCTCACGATGTGTTTCCGGATCTGTCAGATATATGACGACTATGCAACTCTTGGGTATAACTTGTGATATTTTTGATGAGATCCTTTTTTTTTTGTTTTGATTCAGCGAAAACTTAATTTGTCACTTTCAGAGAAAAGAGTACTAACCCTATTGACAATATAGCCTTCTATTATAGTGTGAACATTAAATTAATGCAGTTCTAAAAATGTTTAGTCGATACGTAGAGAAGAAAAAAGACAACCCAAATTAGATCCATAACTGTGCATTTACTGCCAGGTTGTCTATCATTTTTGTATTAATCACGTCGCCCTCAGAGTGGATATTGTGACTGCAAAAAAATGGATTGGCAGATGGGTTTGGAAACATGATAAATGGTCATGTTTCCAGTATTTCACAATAAAGTTTGTCCGTCAAAAGATGTCTGATACTCCATGATTCCAAAGACATCGACAGGGTGCGACCACATCTGCTCTGAGTTATTATGGATATTTGCACCAGTATTGTTTGCTGGCATGAAGGCTGATCATCATGTCAGAGTAATTCATTGTGGTCCAGTTCCACTGCCCACACAGTCAGAAGGTTCCAGTGGAAGGCCTTTGGATATTAATTACAGATACGGTGCCCTTTCATCAACATTCATCAAAATGGTGCTTTTATGCTGTATTTGCCAAATAATAACATTGATTTTGAAAATGAACAGGGTTGTTTATCAGTGAATGTTAGCAGTAAGAGAGAGAGAAAATAAAAAGAACAGTCTCAGAGGAGTAAAATGTCTGCCAAAAGGAATCTAACTCAAATCTCCTTCATTTTCTGTCCCTTGAGTGGCACAGCTCTTCAAAGGAAACTGATTTTCAGGCAATTGTCTTCTGATTAAATCCTAATCTATTTTTAACACCTGAGTGATAAGACAGTCTTCGTTATAAGTCCTTTTACACTGTCAAACAAAAAATCAGGTGTGAGTATCCAACGTTGATTTGTTTGTCATGTAACTCCCGTACTGAAGTAACGCCACCTGCGTAGATATTTAAACCCAAACTGAATCTTTTTCCTGAAACTAACTAAGTAGTTGTGTTGACCAAAACCTAACCAGGTTGTTTCATGTGAGCACTGAAGTGTATGACTTCTGTAGGAAAAGCATGAAAAATGAGCAGTACATTTTTGGTAAGATAACTTTAGTTCAGGTGGTAGATTGGGTCAGTTAATAATTGTAGGGTTGATGGTTTGATTCACAGCTCTATCAAGGTGTCTTTGATCAAGACACTGAACCCCCAAATGTAAGTTACGGTACTGTAACCCTGCGTTTTACTGTCTGTCCTGTGGTGAAAGAACTCAGCTCTGAACACAGTGGAGTAATAAAGATACCGGGTGGTAAATTAATTGAAATATGCATGGAACCGCTATTTACAGCAGCACATTATCAAAGTCAGTCACAAAGTCTCTTTAATCCCACTGGAAAAAAAACAAATATCAAAATTAAATCATTAACACTTTTTTTAGCCTGCCAGAGTAAATTAATCCACATTTTGCATGATTACAGGGTCTAGATTAAGTTAATTTGTGGGCCAAGGTGAAAGAGCTCATTATACTTTGTCATTAATGGTGTAGTTCAGGATGTGGATCCCATAATTAGGGTCCTCGTGACGACTTCGTCGTAGAGGAATCTATTATTTTATTTCTTCTCTAGCAATGAAAGTGTTTTTGAGGCCTTTATCATATCCCAAACGTTCTTAAATTTGACATGCATATCAGGACTGGTGAAAATTTTTATATTTTGGAGGTCTCGCATTTGGGTACAAATAACTGTCTCTATAGCGCCCCCTTGAGACAAAAAGCTCACGCTTTTTGCTAACAATGACCGATTGACTCAAAAACACATTTATTCCATTTTCTCCCGGGCCGCTTGAGCCGGCGTCCAGCCAGTACCCCCGATGACGTGCGAAGAGGAACGAGGACCCGCACATTGCTGCTTGCAGCTTTAATTGTTTTCATGTGATTGGTTGAAAATGAGGGCGACATCTGATTGGCTACAGCTAGATCTATGTTGAAAAAAACGCATTTGCGGATCTAGCCACGGCAGGGGAGTCTCATAAATCCGTACACACATGTGAAGAATCCACAAACAAATGCAGTATGATTGACAAATAAATAAACACAGACACGTCGTTCTGCGTGCATTTGTGAGTCTAATTTATTTGTAAATCCTTCTGCGTGCATTTGTAAATCGAACATATTTGTAAATTGTTCTGTGCGCATTTGTAAATCTTGTGTTTGCATTTGTAAGTCTCTCTGTGTGCATTTGCAATTATTGAGACTGATCTGACTCCATAAAAAAGTATCTTGGGGCCATGCTCTAAACCCAACTTGGCCGTTTTGATTTTTGTGGGATTTTTCCGTTTATTTTAGCCTATTTCTAGGCGCTATATTCTAACAAACTGTCAGTACAATCTTAAGTAAGACCTTAGTGATTAAAAAAAAGTTCTCAAAAGCTTTGTGTTTGAAGAAACATCACAGCCGTGGTGTGGCGACCATTTTATGTGAATTTCCATTAAATAAGCTCACGTAACTCCACTGGATTTATTCAAATCTGCCCTGCTCAATAAGTATAATCGTGCCACAGTGGATACAGAAAGTGGTGGACTGAAAGCATAATTTCCAGCGTCACTCGATGCAGAAAAAAAAAAACTCCTGGACACTTTGTCCGATGGTCACAGACATTCTGGGCTGCGTGAGCCAACGTCCAGACAGTACCCTCAATGTCTCTCAATTCAAGATGCTAATGGATGGAACTGTTGAACAACCAACAGTATACACTGTGGACATTCTGTATGTCAGAGGGAAATACCTTTGCATGTGCCTCAAGGCGACAAGTTCCCACAGAAGGAATAACAAAAACTCAACTTCACAAGTTAAATCTTTTCCCCTTAAGATGTCCTTTTGCTGCAAAATAGTCACCCAAGTATCCAAATACACACAGCATTATCACCAGACAAGGCCAGGCGTCTGTCTGCTAACAAGTTTTTAATTATATGAGGATTAATTCTGCTGGGATTAAAGCCGTAACGTCATGGACGCATCCCCCAAATATGCAGTTGTACATTCCCACAGCCACAAGAACACGTCGCTCAAGTACCTCCATTTGCAAATGGAAATGTAACCCAAAAAAATATTAATTCATTGGGGCTTACAGGACTAACAAGAAATGCAATATTCCTAGATAGACTGGAATAAGTCAAAGGTGTGCCGTTTGTATGTCTTCAGCAGCATGTTGAAGAGGTTGTTTGTATCACGCAATAGTGATTCAACACAATATGCTTGGAGTTAAAGGCTAAGTTGAGAGAGAACCACTTCTAGGTAACAACAATAAGTGTGTAGAACCAAACAATTTAGCAAGCGGGTAATGTTATGCAGGAAATATAAAGCCATAATGACAAGAGGAAAATATGAGGCTGTTGGGAATATCAACTTTTTCCTCATACAAAGAAAGAACTGAGACTAGACTCACAATAACATTTGTTTAACGTCCATGGCCCCCGCCATTTCTTACAACATTTACATCACAACTCGTGAGTGAACTCAATGTCCAGGTACAAGATTGTGAATACCACAAAAGGGGTCCGTTTACATGGACTCTCCTCATGAACAAGACCCCATTGGAAGGCAGCAATATTCTCCTCTTATGGCAGCTATGACCAGTGTTGGACTTGACAAGTTACTTGAAAGATTGAATCAATTGCTCATCCTGTAATTTCCCCACTGAGGGACTAATAAAGGATTATCTTATCTTATCTTATCATTGAAAACGTACACTTTTTAGTACTCAGCAAAAAAAGGAATTAGTTCAATTGGTCAGCTCTGTCAAAGACGCATTTAAACAACTCCAAAGACCTCACACCCACAAGTCATGTCTCTTGTATTTAACACATATAGAAATAGAAAACAGGACGTTGTGGTTTAACAAACAGCCTACTGACCATCAATAGCTAGCTTAACGGTTCCCTCTTCCTCCATCTTTGAACAAAACCCATTATGGAACTGATTAGGCTAAGCAATGGCTAACATTAGGAAGCTAGGAAGCTTTTTAGCCAATCTTTCTTTTGGCAGAGGCTAAAATAAAATGGATATTAACCCTCAATCAAACCTTCGGTTGAGAAAGCAAACAAGCTCACAAAGTAAAGGAGTATTACTGGGAGTGGGAGAGGTAAGTAATGTAATTACCGAGTATCAAAGTGTGAACCCTTACACTAAACACTCCTGAAAAAAGTGATTACATTACTGTAACGTCTTCTGAAGTAGTGTGTTAACACTGGTTACGGCTAACGTGTTAGCATACGCAGCAGGTAGACAAAGAGCAACATTAGTGTCCATTTGGAGTTTGAACATCTGACACATTGAGGCCAATACTAACTCTCTGCTTTGCTGTCTTCACCAAACCCTAAAAAGAAGTATCTGGCTCTGTAGTTTACTAGATGTTCCACTGTCTTCACCAGCTAGATGCTAATGGTTTATCAGCTCATTGCAGACAACCTCTTTGACAGTACAACACTCATTTAACTTAAGAAGAACTGGATAGTACAAGAGCCACAATGACCACAGAGAGGAACACAGAGACCGTAGGTGGTTAAAGAAACTTTACTGTAAAGTGGTCAAAAGTACTCCTTAAGCAGACTAGAGTATATACTGGATGTATATAATTGATTCTGATACATTGACGCATAAGTGCCACGTTAATGATGTAGCTGGTGGAGATAGTCCACCCACACAGGTGTTTTCACTTAGGGTGCCTGATTAGTGCCGTCCGTGATTTAGATCTCCGTCACCCTCATGCCGTACTTGCTAGGAGGGGCATCTCGTAAAACCACCCACCTTACACCTGATTCGAGGTCTAATCAACCAGGGTAATTAGAAACACCTGTGTGGCTGTGCACAGACATTTGTAAGATAACTAGAACTACGTTTGTTTAAGAAATGAGGTGGTTTGATTACAAATGCAGAGAAAATGGCACATTGGCCTGACTCGAGAGAAACGGTTTTTGAAATTTCATTTCCCCACCAGGTTGACTGCATTGAGTGTGTGTGTAAAAATGAATGTTGTTCACATTCATTTCAATTTGGATTAGATCCTCTTCAAAGACTTCTCATCAAATATGTATATAGATTATAAGAACGGGAACATTTCAATACTCTTAGGCCTTTCACAGG